>NC_091979.1:240583712-240916552 GCF_044704955.1 Pristiophorus japonicus
GGCTGCCATTGCCCACCACAGGGGTGGAAATGGCACAGCCCGCAAATTAAGCCATGGTAATGGAAGCATTCGAAAGTGAGCAATCACCTGTTACTACCTGACAGATTAGAACCTGGACGAGCCAGGATCCCTTACTGTACTTAGTAAAAACTATGTGCTCCACGAGAGTTGGTCTAGTGTCCCGTTAGAGATGCAGGAAGAAATAAAACCGTACCAGCGGAACAAAGCTGAAATGTCCATACAGGCAGACTGCCTCCTATGGGGTAGTGGTGCCAAAAAAGGGCATGGACACTTTCATTGGTGATCTCCACAGTACCCACCCAGGCATTGTAATGATGAAAGCAATAGCCAGATCCCACGTGTGGAGGCCCGGTATCGATGCAGACTTAGAGTCCTGCATGTACAAATGTAATACATGTTCACAGTTAAGCAATGCACCCAGGGAGACGGCACTAAGTTTATGGTCCTGGCCCTGCAAACCATGGTCCAGGGTCCATGTCGACTATGCAGGCCCATTCTTGGGAAAAATGTTCTTAGTGGTTGTAGATGCGTACTCAAATGGATTGAATGTGTGATAAAGTCAGCAAGCACGTCCGCTACCACCATTGAAAGCCTACGGGCCATGTTTGCCACACACGGCCTGCCTGATGTCCTTGTAAGTGGGACAAGGACATCAGGCAGGCCATGCTTTACCAGTGGGCCGTGCTTTACCAGTGCCGAGTTCAAGGAGTTCATGACCCTCAATGGGATCAAACATGTTACATCTGCCCCATTTAAACCAGCGTCCAATGGTCAGGCAGAACGAGCAGTTCAAACAATCAAGCAGAACTTGAAAAGGGTAACTGAAGGCTCACTGCAGACTCACTTATCCCGAGTCCCGCACAAGACCTCATCGCTCACTGGGGTCCCTTCCGCTGAACTGCTCATGAAAAGGGCACTTAAGACAAGGCTCTCATTAGTCCACCCTGATCTACACAAACAGGTAGAGAGCAGGCGGCTTCAACAGAATACGTATCACGATCGCGCAAATGTGTCACGCGAAATTGAGATGAATGATCCTGTATTTGTGTTGAACTATGGACAAGGTCCCAAGTGGCTTCCTGGCACTATTTTGGCCAAAGAGGGGAGTAGGGTGTTTGTGGTCAAACTCTCAAATGGACTCATCTGCAGGAAACACTTGGACCAAACCAAACTCAGATTTACGGACTATCCAGAACAACCCACAATAGACTCCAACTTTTTCGACCCTCTAACACACACACAAGTGGCAACTGACCCAGCGGTTGACCACGAAGCAGAACCCATCACACGCAGCAGTCCAGCACTCACCATCCTCAGCACCCAGCAAGGCCAGCTGCGCAGCAGCCCAGCGAGAGCCCAACAAACGACTCACCAAAACCAGCATTTGCACCGAGACGATCAACCAGGGAAAGGGAGGCCCCAGATTGACTCACATTGTAAATAGTTACACTATTGACTTTGCAGAGGTGGTGGGTGGGAGAGGGGGGGGGGGGGGGGCGGTGGTGTTGTTATGTCTGTAAACCTGTAAATACCATGTTTAACCACCAGAGGGCTTAGTCCCTGGAGTCCCAAGGGGTCCCACAATCCCTTGGGAGCACCTGTTTATAAGGAGGCCTCAGGTTGGAGAGGCACTCTGAGACCTGTAATAAAGGACTACGGTCACACCTTATGTTGAGCTTGCAGTATCTAGTCTGACTCTTTATTCAAGACATAAGAAGTTTTTTTTCAGCACATGAGCTACCCAGTCCAATCTCACCCTCCTGTTTGATTCCCACAACCTTCAATGTTCCTCTTTTTCAAGCAACTACCCCATTTCCTTTTAAAACGAGTTATAGACTTAATCAACCGTGGCTCAGTGCGTAACACTCTCGTCTCTGAGTCAGAAGGTTGTGGGTTCAAGTCCCACTCCAGAGACTTGAGCACAAAAATCTAGGCTGACACTCCCAGTGCAGTGCTGAGAGAGTGCTGTATTGTCAGTGTAATGTGTGTAAACTTTACTAGTGTGTTAGACTTGCCACCAGAGAGCGCACCTGTTAGAGATGCAAGGGTCACCTGCACACTCTGGGCAAGCAGGCATAAAAGGCAGTCTACCATGTTGCTTCCTCACTCTGGAGTTACATTAAAGAGACCAAGGTCACAACAGTTTGAGCTTACAGTTTACAGTCTGTGGAGTTATTCTGAACATAACAGTCAGAGGTGCCATCTTTCAGATGAGACATTAAACTGAGGCTCCATCTGCTCTCTCAGGTGGACATAAAAGATCCCATGGCACTATTTCAAAGAAGAGTAGTGGAGTAATCCCTGGTGTTGTGGCCAATATTTATCCCTCAATCAACATAACAAAAACAGATTATCTGGTCATTATCACACTGCTGTTTGTGGGAGTTGTTGTGTGTTTGATGTTTACTACATTCCAACAGTGACTACACTCCAAAAATTACTTATTTGGCTCTAAAGCACTTTGGGACGTCCAGTGGTCATGAAAGGTGCTATATAAATGCAAGTCTTTCTTTGTTTCAATGACAGTTATTGGCAGAGAATTCTACTTTCTAACTTCCCACATGCAAGGACATGATTTTCTGACATTCCCTTTAAATGAGTATGGAGGTCAATTATCTTGGGCTTACAAATGCAGCAGAATGCAGCAAGACCGATTTAAAGTCATCCACCGAACCTTACCTCCCCGCCCCGCCCCCGCCACACCAGCCAAGGACTCCCCAAGCCCTTCTCTGGCAGAGCTACTCTTGAGGAGCTGAGGGTAACAGAATTACGCCCAAACGTCCCACCTCAAGTACCCCTGCCATAACATGGCCAGAAGTGCAGCGGGGTTCCACCAAGCTTTCAGCAAAGTTACAGTGGGGGAGCGAGAACAGCATCGAGAAATTCATGTCTGATCTCAGAGTCCTTCCAAACCTAACATGGTGCTTGCTGGATCTACTTGCCAGAACATGCAATGCCCCCCTCCCCACACCATTCAGGAGGTGGCGGAGGTGCGGTGAATGAGGGTACGGGGCCCAGAAGTGCCGAGGGCTCAGGGACAGCACGGGCCAGCCCACACTGTGATATGTGTGCGCACTAGGTCCATGCAGCAGAGCAGGTCTCCAGTCATCGTGGTTAACCCTTGCCATTGGATAAAGGCCTAGCTCTATCCTATGTAAGCCTATCTAAAACCATTGTGCAAGACAGTGCTGCTCCTATTGTTGACAGCAAAGTTATCTTTCCATGCAATGGCAAAGCACATTTGTTCCTACAACAAACATGTGGATAAGCACCAGCCGGATACGTGCCAATCTCAATGAGTCATGCACAATCTCTGTTTGTAACTGGGGAACTATCAGAAAAACTGGTCCCTTCTCCTGGAGGCCTACTGGCTGAGAACTTTACCCGGACACATCCTAAATCACCCCCGTCCCCCCGCTCTCCCACTCCTCCCCCCCACCTCAATAAAAGGAGCCCAACGAACACAACCAGAGTCTGAGATGAGCTAGCACACAATCCCGAGTTCCATGCTTGGTGGATGGCCCACCCTAGAGAGTCATTAAGGACGCAGGGTGGGCTCACGGTGGGACCCCCAACAACCAAGAGTCAGTAAAGGCCTCAGGTGTCGGTGGAAAGAAAGGAAGACTGGAGACTGGGATTGGAGAGGGAGACTGGGGGAGGGTCAAGGGACGAGAGGGATGATGGGGGTCGGTGGATGGGGAGACTGGGGAATGGGGGGGGTCAAAGAGACATTGGGGGAAATGGGGATTAGGAGGTACTAAATGGGGTCAGAGAGAAGGGAAATAAGTGCCAGAAAGAGGGGAATGGGGTTTGGAGAGACAGGGAACCCCAGAGGGCTGTAGATGCTCAGTCGATGAGTATATTCAAGGCTGAGATAAATAGATCTTTGGACTCTAGGGGAATCATAGGAAATGGTGATAGGGTGAGAAAGTGGAGTTAAGCTCAAATTTCAGCATGATCTTATTAAATATCAGAGTAGGCTCGAGGGGCCGGATGGCCTATTCTTGCTCCTATTTCTTATGTTTTTATGTTCTTAAGAGGTTGCCGCCTGCTACTGTTGGAGTGGATTTTCGGACATAGCAAAGCATGATGGATTAAGCCAACTATCTGCCTTTTCACTAAATGAACTTTGTACCAAGAAGCCTATCTGCTGTCCGCTAATATGAACTCTGTAGCAACAAGTGACTCATGGCCAGGTGCAGGCCACTGTTTCATAGAAAGCTTTGCAACAGAATAACTAACCACAAAAGAAGATAAAGAGGAAGGGCCCCCAAACTCGCATCATGCTATCAGATTTCACTAGGACTAAAAAGTTGTGCAACAATATGATTGGTTGTATGTAAATGAATTGCGTTGCCAAATGGATTGATTGGTTGTATGTAAATGAATTTAAATGATTGTATTCCGCCCTCTGTAAACTGCTTATAACCCCGCGGCACCAGGCACTCGGGGAGAAGGTGCTTCGCAGGTCACGGGATCTCAACTCTTCTCCCAGAGCTCTGTTAGCAATAAAGTTGTCTCTCTTACTTTACCAGAGTCTATGTGAATTTATTTTCACTAACACTGCTAACCTGGAAAACTGAGGCAATGCGAATTTAAAGGGAACTCAAGAATTTGTTTTTAGGCCTCAGCAGGTTATGAGGCGTAGAAAAGTTAGTAGTTGGGCCCACTCCCTCCATCATGTAACTTTGGGGGCTTACCGCTACTACCTCATGGCCTACTGCCAACCTTCTACTGACATTCTCTACATTTGCAAAAAAAAACTTGCATTGATCTCACGCCTTTGACATTGTAAGATGTCACAAGGCGCTTCATAGGAGTGTTATCAAACAGAATTTGACCCTGAGCCACATAAAGAGATATTAGGACAGGTGACCAAAAGCTTGCTCAAAGAGGTAGGTTTTAAGGAGCATCTTAAAGGAGGAAAGAGAGGCGGAGAGATTTAGGGAGGAAATTCCAGAGCTTAGGGCCCAAGCAGCTAAAGGCACAGCCTCCAATGTTGGGGTGAAGAAAATTGGGAACGCACAAGAGGCCGGAATTAAGTTGTCGGAGGATTGCAGGGCTGGAGGAGGTTACAGAGGTGTGAAGTGGGGGGCGAGGCCATGGAGGAATTTGAACACAAGGTTAATTATTTTAATATTGAGGAGTTAAATTAAAATATACATGTGGTGGATGGGGATGTGGAAGTCACAGGAAGGCCTCACTCTTCAATCTTGCCCTGTTCTGCCGTTATCCCACCCTATATTTCAAGTAGGTATTCAGTTGATTTATATTTACAGTAATGCGACGGTAATGGGCTGCAAGGATGAACAATATTCATACTGCTATAACAGTAGGAGAATGGTTAACACATTAACATTTGGAATGATGAGCTCAGCAGATCTAAGTTGCAAACAAGACACGTAAAAGTAAAGGATTATTATTATATTCAGAATAATGGATATCGGAGAGTAATTATACGAAATGATGTTGGATCCTTTCTCCTCCTTGACCTGTGAGCAATGGGACCAATTGCTACCCAGACTGCATTTATCAACATCATCATAGGTAGTCCCTCAAAATTGAGGAAGACTTTCTTCCACTCTAAAAGTGAGTTCTCAGATGACTGTACAGTCCAATGCGGGAATTACAGTCTCTGTCACAGGTGGGACAGACAGTGGTTGAAGGAAAGGATAGGTGGGGAGTCTGGATTTCCGTACGCTCCTTCCGCTGTCTGTGCTTGATTACTGCAAGCTCTCAGCGACAAGACTCGAGGTGCTCAGCGCCCTCCCGGATGCTGTACCTCCGCTTTGGGTGGTCTTGGGCTGGGGATTCCCAGATGCCGGTGGGGATGTTGCACTTTATCAAGGAGGCTTTGAGGGTGTCCTTGAAATATTTCCTCTGCCCACTTGGGGCTCGCTTGCTGTGCAGGAGTTCCGAGTAGAGCCCTTGCTTTGGGAGCCTTGTAGGGTTCCCAACTATTTACAATCTATATTAACGACTTGGAAGAAGGGACCGAGTGTAACGTAACCATGTTTGCTGACTATACAAAGATGGGAAGAAAAGCAATGTGTGAGGACACAAAAAATCTGTAAAAGGACAGACAGGCTAAGTGAGTGAGCAAAAATTTAGCAGATGAAGTATAATGTTGGAAAGTGTGAGGTCATGCACTTTGGCAGAAAAAAATCAAAGAACAAGTTATTATTTAAATGGAATAAGATTACAAAGTGCTGTAGTACAGCAGGACCTGGGGGTATTTGTACATGAAACACAAAAGGATAGTATGCAGGTACAGCAAGTGATCAGAAAGGCCAATGGAATCTTGGCCTTTATTGCAAAGGGGATGGAGTATAAAAGCAGGGAAGTCTTGCTACAGTTATACAGTGTATTGGTGAGGCCACACCTGGAATACTGCGTTCAGTTTTGATTTCTGTATTTACGAAAGGAAATACTTGCTTTGGAGACAGTTCAGAGAAGGTTCACTAGGTTGATTCTGGAGATGAGGGGGTTGACTTATGAGGAAAGGTTGAGTAGGTTGGGCCTCTACTCACTGGAATTCAGAAGAAATGAGGTGATCTTATCGAAACGTCTAAGATTATGAGGGGGCTTGACAAAGTGGATGCAGAGAGGATGTTTCCACTGATAGGGGAGACTAGAACTAGGTGGCATAATCTTAGAATAAGGAGCCGCCCATTTAAAACTGAGATGAGGAGAAATTTCTTCTCTCAGAGGGTTGTAAATCTGTGGAATTCGCTGCTTCAGAGAGCTGTGGAAGCTGGGACATTGAATTAATTTAAGACAGAAATAGACAGTTTCTTTAACAATAAGGGGATAAGGGGTTATGGGGAGTGGGCAGGGAAGTGGACCTGAGTCCATGATTGGATCAGCCATGATCGTATTAAATTGCGGAGAAGGCTTGAGAGGCTGTATGGCCTACTCCTGCTCCTATTTCTTATGTTTTTATGTTCTTATGTAAGGAGACCAAAACTGTACACAATATTCCAGGTGCGGTCTCACCAGGACCATACATAATTGCAGTAAGACATCTTTACTCTTATACTCAAATCCTCTTGTAATAAAGGCCAACATACCATTTGCTTTCTTAATTGCTTGCTGTACCTGCATGTTAACTTTCAGTGATTCATGCACAAGGAGACCCAGGTCCCTCTGAACACCAACATTTCCCAATATCTCATCGTTTAAAAAACTTATCACTATTTGACTCAGATGTGCACGAGCCAGACTGAGTTATTTCCTTAACTGTGTGTGGACCATACCAAAAATGAAGAAACTAATATAATACACCACAGAGAAAAATACTTCATTTTTGTCACACCTCACCGCATCACTGTGTGTGTTGTAGTTTGGGAGTATGCTCGGATTGGGAAATTGAACTACAGTACAGGTACAGCATCTGAAATCCAGCAACCTTGGGACCGAGACCTTGCCGGTTTTCGGATTTTTCTGCATTTGGGACCTCGCTGTTGGCATGCCTCGCCGCCTGCAGATCCACCGATCCTCGCCGTCCGCTCATCCACCGATCCCCGTCGCCCACCGATCCACCCATCCCCGTCGCCCACCGATCCCCGTCGCCCACCGATCCCCGTCGTCCGCCGATCCACCGATCCCCGTCGCCCACCGATCCCCGTCGCCCACCGATCCCCGTCGCCCACCGATCCCCGTCGCCCGCCGATCCACCGATCCCCGTCGCCCACCGATCCCCGTCGCCCACCGATCCCCGTCGCCCACCGATCCCCGTCGCCCACCGATCCCCGTCGCCCGCCGATCCACCGCTCCTCGCCGCCCGCTGATCCACCGATCCTCGCCGCCCGCTGATCAACAGATCCCCGTCGCCCGCCGATCCACCGCTCCTCGCCGCCCGCTGATCCACCGATCCTCGCCGCCCGCCGATCAACAGATCCCCGTCGCCCGCCGATCCACCGATTCCCGTTGCCCACCGATCCCCGTCGCCCGCCGATCCACTGATCCTCGCCGCCCGCTGATCAACAGATCCCCGTCGCCCGCCGATCCACCGCTCCTCGCCGCCCGCTGATCCACCGATCCTCGCCGCCCGCTGATCAACAGATCCCCGTTGCCCACCGATCCACCGATCCCCGCCGCCCGCCGATCCACCGATTCCCGTTGCCCACCGATCCCCGTCGCCCGCCGATCCACTGATCCTCGCCGCCCGCTGATCCACCGATCCTCGCCGCCCGCCGATCAACAGATCCCCGTCGCCCGCCGATCCACCCAGCCTCGCCGCCCGCTGATCCACCGATCCTCGCCGCCCGCCGATCCACCCAGCCTCGCCGCCCGCCGATCAACAGATCCCCGTCGCCCGCCGATCCACCCAGCCTCGCCGCCCACTGATCCACCGATCCTCGCCGCCCACTGATCCACCCAGCCTCGCCGCCCGCTGATCCACAGATCCCCATCGCCCGCCGATCCACCGATCCTCGCCGCCCGCCGATCCACCGATCCTCGCCGCCCGCTGATCCACCGATCCTCGCCGCCCGCTGATCCACCGATCCTCGCCGCCCGCCGATCCACCGATCCTCGCCGCCCGCCGATCCACCGATCCTCGCCGCCCGCTGATCCACCCAGCCTCGCCGCCCGCTGATCCACCGATCCTCGCCGCCCGCTGATCCACCCAGCCTCGCCGCCCGCTGATCCACCCAGCCTCGCCGCCCGCTGATCCACCGATCCCCATCGCCCGCCGATCCACCGATCCTCGCCGCCCGCCGATCCACCGATCCTCGCCGCCCGCTGATCCACCCAGCCTCGCCGCCCGCTGATCCACCGATCCTCGCCGCCCGCTGATCCACCGATCCTCGCCGCCCGCCGATCCACCGATCCTCGCCGCCCGCTGATCCACCGATCCTCGCCGCCCGCCGATCCACCGATCCTCGCCGCCCGCTGATCCACCGATCCTCGCCGCCCGCCGATCCACCAATCCTCGCCGCCCGCTGATCCACCGATCCTCGCCGCCCGCCGATCCACCGATCCTCGCCGCCCGCCGATCCACCGATCCTCGCCGCCCGCTGATCCACAGATCCCCATCGCCCGCCGATCCACCGATCCTCGCCGCCCGCCGATCCACCAATCCTCGCCGCCCGCTGATCCACAGATCCCCATCGCCCGCCGATCCACCGATCCTCACCGCCCGCCGATCCACCAATCCTCGCCGCCCGCTGATCCACAGATCCCCATCGCCCGCCGATCCACCGATCCTCGCCGCCCGCCGATCCACCAATCCTCGCCGCCCGCCGATCCACCGATCCTCGCCGCCACCGATTCCCGCCACTCCTGCCTTCCTCGCTGCCCGCCGATTACCGTCGATTCCCGCTGCCCACAGTCCCCCCCAGCACTGCGTTTTTTTTACCGGTTTCCTCGTCCCTCGCCGCCCGATGTCGCCATCTGGACCGCCTCAAAAATGTCCGGTCTTCGGACAATTTCGGTTTTCGGACAGCCAGATTCGGGATGTTGTACCTGAACCTGTAAAGGTGGCGCCACATCATAGAATCATAGAATAGTGCAGCACAGGAGACCATTCAGCCCATTGAGTCTGTGCCGGCTCATTGAAAGAGCAATCCAGTTGGTTCCACTCCCCTGCTCTTTCCCCACATCCCTGCAATTTTTTCTCCTGCAAATATTTATCCAATTCCCTTTTGAAGGCTACTATTAAATCTGTATCCACCACCCTATCAGGCAGTGTATTCCAAATCCTAACCACTCGTTACGTAAAAAAGTTTTTTCTCATGTCGCCTCTGGTTCTTTTGCCAATCGCCTTAATCTGTGTCCTCTGGTTAGCGACCCTTCAGCCATTGGAAACAGTTTCTCTTCATTTATTCTATCTAACACTTCACGATTTTAAACATCTCTCTCAAATCTCCTCTTAGCCTTCTAAGCTCCAAGGAAAATAACCCCAGCTTCTCTCGTCTATCCAGGTAACTGTAATAGGCACACCAACGCCAGCGTTCTCGCTCAGGCCAACATCCCCAGTATCGAGGCATCGACCATGCTCCATCAGCTCTGATGGACTGGCCACATCGCCCGCATACCCGATACGAGACTCCCAAAACAAACACTCTACTCCGAGCTCCAACACGGCAAGCGAGCAGCCCCAGGAGGACAGAGAAAACGCCTCAAGGACACCCTCAAATCCCCCTTGAAAAAGTACAACATCCCCACAGACTCTTGGGAATCCCTGGCCCAAGACGCTCAAAGCAGAGGGGAATCATCCAAGAAGGCACCAAACACTTTGTCTCTTCGTCGGGAGCACGCGGAAGCCAAGTACAAACAGCGGAAGGAGCACACGACAAATCAAGCTCGTCACCCACCCATCCCTCCAACCACTGTCTGCCCCACCTGTGACAGAGACTGTAGATCCCACATTGGACTCATCAGTCAGCTGAGAACTCATATTAGTGTGGAAGCAAGTCATCCTCGACTCTGATGGACTGCCTAAGAATACTTCATCCCTGGAGCCATGAAGACCAACAGACCTGAGGGGTTGATCCGACCATTGGAAACGAGGACAGTAGTGGCTTTAAAAGCACAGTCCCGCACTTACCACCCCATTCCCACTCGGAGCCCGCCGGCTGCCATTTTGCCTTCCACTTGGGGTGGATCAAGTGTTAAGATAAAATGATGAATATGAAGAAAAATCTAAAGCACTGCCATTTTTTTTGAAAGATAATTGATGTATTTGCTTCATGGGTTCTTTGCTTAAAAATTCATAGCAACACATTGCTATTAAGAACTAGCTGGTTTATGAACAAAGGTTTAACAATCACACTACACATTACCAGTTCACCACCAAGCTCACAGCTGCATACCTCATCGTGGATGACCTCGACCCAAATAGCTGGGGTTTTATTGAGTCTTGTGAACATCACGTGACTGGCTAAGCCACTCCCAACTCAACAGTTCTACAACTATTTTCGTTGCATCAGTAAAACAAATGTATGTCAAATGCCCCTTTATTAAAGAGGCACTAAAACCGACAATTTAAACAAATCAACTTTTAACAATAATGGTTCAAATTAAAATTTGGTTGCCGGGGGTGATGATGCACTCCAGTCTCTCTGGCGTCCACCTCTCGTGGAAGGCCGCGAGCGTACGGTAGACATCGCGTGCTCTATCTCCAGGTATACCCTGGCTCAGATGTAACCACGGAAGAGAGGCAGGCAGTCGGGCTGAACAACCCCCTCGACCGCTCGCTGCCTGGACCGGCTGATGGCCCCCTTGGCCATGCCCAGGAGCAGTCCTACGAGGAGGCCTTCCGATCTGCCCGCTCCCCTCTGCATAGGGTGCCCAAAGATCAGGAGTGTGGGACTGAAGTGCAGCCAGAATTTGAGGAGCAGCCCCTTCAAATAATGGAAAAGGGGCTGCAACCTCACACATTGTACATAAACATGGAACAACAGTTCTACAACTATTTTAGTTGTGCACTTTAATCGTGCCCCCTGGTTAAACGGGGGGGGGCACACTCCAAACACTTTCAAACAAGTGCCCCCTTGGTTTTTTTTGAGGGCACTAAAAACACAAATTATACAAGTGTCCCCTGGCTAAAAGGTGGGGGGGGGGTGGGGGGGGGCACTAAAACCGACAACTTAAACAAATTAAACATTAGACATTAAAATCAAGTTAAAATTTGGTTGCCGGGGGTGATGATGCACACCAGTCCCTCTGGCGCCCACCTCTCGCGGAAGGCCGCGCGAGTGTACCGGTGGACACTGCGTGCTCCATTTTCAGGGACACCCTGGCTCGGATGTAACCGCAGAAGAGAGGCAGGCAGTCGGGCTGAATGACCCCCTCGACCGCCCGCTGCCTGGACCGGTTGATAGCCCCCTTGGCCGTGCCCAGGAGCAGTCCTACGAGGAGGCCCTCGGACCTACCCGCTTCCCTCTGCACAGGGTGCCCAAAGATCAGGAGTGTGGGACTGAAGTGCAACCAGAATTTGAGGAGCAGCCCCTTCAAATATTAGAACAGGAGCTGCAACCTCGCACATTCAATAAAAACATGGAACACGGACTCTTCCAGACCGCAGAAATTGCAGGCAGCCTGGGAGCCC
This sequence comes from Pristiophorus japonicus, assembly GCF_044704955.1. Classification (NCBI taxonomy): domain Eukaryota; kingdom Metazoa; phylum Chordata; class Chondrichthyes; family Pristiophoridae; genus Pristiophorus; species Pristiophorus japonicus. The sequence goes on from NC_091979.1 coordinate 240,595,789, forward strand.
GTGAACCGACTTAAAAACTTATTGCACGGGACTTCTCCATGCAACACCCTCCAGGTCAAGTCCCTAATAAATAGAGGGAGGACTCCCGTGTAGCGTGCACTCCATTGGGAACCCCCGCCTCCTCCAGACGACAAGATGATGCACCATGGCGTGTCCGGACGGCAGACGAGGATGGCAAGGTGGAGAGTGTGCAGGAGCAGCCCGTACAGGAAACCCCTCCGCGCAGAACTGAAAGGCAACAACAGTTCTACAAATCTGTGAGCATACTCATCGGCGCATAAATTACAATAAACTTCACAAAGGTCCTATGTTGTATGTAAGAGCCCAGATGTACCAGGGGGTGAAGCACAAAAGCGAGTGAGCTCAGAATTATTTCTATGGGCCAGTAACAGCAGAGGTCCCTTGTCATTAAGACTTCAGTCAGTCAGCGTGCGAACATTTAATTAAAAAAGAAACACCTTCAACAGACTCACAATGAAAATGAAAACTGAAATTCCTGGGCTTTCCACAGTTGCATCATGTCTGTTACTTCACTGTTTCCTCAATATTTATTTTCCTGGACAGCCACAGGCACTTTGATTGCTTCATCTGGAGACTGCAGTCAGTTCTCATAAAGAAGAAGTTTCATTTCTTCTTTCCCGTCAAGAGAATCTCATCATTACTTCCTCTCTCTCTCTCTCAAGACCGATTCTCTCTGTCTCATCACCAGAGCTTTGGGTTGCCAACCCTCCAGGATTGGCCTGGAGCCTCCAGGAATAAAAGAATAATCTCTTGGACACTGCCGTGAGCCACTCTGGGAGAAAAACCATTGGGGCATTAAGATAAGGCCCTCAACCATGCTTTTGTTACCTCTAGACTTGACTCTTCCGGTGCACTCCTGGCTGGCCTCCCACATTCTACCCTACGTAAACTAGAAATGATCCAAAACTCGGCAGCCCGTGTCCTAACACACACCAAGTCCCGCTCACCCATCACCCGCTGTGCTCGCTGACCTACATTGGCTTCCGGTTCAGTAACGCCTCGATTTCAAAATTCTCATCCTTATTTTCAAACCCCTCTATGACCTCACCCCTCCCTATCTCTGTAATCTCCTCCAGCCCCACAACCCTGCACCCACCCCCCCTCCCCCTCCCCGCGAGATGTCTGCGCTCCTCTAATTCTGCCCTCTTGAGCATCCCTGATTATAATCACTCAACCATTGGTGGCTGTGCCTTCTGCTGCCTGGGCCCCAAACTCTGGAACTCCCTGCCTAAAACTCTCCGTCTCTCTACTTCTCTTTCCTCCTTCAAGACACTCCTTAAAACCTACCTCTTTGACCAAGTTTTTGGTCACCTGCACTAATTTCTCCTTATGCGGCTTGGTGTCAAATTTTTAACTCACAATAATCCTGTGAAGCACCTTGGGATATTTTGCTATGCTTAAGGCGCTATATAAATACACGGTGTTTTTGTTGTCTGGCTATTTTTTTCTTTTTTTTTGAATACTTCTGTTTTAATAGTTAGAAAAATATTGTGGTCAGAAAAGGCTGTTTGACTGGGCAGGATGGTTGAAGGCAAGAGGACGTGTAATGAAACCTGCAGGGATATGTCCAATCAGATTTGGCAACCCAACCACAGCCTCTTCTGAAGAAGAAAGACTTGCATTTATACAACGTTTCGTCACATCATGAAGCACTTTGACAAACAATGAATTACTTTGAAGTGGACTTTGCACACAGCAAGGCCCCACAACACCATGGTAATCAGTACTGAGGTGGTGGGACTAAGAGAGAAATGTCAGTCAGGGCCCTGGACAAAATTCCCTGTGCTTCTTCCAGTAATGCCACAGAATTCATAAAGCAGCCACCGGAAACAGATGGTGAAGCAAACAGATAGAGGTCTCAATTTTTAATGTTCTCCTCTGAAGTGCAACAGCTCCAACAATGCGGCACTCCTTCGGTGCTGCGATGGAGAGGCGGCCTGGATTAACAACCAGCACTCTGTTCGCACTTTGTGGCTGCTGCTGGTGAGAAAAAGAGTGTTCGAAGACCAGGCCCTCAAATCTGCCACCAAACTCATAGTCTACAGGGCTGTAGTAATACCCGCCCTCCTGTATGGCTCAGAGATATGGACCATGTACAGTAGACATCTCAAGTCGCTGGAGAAATACCACCAACAATGTCTCCGCAAGATCCTACAAATCCCCCGGGAGGCCAGACGCACCAAAATTAGTGTCCTCGACCAGGCCAACATCCCCAGCATTGAAGCACTGACCACACTTGATCAGCTCCGCTGGGTAGGCCACATTGTCCACATGCCAGACACGAGACTCCCAAAGCAAGCGCTCTACTCGGAACTCTTTCACGGCAAACGAGCCAAAGGTGGACAGAGGAAAAATTACAAGGACACCCTCAAAGCCTCCCTGATAAAGTGCAACATTCCCACCGACACCTGGGAGTCCCTGGCCAAAGATCGCCCTAACTGGAGGAAGTGCATCCAGGAGGGCGCTGAGCGCCTCGAGTCTTATCGGCGAGAGCATGCAGAAATCAAGCGCAGGCAGCGGAAAGAACGTGCGGCAAACCTGCCCCACCCACCCCTTCCCTCAACGACTATCTGTCCCACCTGTGACAGGGACTGTGGCTCTCATATTGGACCCTTCAGCCACCTAAGGACTTACTTTAAGAATGGAAGCAAGTCTTCCTCGATTCCAAGGGATTGCCTATGATGATGATGATGAGACCCCTATCTCAGCGGACAAGAGATTCAATTCCAGCCAGATGTTGAGGCACAGGAGCATTGCCTGCAGTTCATGAGGGCCATGCAAAATGCCAGCGGCAGAAAACAAAACACAGGCAACTTCTCACTATCAGCTGCAGCACACCTCATGTGATCTGTGCCTGTCATAGCATCTTAAAGCAAGAAAGACTTGCATTTATACAGCGCCTTTCACGACAACCGGACGTCTCAAAGCGCTTTACAACCAATGAAGTACTTTTGAAGTGCAGTCACCGTTGTAATGTGAGAAATGCAGCAGCTCATCCATCATTATAGGTGTTATGTATGTAAACATTGTAACTACATAAGACTTGCCACCAGAGGGCACAACTGTTGGAGGCCCAAGGGTCACCTGCACACCTCGTGCAAGGGAGTATAAAAGGTTGTCTGCCATGCTGCTTAGGCTCTCTGGAGTTGTATTAAAGAGACTAAGGTCACATCAGTTTTAGCTCACATTACTCAGTCTTGTGGAGTTCTTCTATAGTTAACAATAGGCAGTCCCTCGAAATTGAAGAAGACTTGCTTCCATACTAAAGATGAGTTCTTAGGTGACTGTAACGTCCAATACGGGAATTACAGTCTGTATCACAGGTGGGACAGACAGTGGTTGAAGGAAAGGGTGGGTGGGGAGTCTGGTTTGCCGCACACTCCTTCCGCTGCCTGCGCTTGATTTCTGCATGCTCTCGGCGACGAGACTCAAGGTTCTCAGCGCCCTCCTGGATGCTCTTCCTCCACTTAGGGTGGTCTTTGGCCAGGGACTCCCAGGTATCAGTGGGGATGTTGCACTTTATCAAGGAGGCTTTGAGGATATCCTTGAAACATTTCCTCTGCCCACCATGTAGGAGTGCCGAGTAGAGCACTTGCTTTGGGAGTCTTGTGTCGGGCATGCGGAAAATGTGGCCCACCCAACGGAGCTGGTCCATGCTGGGGATGTTGGCCTGATTGAGAACACTTACGTTGGTGCATCTATCCTCCCAGGGGATTTGCAGGATCTTGCGGAGCCATCGTTGTTGGTTTTTCTCCAGCGATTTGATGTGTCTACTGTATATGGTCCACGTCTCTGAGCCATACAGGAGGGCGGGTATCACTACATCCCTGTAGACCATAAGCTTGGTGCCAGATTTGAGGGCCTGATCTTCGAACACTCTCTTCCTCAGGCAACCAAAGACTGCGCTGGCAAACTGGAGGCGGTGTTGGATCCCGTCGTCGATGTCTGCCCTTGTTGATAGTAGGCTCCCGAGGTATGGAAAGTGGTCCACGTTGTCCAAGGCCGCGCCATGGATTTTGATGATTTGCCCACAGCAAACTCCTTCAAACAGCAATGTGATAATGTCCAGATGATCTATTTTTTAGTGATGTTGATTGAGGGACACATATTGGCCACGACACCACGATAACTCCTCTGCTCTTCGAAATAGTGCCGAGGATCTTTTACGTCCACCTGAGAGGGCAGACGGAACCTCAGTTTAACATCTCATCCGCAAGACAGCGCTCCCTCAGCACTGCACTGGAGTGTCAGCCTAGATTTTTTGTGTGCTCAAGTTCCTGGAGGTAGCCTGTTACCCACAGCCTTCTGACTGAGAGGCGAGTGTGCTACCCACTGAGCCACAGCTGACAGCTTAGGAGACCACTCGGCTCATCGTAGCTGCACCGGCTCTTTGGAAGAGCTATCCAGTTAGTCCCACTCCTCCTGCTCTTTCCCCACAGCCTTGCAATTTTCTCCCCATAAAGTATTCATCCAATTCCCTTTTGAAAGTTCTTATTGAACCGGCTTCCACAACCCTTTCAGGCAGCGCATTTCAGATCATAACAACTCGCTGTGTAAAAAAGATTTGGGTGCTTAATGAGCAACATACACCCTTTAATCTCCTGAGGAAACATTTTCCCTGAAACAATCTCCTTATTGTCCATCTAACTTACAGCTTGTGGTGAATCTCCTTTGTAGTTGCTTGGATCAGGCAAAACAACATAATCAGAAACAAGCAGCTGTTTGAAGGAGTTTGCTGTGCCCAAATCATCAAAATCCATGGTGCGGCCTTGGACAACTTGGACTAAGGTCACTACAGTTCAAGTACAACACATTGCCTCGTGGAGTCATTACTAGAGCATCTAAGGACACAACAGTGGGGTTGATCTATCATTAAGCTACCCCACCTATATAGCACCTTTCAGGACGTACCAAAATGCTTTACAGCCAATAAAGTATTTTTTGAACAGTCGTCACAGTTGTAATTGGCGACAGCCAATTTGCACACAGCAAGCTCTTGCAAACCATCATCATAGGCGGTTCCTCGAAACGAGGATGACTTGCTTCCATGCCAAAAAAGGATAAGTTCACAGGTGTTCCAATGAAGGACCTAAAATTCTAGAATCTGAACTACATCCTGAAGGGTGGAAGATACCTGTGCATGGATTTTTTTAATGTGTGGTGGCCGTTGCACACCAACCACCACACGGGCTTGACAGAGCTAGGTCTTGGTCCAGTGGCAAGGATTACCCAAGACGACTGGAGACCTGCTCTGCTGCACAGATCTAGTGTGCACACGTATCGCAGTGTGGGCTGGCCCGTGCTGCCCCTGGGCTCCTGGCCCCAAACTCACACTTCTCCTGGTTCCCAATCACGTCCCTCTACAGTCTCTCGCCGTTCCTTCGCCCCGATCTCGCCACTCCTGCTGTATCTGCCCACGCTCCATGATAATAACCGAATAATCTGTTTTAGTTTTGCTGCTGGAGGGATAAATATTGGCCAGGACACCGGGGATAACTCCCCTGCTCTTCTTCAAAAGTGTGCCACAGGATCTTTTACATCCACCTGAGAGAGCAGACGTGGCTCAGTGGGTAGCTCTCTTCCCTTGGAATCAGAAGGTTGGGGGTCCAAACCACACTCCAGAGAATTTAGCACATGATACCCACTAACATTGCAGCGCAGTGCTGAGGGAGTGCCGTACTGTCGGGTATGCAACCGATGCTCTGTCTGCCCTGTCAGGGGGACGTTATAGACCCCATGACAGTATTTCAAAGAAGAGCAGGGAAGTTCTCCCCGGTGTCCTGGCCAATATTTATCCCTCAACCAAAATCACTAAAAACAGATTATCTGGTCATTATCACATTGCTGTTTGTGGGAGCTTGCTCTGTGCAGATTGGCTGCCGCGTTTCCTACATTACAACAGTGACTACACTCCAAAAGTTGGCTGTAAAGCACTTTAGGACATCATGAGGTTGTCAAAGGTGCTATATAAATGCCAGTCTTCCTTTAACAGAGACCTTCTTCTCTGAGGCAAAGGGAGGGTCCGACGTCCTGATGGCTCCTGTGGAGAATGATGTCATGGCACTATTCAAAGGAAAACAGGGCAGGACATTCTCCTAGTGTCGAGGGCAACTCAACCCACATCACACAAAATCTGATTAACCGGTAATTAACCTCTTTGCTGTTTATGAAAGAGAGACTGTCATGACTGTAAGATATCCCGAAGGGCTTTACAGCCAATGAAGCAATGAATTATTTTTGAAGCATAGTCATCGTTGTAATGTAGCAAACATGGCAGCCAATTTGTGCACAGCAAGGTCCCACAAACAGCAATGTGATAATGACCAGATAATCTGTTTTATAGTGATGACGGTTGAGGGATAAATAAGTTGTGAAATCCTGCTGTGGGTAAAATGGCTGCTAGGTTTATTTACAAAACAATCATTGCACTTCAACGTAACTTAATTTACATGAAGTGTTTTTGAACGTTTCTGAGAAGTGTAATTAGACAATAAATAAGTCTTTCCTTCTTTCACCTCTGTTCTTTGGCCTGTTATGGGAGCGTGTTTGTAGTTTCTGCACACGAGGTAGACTTTATGCCTGATCGTGCCCACGATGTCATGAAAGATTGGTAATAAAACTTGCAAAGAGGAAATATAACGACAAAATAAAGAACAAAACTAGAGTTGCCAAATTAGTCGTTTGACGTTTTACATATAACGTACAGCACAGAAACAGGCCATTCGGCCCAACTGGTCCATGCCGGTGTTTATGCTCCTCACGAGCCTCCTCCCACCCCTACTTCATCTCACCCTATCAGCATAATGTTCTATTCCTTTCTCCCTCATGTACTTATATAGCTTTGGATGAGACGTTAAACCGAGGCCTCGTCTGCCCTCTCAGGTGGATGTAAAAGACCCCACGGCACTATTTCGAAGAAGAGCAGGGGAGTTATCCTCAGTGTCCAGGACCAATAATTATCCCTCAATCAACATAACAAAAACAGGTTATCTGGTCATTATCACATTGCTGTTTGTGGGAGCTTGCTGTGTGCAAATTGGCTGCCACATTTCCCACATTACAACAGTGACTGCACTTCAAATGTACTTCATTGGCTGTAAAGCATTTTGAGACATCCGGTGGTTGTGAAAGGCGCTATCGAAATCCAAGTCTTTCTTTCTTCGCTTTTTTCCCATGAAAGGCATCTATGCTATTCACCTCAACCATGCCATATGGTAGCGAGTTCCACATTTTAACAGCTCTCTGGATAAAGAAGCTTCTCCTGAATTCTTTATTGGATTTATTAGTGACTATTATATTGCTGTCACTCTGAGGCAGCACAGCAATAGACACATTCTTTTTTATGCTGACGGATCTTCTAAATCACGACATTTTTTGACTGCATGTCAGGAAGAAAGCAAAAATGCGGGGATTAATTTCTGCAAGGGTGTGTTTACTTTCTTTGTGGATTTGAAACTGGCCTTACCAGTCGGAGATTCCATCTATTGAACAATTAATTGATGGGTGTAGCAGGGGGTATCTGTGTTATGTCTTCCCGGAACGTTGTGCAAGTCTGGCACGCTGCTCACTTGGCAGCTTCTGGTCAATGCTTTGAGGAATTTCGCCACACGCCTCCATCATATCGTTTGGAATTTCACAGACCAACATCTTCGGCAGTTTGCAACGCTGTCGGTCCCCCAATCATCGGCACGCTTATAAAGTGTGCAGCCAATGGAGGGAGAACCACACTCAGTGTCGCCTTGCTATTCGACCTTGGCGGAATCACAACCGTACCAAACCTATCTGATGCCCATGTGACAGTTATGTTACCGTTGCATAAACTTCTGGATGGACTTCATTTAGGTTACTGAGTTCAGTTCTGGGCACGACACGTCAGGAAGGATATAATGGCCTTGGAAGGGTGCACAGCACAGATTCACCAGAACGATAGCGGGGCTAAAAGGGTTAAGTTATGAGGACAGGTTGCACATACTAGGCTTGTATTCCCTCAAGTTTAAAAGATTAAGGGGTGATCTATTTGAGGTGTTTCGGACAATTCCAGGATTTGATAGGGTTGATAGAGAGAAACTATTTCCTCTGGTGGGGGGAAGTCCAGAATGAGGGGACACAACCCTAAAGTTAGAGCCAGGCCCTTTAGGGGTGATGTCAGGAAGTGTTGCTTCACACAAAGGGGAGTGTAAATCTGGAACTCTCTCTCCCAAAAAACTGTTGGCGGGGGGTGGGGAGGGTGGGGGGCGATGTCAATTGAAAATTTCAAAGCTGAGTTTGATAGATTTTTGTCAGGCATTAGGGTAATATGGAGATGTAGGACCAAGGTGGGTAGATGGAGTTAAGATACAGATCAGCAATGATCTAATTGAATGACAGAACAGGCTCGAGGGGCCTGCTGTTAGAAACATAGAAACATAGAAAATAGGTGCAGGAGTAGGCCATTCGGCCCTTCGAGCCTGCACCGCCATTCAATGAGTTCATGGCTGAACATGCAACTTCAGTACCCCATTCCTGCTTTCTCGCCATACCCCTTGATCCCCCTAGTAAAACAGAACAACTCCTGAGGTAACTTGGGCCCAATGATGCTAGCTTTTTATTCCAGATTTATTTAATTGAGATTCCCCTGCTGCTGTGGTGGGATTTGAACTCGTGTCTCCAGATCATTAGTCCCGGCCTCTGGATTACTAGTCTAGTTATATATCGAGGACATTATGGTCACCTTATTTAGTAAAATTCCTCATTTTCTAAAGCAAGTAACTGGACAGTGACCAAGACTAGGAAGGAATCCTGTTGAATTTCTTTCTCCCCCTCCCTGGCCTGGGCATACGGAAGGCAGAGTCGACATGAGTGTCTGGACTGGCTCCGCGTTAAGCCTCGGCTGATCCAGACCGGGCGGATTGCACACTGTCATCACTGAGAGACAACTGCACTTATGCAATGGCCTGCTCTGCTGCAGTTCATTTCCCACCGCCTGACCATCTCTGAGACCTGCAATTAGACAACCACACGCGGGCAGGCAGCTCGAAGGCTCATAACAGATGGCGCCATCACTGGCAGTAGTACTGCTTCCCCCACCCCCACCCTTCACCATCCCATCCCAGGAAGCATCCTCTTCAGACTGGGGGACATGGCACCACACTGAAGTCAGCGGCATCACATTATTAACGGCGTCGCCATTGGAATCAGAGTTATGCCAGCATCAAGGCGGCCTGTGTGCCATAAGCTGTAAAGGAAGGATGAACTTGCATTTATATAGCGCCTTTCACCACCTCAGGACATCCCAAAGCACTTTACAGCCAATGAAGTACTTTTCAAACTGTAGTCACTGTTGTAATGTAGGAAATGCGGCAGCCAATTTGCGCAAAGCAAGCTCCCACAAGCAGCAACGTGATAATGACCAGATAATCTGTTTTTCAGTAATGTTAGTTGAGGGATAAATATTGGTCCAGGAAACTGGGGATAACTCCCCTGCTCTTCTTTGAAATAGTGACCACGGAATCTTTTACGTCCACCTGAGAGGGCAGATGGGGCCTCGGTTTAACGTCTCATCCAAAAGACGGCACCTCCGACAGTTCAGCTCTCCCTCAGCACTGCACTGGAGTGTCAGCCTAGATGTTTGCGGTCAAGTGCCTGGGGTGAGACTGCTACCCACGGCTGAGCAGCTGAAGGAATTGCTCAATTGCTTCCCTTTAGAGGCAACGGGGGAAAAATTAGCGGCAGCTTTCAAACTTAAAAAAAATTCAGCCTTTGCTCTCCAGGAAGGCAGTGGAGGGCTAAATCAAGCACTCCCCTTCCTTCCTGGCGCACAAGAGGCAGCAGGCGAGACGGTACTTGTGCAGCGCTGCCGCATTGGAAGGCTCCTTCCCCCCTTAAAGGGAAGGCGCATCGCTGCAGGCCCTGCAAAAGAAGAACTGACCTCTTCGACAGCAGCCGCCCGATGCACTGCGGCAGAGGCCAGATTAATCGATTGCGGGCAACAAACAGCAAAATAAAATCAAACAGAGGATTAAAAAAAATGTCCACATAGATCGGCAAACTCGCCTTTAAGTTTTGGTCTCCTTATTTAAGGAGGGATCATCATCATCATCATAGGCAGTCCCTCGGAATCTTGCTTCCACTCTTAAAATGAGTCCTTATGTGGTTGAACAGTCCAATACGAGAACCACAGTCCCTGTCACAGGTGGGACAGATAGTCGTTGAGGGAAGGGGTGGGTGGGACTGGTTTGCCGCACGCTCTTTCCGCTGCCTGCGCTGATTTCTGAATGCTATCGGCGATGAGACTCGAGGTGCTCAGCGCCCTCTCGATTGCACTTCCTCCACTTAGGGCGATCTTTGGCCAGGGACTCCCAGGTGTCGGTGGGGATGTTGCACTTTATCAGGGAGGCTTTGAGGGTGTCCTTATAACGTTTCCACTGCCCACCTTTGGCTCGTTTGCCGTGAAGGAGTTCCGAGTAGAGCACTTGCTTTGGGAGTCTTGTGTCTGGCATGCAAACAATGTGGCCTGCCCAGCAGAGCTGATCAAGTGTGGTCAGTGCTTCAATGCTGGGGATGTTAGCCTGGTTGAGGATGCTAATGTTGGTGCATCTGTCCTCCCAGAGGATTTGAGGATCTTGCGGAGACATCGTTGGTGGTATTTCTCCAGCGACTTGTGGTGTCTACTGTACATGGTCCATGTCTCTGAGCCATACAGGAGGGCAGGTATTACAAAGCCCTGTAGACCATGAGCTTGGTGGCAGGTTTGAGGGCCTGGTCTTCAAACACACTTTTCCTCAGGGAATTGCATTGGAGGCAGTTCAGAGAAGGTTCACTAAGTTGATTCCTGAGATGAAGGGGTTGCCTTATGAAGAAAGGTTGAGCAGATTGGGCTTATACTCATTGGAGTTTAGAAGAATGAGAGGTGATCTTATTGAGACATATAAGATTCTGAGGGGGCTTGAGAGGGTAGATGCAGAGAGGATGTTTCCCCTCGTGGGGGAATCTAGAACTAGGGGACATAGTTTCAGAATAAGGAGTCGCCCATTTAGAACTGAGATGAGGAGGAATGTCTCCTCTCAGAGAGTTGTAAATCCATGGAATTCTCTGTCCCAGAGAGCTGTGGAGGCTGGGTCATTGAATATATTTAACGTGGAGATAAATGCATTTTAGAGCAATGAGGAAGTGAAGGATTATGGGGAGCGGGCAGGAAAGTGGAGCTGAGCCCAAGATCAGATCAGCCGTGACCTTATTAAATTTCGGAGCAGGCTCGAGGGACCAAATGGCCTACTCCTGCTCCTATTTCTTATGTTCTTATGTTCGCATCGCACCCCCCCAAAGCGCACGGCAGCCCGATGAATGCTTCCTGCAACTGCCGGTGTTTTCGCCCGCCGATACTGGATACTGCAGGGGGAGGAACCCAAGTTCAGGTCCAGGACGCTACGCACGGCGATGATCTCCCGATTTCCGGGCGAAGGAGATCGGGGCGCAATGCCATACTGCACCGCAAACTCCCCGCCATCAATCTTCTCACCATGCCAGGTCAGTAAGTCATTGGAGCTCTGTTATCACCCCCTAGAGGCAATGATGGGAAGCTCGAAGGAGGCCAATAAGATCTGTTTATTTCAGCAGCTTTGAACATCACAGACCTTGAAATTATGCAGGTGCAGTTTGAGTGAACAAACACTTTGTATGAAATTTAAATAAACAAGGTAAACTGCAGACAAGGAAATGTCATCGAAATATGGATATGAAATTCAGAACAATTTTTTAATTAAACACCAATGTGCCTTTGGCAAACTTTTCTTTTGTTTCTGGTGGAAGAGACACAGGAGAAATACTTCATTTTTGTCACAGTGCCATTTCTATCTAACTTACATCAGCAAGTCTTCTGCCTGGAGATTTATGGGGAAAAAGATTGCCTGTAACAGGAAGTCGTCCTTCCTTCCCTCCCTCCCTCCCTTTTTTCAGCAAACATTCTCTGGAACGTCTCTGGTGTCAGTGGTGGGTCAGTCAGGTGGGCAGAAGTCCCACCGCGCCAAACCTCTGATGATTGCATCAGAGAAGAAAGTTTCGGCTAACCGGATTACGCCTTGGTTACACAAGAGGAAATGTCCCTTCTGGCCGGTTGGCATCAAAGAGACGTTAATGCTCTCAAATGGCTCAGAGGTGAGTCATACAGGCCAGGAATGTGCCAGGCTCCATCTCCAGCCTGTGTTTAGTTCAACGTGGCAGTAAAGGATCTACAATTGGCCTTAGCAACTCTTAACCAGGAGTCCCATTGCTGATTGTTATCAATCCAGTGATCCCATTGTGGAATGTACATGCGATCAGACATCAAGTTCTGCTGTGATACTCCCCTAGCTGAAGAGCCTACTGACACTCGCTGACTAAGTTCAGACATAGCTGCCATGCTAGTATGGGGTACTACAGGATAGCCAGCCACTGTGTAACTGTACCCCAGTGCATGTTAACATCTTCAGGAGATGACAACAACAACTTGTATTTATATAGGCCCTTCAACGTAGTAAAACGTCCCAAGGCTCTTCACATGAGTATTATTAGTATAAAAACGTTGACACTGAGTTACATTAGGAGAAATTAGGGCAGGTGATCAAAAGCTTGGTCAAAGAGGTAGGTTGTAAGGAGTGTCTTGAAGGACGAAAGAGAGGCGGAGAGGTTTAGGCAGGGAATTCCAGAGTTTAGGGCCTCGGCAGCTGAAGGCATGGCCACCAATGGTGGTGCGATTATAATCAGGGATGCTCAAGAAGGCAGAATTAGCGGAGCGCAGACATCTCGGAGGGTTGTGGTGCGGGAGGAGATTACAGAGATAGGGAGGGACAAGGCCAGGGAGGGATTTGAAAACAAGGATGAGAATTTTGAAATTGAGGTGTTGCTTAACCGGGAGCCAATGTAGGTCAGCGAGCACAGGGGTGATGGGTGAGCATGATTGGTGCAAGTTAGGACATGGGCAGCCGAGTTTTGGATCAGCTCTAGTTTACATAGGGTAAAATGTGAGAGGCCAGCCAGGATTGCGATGGAATAGTCAAGTCTAGAGGTAACAAAGACATGGATGAGGGTTTCAGCAGCGGATAATCTGAGGCAAGGGCGGAGATGGGCGATGTTACGGGGGTGGAAATAGGCGGTCTTAGTTATGCTGTGGATATGTGGTCGGAAGCTCATTTCAGGGTCAAATATGACATCAAGGTTGTGAACTGTGTGGTTCAACCTGAGATAGAAGTGGGGAGAGGGATGGAGTCAGTGGCTAGGGAATGGAGTTTGTGACGGGGACCGTCTTCGGTCTTCCCAATATTCAATTGGAGAAAATTTCTGCTCATCCAGAACTGGATGTCGGACAAACAGTCTGACAATTTGGAGACCGTGGAGGGGTCGGCAGAAGCAGTAGTGATGTAGAGCTTGGTATCATCAACGTACATGTGGACGGGAGAATATTAGCGGCGGGGGAGGGGGGGGAAATAAAAGCAAAATCGATGACTTTCAAGAGCTCAGTCTGGGTCGTAGGAGATGGTCTCTTGTTGTATTCGCAAACTGGGTTTCCTGTCTGACTCTGAGATTGGCTTCAAATCCCACCAAGGCTATTTTGTATCTGTCCTCACCTCATTCCATAGCTGAGGAAGATCTCATTCGTGCACTTGACATTTCCTGGCTTAACTCCTCCAAAGCTTTTTTGCTGGTCTCTCAAGTTCAATACTACATGGACTCCCACTTGTCTGTACTAAAACCGCCTATTTCCACCTCCGTAACATCTCCCGTCTCCGCCCTTGCCTCAGCACATCTACTGCTGAAACCCACATCCATACCTTTGTTACCTCGACACTTAACTATTCAAACGCACTCCTGGCTGGCCTCCCACATTCTACTCTATGTAAACATGAGGTGATCCAAAACTCGGCAGCCCGTGTTCTAATTCGCATCAAGTCCCGCTCACCTATAACCCCTGTGCTCGCCGACCTACATTGGCTCCCGGTTAAGCAACGCCTCCATTTCAAAATTCTCATCCTTGTTTTCAAATCCCTCCCTCGGCTCGCCCCTCCCTATCTCTGTAATCTCCTCCAGCACCACAACTTCCCGCAATATCTGCGTTCCTCAAATTCTGCCCTCTTGAGCATCCCTGATTATAATCGCTCCACCATCGATGGTCGTGCCTTCAGGTGCCGAGGCCCCAAGCTCTGGAACTCCCTCCCTAAACCTCCCCACCTCTCTTTCCTCCTTTAAGACACTCCTTAAAACCTACCTCTTTGACCAAACTTTTGGTCATTTGCTGTAATATCTTCTTATGTGGCTGTGTCAAATTTATTTGTTTTGTCTTAAAACACAGCTGTGAAGTGCCTTGGGACATTTTACTACATTAATGGTACTATATAAATACAGAGGTTACAGAGATAGGGAGGGACGAGCCCATGGAGGGATTTGAAAACAAGGATGAGAATTTTGAAATGGAGACGTTGCTTAACCGGGAGCCAATGTAGGTCGGCGAGCACAGGGGTTATAGGTGAGCGGGACTTGATGCGAATTAGAACACGGGCTGCCGAGTTTTGGATCACCTCATGTTTACATAGAGTAGAATGTTGTTGTTGTCTAGACCCCTGCCATATCCATCCTATCCTGCACCCAGTCCCATTCGCCTATTACCTCTTTTCTCACCAACCTCCACTAACTGCCCATCCCGCAGCACGTAGATTTCCAACTCTTCAACCTCCTTTACAAGTCCCTGCATGGCCTCTTCCCACTTTACCCCAGCAACCTCCTTGAGCTCCAAGTGTCAGCTCGCACCCTCCACTCGTCCAGTTCTGATCCACTTTGGGCCCTGTGTCCCTCACTCAACATCAATGGAAGAGCTTTCAGGCATTGTGCCTCTCCACTGTGAAATCCGCTATTTAAACTCTCCATACTTACTTCCCTTGCTGACAGTAGACTCCCGAGGTATGGAAAGTGGTGCACGTTGTCCAGGGCCGTGCTGTGGATCTTGATGACTGGGGGGCAGTGCTTTGTGGCGGGGTCAGGTTAGTGGAAAACCTTTGTCTTAAGGATGTTTAGTGTAAGGCCCATGCTTTCGTATGCCTCGCTGAAGATGTTGACTATGTCCTGGAGTTCAGCCTCTGAATGTGCGCAGACGCAGGCGTCGTCCATGTACTGTAGTTCGAGAATAGAGGATGGCACGGTCTTGGATCTGGCCCGGAGGCGATGAAGGTTGAACAGGTTCCCACTGGTTCTATAGTTTAGCTGCACTCCAGCGGGGAGCTTGTTGAGTGTGAGGTGGAGCATTGCAGCGAGGAAGATCAAGAAGAAGGTTGGCACGATGACGCAGCCCTGCTTGACCCCGGTCCGGACATGGATTGGGTCTGTGGTGGATATGTTGGTCAGGCCCTAAGTGGATCTAAGTGACTCGAAATCGAGGAAGACTTGCTTCCACTCTAAAAGTGAGTTCTTAGGTGACTGAATAGTCCAATATGGGAATTACAGTCTCTGTCACAAATGGGACAGTCGTTAAAGGAAAGAGTGGATGGGACTGGTTTACTGCACGCTCCTTCCGCTGTCTGCACTTGTTTTTTGCATTCTCCTGGCGACGAGCCTCGAGGTGCTCAGCGCCCTCCCAGATGCTCTTCCTCCACTTCGGGCGGTCTTTGACCAGGGACTCCCAGGTGTCGGTGGGGCTGTTGCACTTTATCACGGAGGCTTTGAGGGTATCCTTGATGTCATGTATCTTACATTATTATATATAACTGTATCCTAACATGCTATACATGACTGTAATAAAATATGACCTGTAACCACCAGCATATCTTACCACCAGGGGTGCACTTGCAAGAGACAGGTATATAAGGACAGGTCTCAGACAAGCGCAGCTTTCCAGAGCTGTGAAATAAAGGTGCAGGTCCAGAGTGACCTTGACTTCACTACATGCCTCGTGTGAATCTGTACTGAGGGGACAGGACTTTACAGTGGCGACGAGTTACGGGATTACAGAATCCACAGAATGGCGAACAATGGATCAGATGAAAAGTACAATGCGGGAGACAATTGGGAGGACTTTATAGAAAGGTTCCAGCAAAGATTTGTAACCAAAGATGGTTAGGCGACGATAAGGCAGACAAGAGAAGAGCCCATCTCTTGACCAGCTGTGGCTCGAAAACATACGCTTTAATGAAGGATCTGTTGGCACCCGAGAAACCAGCAAGCAAGTCATTTGAAGAATTGAGCACACTGGTAAGAGACCACCTGAAGCCAGCGAGCAGCCTACACATGGCCAGACACAGGTTCTACAACTACAGACGCTGTGTCGGCCAGAGCATACCCGACTTCGTGGCGGAACTTCGGAGGTTGGCTAGTTTATGTGAGTTCTTCGATGAACTGAGGAGAGAAATGCTGAGAGACTTTTTCATTGAAGGAATAGGCCACGCAGGCATATTCCGAAAGCTCATAGAGACCAAGAACCTGACCTTAGAGGCAGCAGCACTGGTTGCACAGACATTCTTGGTAGGGGAAGAAGAAACGAGGTTGATTTATAATGCAGGTACGACAACTAATGAAATATCGGAACAAGAATTTCACAGCACTAAACAAGCTGCTACCCCCACACACAGACAAAACCGGGAGAACAGGCTCTCGACAGCAGGCAGAAGCCATCAAGGGCCACAGGAACGGCCGTTCACACCTCATCAACCCACAATGCGAGCAATCAACTACAAACTGAGAGAAGCTCAAGAGAGATCAGCCAGACGCAGTTCATTCTTTGGGAACACTTTGAACAATGGAACAGGTCTGTGCTGGAGGTGTGGGGGTGGGCACTCGTCAAGGGGATGTCAATTTCAGCAGGCTATTTGCAGAAATTGTGAATATACAGGGCATTTGGCCCGCATGTGCAAAAAAACGGCAGCTGGGCTGCTATATGATTCGGATGGGTGGGAAAGTGGACCAGAAGATGGTGGGGACAGTACCCAGGACACTGATGTACAGCGGGTCAACACAATCAATGGCCGCTGCTCCTACAACAGGACGCCTCCTATAATGATGAGGGTCCTACTCAACGAGATATCTGTCAACATGGAGCTGGATACGGGAGCGAGTCAATCTCTCATGGGCGCTCAACAATTTGAACAACTGTGGCCGCATAAAAGAGACAGACCAAAACTCACAAGGGTCGACACCAAACTAAGGACCTATACTAAAGAAATCGTACCAGTCCTCGGCAGCGCCATGCTCTCTGTCACACACAAAGGGACAGTGAACTGACTTCCCCTGTGGATTGTCCCCAGAGACCCCCCAGCACTGCTGGAGAGAAGCTGGCTGGTAAAACTAAACTGGAAATGGGATGATGTCCATGCCATGTCATTAGAGGAACGGACCTCCTGCTCAACAGTTATAAAGTGATTTGAATATCTCTTTCAGCCAGGTGTGGGCACTTTCAAAGGGGCCAAAGTCAAAATCTACATCACACAGGATGCTAGACCGGTCCATCACAAGGCCAGAGCTGTACCCTATGTGATGAGGGAAAAGATTGAACACGAATTAGACAGGCTTCTGCGGGAAGGCATTATATCACCTGTGGAATTTAGCGACTGGGCAAGTCTCATCGTCCCAGTCATGAAGCCTGATGGATCCGTACGAATCTGTGGGGACTACAAATCTACCATAAACAGAGTCTCCCTACAGGACCAGTACCCGCTGCCCAGAGGCTGGAGGTAAACTTTTCTCAAAATTAGACCTCACATCTGCGTATATGACGCAAGAATTGACCGAGGAATCCAAACTACTCACCACCATCAACACACATTGAGGCCTTTTCATGTACAATCGATGCCCATTCGGCATCAGGTCGGCAGCTGCCATATTCCAGCGCAACATGGAGAGTCTGCTCAAGTCCATCCCGGGGGCGGTTGTATTTCAAGACGACATACTTATCACGGGCAGGGACACCGACTCCCATCTCCGTAATTTGAAGGAAGTACTAAAGCGGTTGGATCGGGTAGGCCTACGAGTCAAGAAATCCAAGTGCCTGTTTCTCGCACCCGACGTTGAATTTTTGGGCAGAAGGATTGCCGCTGATGGAATCCACCCAACAGAATCCAAAACAAGCAATTCACCTGGCACCCAGGCCCCGGAATGTCTCAGAACTGTGCGCCTTTCTCGGGCTACTCAATTACTTTGGGAATTTTATGCAGAACTTAAGCACGCTGCTGGAGCCTCTCCACGTGCTACTCAGGAAGGGGTACGATTGGTTTTGGGGGGACGCCCAGGAACGCGCCTTCAATAAGGCACGCAACCTTCTGTGTTCCAACAGTGTTTTGACTTTCTTTGACCCAGGTAAAAAGCTAGTTCTCACATGCAATGCGTCAGCATATGGGGTCGGGTGCGTTTTGCTACATGTCAATAGTGCGGGCAAATTACAATCCATAGCTTATGCCTCCAGGTCACTTTCGCGGGCAGAGCGCGGGGTCGGAATGGCAGAGAAGGAGACGCTCGCGTGCGTGTATGGTGTCAAAAAGATGCACCAATACCTTTTTGGGGCCAAGTTCGCATTAGAAACCGACCACAAGCCCTTCACGTCCCTCTTATCTGAGAGCAAGGCAATAAACGCCAACGCCTCGGCGCGAATTCAATGGTGGGAACTCATGCTGGCGTCCTACGACTATACCATAAGGCACAGACCAGGCACAGACAACTATGCCGACGCGCTCAGCAGGCTACCTCTGGCGACCACGGAAGGGTCTGACGAACAGGACTGTGAGATAGTCATGGCAATCAATGCCTTTGAGTCCACAGGTTCGCCCATGACGGCTCACCAAATCAGAGCCTGGACGGCCAGCGACCCCACGTTATCCTTAGTAAAAAGATGTGCCCTAACCGGTGACTGGGCAGAGGCTCGCGATGCCTGCCCCGAGGAATTAAAATCCTTTCACAGGCGCGTGCATGAGCTATCACTACAAGCAGACTGCCTGATGTGGGGCAGCCGAGTAGTCATGCCTCTGCGAGGCAGAGAGGCATTTGTCCGGGAGCTCCACCGCGAGCACCCGGGGATCGTTCTCATGAAGGCCATAGCCAGATCCCACGTCTGGTGGCCTGGTATTGAGGCGGACTTGGAGCTCTGCGTCCGAAAGTGCACCATTTGTGCCCAACTCAGCAATGCTCCCAGGGAGGCTCCACTGAGCCCCTGGCCTACCAAACCGTGGTCGCGGGTGCACATAGACTATGCGGGCCCATTCATGGGCAAAAAGGTTAATCATAGTTGTAGATGCATTTTCAAAGTGGATCGAATGCACCATTTTAAACTCGAGCACAACCTCCACCACTGTGGAGAGCCTCGCAACCATGTTTGCAACGCACGGAATCCCTGACATATTGGTCAGTGACAATGGTCTGTGCTTCACCAGCGCAGAATTCCAAGACTTTATAATTGACCACGGCGTAAATCACGGCGAGACCGCACCGTTCAAGCCGGCCTCCAACGGCCAGGCGGAGAGAGCAGTGCAAATCATTAAACAAGGCATGCTTAAAATCCAAGGTCCCACGCTGCAGGGTCGCCTGTCGCGACTGCTGCTGGCATACAGATCTCGTCCGCACTCATTGACTGGGATCCCCCCCGCGCAACTGTTGATGAAAAGAACTTTAAAAACAAGGCTCTCATTAATCCTCCCAGACATGCACGAAATCGTTGAGGCAAAGCGCTGTAAGCTGACTGAGTACCATGACAGAAATTCGAGGGGGAGATGGAATGAGATAGGGGACAAAGTGTTTGTACTAAACTATGGCAGGGGTCCCAAATGGCTTGCAGGGACAGTAACGGGCAAGGAAGGAAACAGGCTACTGGTAGTACAAATGGATCACGGCAAAACCTGCCGGAGGCATGTAGACCAAGTCAAAAGCAGATCTACCAACAACACTGCGGAACCAGAGGCAGACTACAATGTGGAACTCTCACCACACCTGGTGGACAGACAGAGAGAACAACCTGAGGAAAGGGCAATCCCAACAGACAGCCCAGGCGAGTCAACAACAATCACACCAATCGAAACAGACAGCCCAGGCGAGATACCAGCAACCACACCCAATGAAAAACAGACACCAAGGCAAACAACTGAACCACAACTCAGATGCTCCACGCGAGAGCGTAGACCAAACCTGAGAGACTGAGCCTATAAAGACAATAAGACCTTGGGGGAGGGTGATGTCATGTATCTTACATTATTATATATAACTGTATCCTAACATGCTATACATGACTGTAATAAGATATGACCTGTAACCACCAGCATACCTTACCAGCAGGGGTGCACTTGCAAGAGACAGGTATATAAGGACAGGTCTCAGGCAAGTGCAGCTTTCCAGAGCTGTGAAATAAAGGTGCAGGTCCAGAGTGACCTTGACTTCACTATATGCCTCGTGTGAATCTGTACTGAGGGGACAGGACTTTACACTTGAAACATTTCCTCTATCCACCTGAGGCTCGCTTGCCGTGTAGGAGTTCCGAGTAGAGTGCTTGCTTTAGGAGTCTCGTGTCGGGCATGCGGACAATATGGCCTGCCCAACGGAGCTGGTCGAGTGTGGTCAGTGCTTCGATGCTGGGGATGTTGGCCTGATCGAGAACACTTGGTGCGTCTGTCCTCTCAGGGCATCTGCAAGATCTTGCCAAGACATCGTTGGTGGTATTTCTCCAGTGATTTGAGGTGTAAACTGGCATTGTTCAGTCTGAATTGCAGTAACCCGTCCCCAGAAATTCGATTCCCTTAGCTTACTTGGCACGTAAGCAGGGAAGTCTTGCTACAGTTATACAGGGTATTGGTGAAGCCACACCTGGAATACTGCGTACAGTTTTGGTTTCCATATTTACAAAAGGATATACCTGCTTTGGAGGCAGTTCAGAGAAGGTTCACTCGGTTGATTCCGAAGATGAGGGGGTTGACATGAGGAAAGGTTGAGGAGGTTGGGCCTCTACTCATTGGAATTCAAAGAATGAGAGATGATCTTATCGAAACATATAAGATTATGAGGGGGCTTGACAAGGTGGATGCTGAGTGGATTTTTCCAATGATAGGGGAGACTAGAACTAAGGATCATAATCTTAGAATAAGGGGCCGCCCATTTAAAACTGAGATGAGGAGGAATTTCTTCTCTCAGAGGGTTGCAAATCTGTGGAATTCGCTGCCTCAGAGAGCTGTAGAAGCCGGGACATTGAATAAATTTAAGACAGAGATAGACATTTTCTTAACCGATAAGGGATTAAGGGGTTATGGGGAGTGGGCAGGGTAGTGGACCTGAGTCCATGATCGGATCAGCCATGATTGTATTAAATGGTGGAGCAGCCGTATGGCCTACTCCTGCTCCTATTTCTTATGTTCTTATGTACCAGAAAGAAATCACAACGCACATCTAGAACTCAGGGTCTAAGTTGTATCTAATTCCCTTTTTCCTTTTGCGTCTTGAAGCAAGCTCATTGCGTACAACCTACTTTTTCGGTGTCTGGACTGAGGGTATGACACATGGATGTGAATCAAAGAAGCCAAATAATTATGTCAATAAAAACACTAAAATTCTGGAATCTTTCAGATGTAATGTGATATTTCACAATTTTTTTTTGTTTGTGTTCATCTCAATGCCATCACTCTAAGAGCCTGTTAACTCTTAAGATGCTTTTACATCAAAAACCTCTTGGGGATTTTTCTCCAGGCATCTTGGATTCAGCATCTCAGACCATAAGTCGTCCCTCACTCCCTATGAACTGGAGCACCTCTTTACTTGCCAGATATCTAGATAACTTGTAATGAGCTCAGGGGTCGAGCAGAAAGCCCTTGTTACTGTATTTTATCTTATTGGTTATACAACGTGCCGTCACATGGTCTTCCTCAGCTTCAGAAGTAGATGGAACCACAACAACAATTGACATTTATAATAGCGCCTTTAACATAGTAAAACATCTCAAGGCACTTCAAACAAAATTTGACACCGAGCCAAAGAAGAAGATATTAGGACAGGTGACCAAAAGCTTGGTCAAAGAGGTAGGGTTGACGGAGCGTCTTAAAGGAGGTGAGCTGGAGAGGTTTAGGGAGGGAATTCCAGAGCTAAGCCTAGATGGGTGATGGTGGGGAGAAGGAAATGGGGGATGTACAAGAGGCTAAAGTTGGAGAAGGAAGAGGACACAGTTGTTGGAGGGCTTTTGGGCTAGAGGAGGTTACAGGGATAGGGGAGGGGCGAAGCCAACTTAGGTTATAAACTTCCAAACAGATTTTTGAACTGTCATCATAGGCAGTCCCTCAAAATCGAGGAAGACTTGCTTCCACTCCAAAAGTGAGTTCTCAGGTGATTGTACAATCCGATGCGGGAATTACAGGTAGGACAGGTGGGACAGTCTTTGAAGGAAAGGGCGGGTGGGGAGTCTGGTTTGCCGCACGCTCCTTCCACTGCCTGCGCTTGATTTCTGCATGCTCTCGGCAATGAGACTCGAGGTGCTCAGCGCCCTCCCGGATGCACTCCCTCCACTTAGGGTGGTCTTTGGCCAGGGACTTTCAGGTGTCGGTGGGGATGTTGCATTTTATCAAGGTGACTTTGAGGGTGTCCTTGAAATGTTTCTTCTGCCCACCTGGGGCTCGCGTGCCATGTAGGAGTTCCATGTAGAGTGCTTGTTTTGGGAGTCTTGTGTCAGGCATGCGAACAATGTGGCCCGCCCAATGGAGCTGATCGAGTGTGGTCAATGTTTCGATGCTGGGGATGTTGACCTGATTGAGGACGCTATCATTGGTGCATCTGTCCTTCAGGGGATTTGCAGCATCTTGCAGAGACATCGTTGGTAGTATTTCTCCAGCGATTTGAGGTGTCTACTGTATATGGTCCACGTCTCTGAGCCATGCAAGAGGGCGGGTATCACTGCAGCTCTGTAGACCATGAGCTTGGTGCCAGATTTGAGTAAATGGATGTGAACAACACCAATGATACACAGAAGAACATAAGAATTAGGAACAGGAGTAGGCCATCTAGCCCCACGAGCTTGCTCCGCCATTCAACAAGATCATGGCTGATCTGGCTGTGGACTCAGCTCCACTTACCCGCCCGCTCCCCATAACCCTTAATTCCCTTATTGGTTAAAAATCTATCTGTCTGTGATTTGAATACATTCAATGAGCTAGCCTCAACTGCTTCCTTGGGCAGAGAATTCCACAGATTCACAACCCTCTGGGAGAAGAAATTCCTTCTCAACTCGGTTTTAAATTGGCTCCCCCGTATTTTGAGGCTGTGCCCCCTAGTTCTAGTCTCCTCAACCAGTGGAAACAACCTCTCTGCCTCTATCTTGTCTATCCCTTTCATTATTTTAAATGTTTCTATAAGATCACCCCTCATCCTTCTGAACTCCAATGAGTAAAGACTCAGTCTACTCAATCTATCATCATAAGGCAACCCCCTCATCTCCGGAATCAGCCTAATGAATCGTCTCTGTACCCCCTCCAAAGCTAGTATATCTTTCCTTAAGTAAGGTGACCAAAACTGCACGCAGTACTCCAGGTGCGGCCTCACCAATACCCTATACAGTTGCAGCAGGACCTCCCTGCTTTTGTACTCCATCCCTCTCGCAATGAAGGCCAACATTCCATTCGCCTTCCTGATTACCTGCTGCACCTGCAAACTAACTTTTTGGGATTCATGCACAAGGACCCCCAGGTCCCTCTGCACCGCAGCATGTTGTAATTTCTCCCCATTCAAATAATATTCCCTTTTACTGTTTTTTTTCCCAAGGTGGATGACCTCACATTTTCCGACATTGTATTCCATCTGCCAAACCTTAGCCCATTCGCTTAACCTATCTAAATCTCTTTGTAGCCTCTCTGTGTCCTCTACACAACCCGCTTTCCCACTAATCTTTGTCTCATCTGCAAATTTTGTTACACTACACTCTGTCCCCTCTTCCATGTCATCTATGTGTATTGTAAACAGTTGTGGTCCCAGCACCGATCCTTGTGGCATACCACTAACCACCGATTTCCAACCCGAAAAGGACCCATTTATCCCGACTCTCTGCTTTCTGTTAGCCAGCCAATTCTCTATCCATGCTAATACATTTCCTCTGACTCCACGTATCTTTATCTTCTGCAGTAACCTTTTGTGTGGCACCTTATCGAATGCCTTTTGGAAATCTAAATACACCACATCCATCGGTACACCTCTATCCACCATGCTCGTTAGATCCTCAAAGATCTACAATAGGTACAGGCTTAACTATTGCTGTGGAGAAAATAGCTGTGCGAAATTTCAATGGGAATTGGAATTTGACTTAAGATACCTGACATAACCTTATGTGGCAGTTTCATGGAGCCTGTCTTGTTCATCTATATTTCTCCAATGGGTTCAGATGGACTCCTCAATTCGGCTAAGGCATATTTGTATTTTTTAAACTCAAATCTACTCTCAGGTTCCCATCCCCCCGTAAGATATTGGTCCAGGCTCTGTTAAGGTACAACCCGTCTGGCTTGTACAGGTCACACCTCCCCCAGAAACAGTCCCAATGCCTCAGGAATCTAAAGCCCTCCCTCCTGCACCATCTCTGCAGCTGCGCATCCACCTGCTCTATCCTCCTATTTCTGTACTCACTTGCACGTGGCATTGGGAGTAATCCGGAGATTATTACCTTTGAGGTCCTGCCTTTTTAATCTCTCTCCTAGCTCCCTAAAATCTGCCTTAAGGACCTCATCCCTCTTTCTACCTATGTCATTGGTACCGATATGGACCACGGCCTCTGGCTGTTCACCCTCCCCTCTCAGAATGTCCTGCAGTCGCTCAGTGACATCCTTGACCCTGGAATCAGGGAGGCAATATACCACCTGGAGTCACGTCTGCTGCCGCAGAAGCATCTATCTGCTCCCCTAACTATCGAATCCCCTACCACTATTGCTCTTCCACTCTTCTTCCTCCCCCCCCCCCCCCCATCGACCCCCTGTGCAGCTGAGCCACCCGTGGTGCTGTGGACTTGGCTCTGGCTGCACTCCCCAGAGGAACCATCGCCCCCACTAGTACTCAGAACAGTATACTGGTTGGAGAGCGAGATGCACCCAGGGGACTCCTGCACTACCTGCCTGGTCCTCCTCTTCTGACTGGCGGTCACCCATTCCCTCTCTGCCTGCACACTCTTAAGTTGCAGGGTGACCACCTCCAGAAACGTGCAATCCATGAAATTCTCAGCCTCGCGAATGCACCGCAGTGACTCCAGCTGCTGCACAAGCTACGAAACACAGATCTCAAGCTGCCGTAGCTGGCGACACTTCCCACAAACATGGTTACCCAGGCCACGAGAAGCATCCAGGACTTCCCACATGGCACAGGATGTGCACTCCACGGGACTGAGCTGCCCTAATTTCTCCTTATGTGGCTTGGTGTCAAATTTTTAATCTCATAATACTCCTGTGAATTGCCTTGGGATGTTTTACAACGTTAAAGGTGCTTGTATATAGATACAAGTTGTTGTTGTTGCTGTTTAAGGATTACGCGGAGACCAGCTCCTGGATTGTATACCCCGTGAATCCATGTGTGTGTGTGTATCTGTAACACATTGCCCACATGTGAAGCACTAGCATCGGTGACAACCAGCTTCACTCTTACTTATAACATCAGGAATGTGGCACACTTCAGCCACCATGCTCCAGACAACAGAGGCCCCTAATGCAAAAGTGTCTAAAAAGGACAGCTCAGACCACTTAAAGTTAGGGGGGGGGGGGAAGTGTTATGTGTGCAATAAAGGTTCAAACTGAGTTCTGTTTAACTAAGCAAGGTACAACCTTGGCTCTGCTTTATTTAGGCTCAAAGTGACTAGACTCTCAAAATGGCTGGCCTTTTATACCTGAGCAGCACCATGTGCGTGCTGCCCAGTGGCCTCCAACAATGATGCCATCTGGTGGCTACAAACAGAATGTACATACATGACAATACCCCCCCTCTGAGATCTTATCACAGTCTTTCACAGGTTGAGATGGTCTGGTGCTTTGCGCTCCCAGGTTGACCGTCTCAGTTTGATTCCAGCCTTGGGTGAATGTGTGTCTGTTGTGGCTGGTGGCTGGATGACTGACTTGTTGGGGGTGGCAGTGGCCATGTCAGGAATTGCAAGTCCATTTTTATTGAACAGGTCCGCGATGGAAATTCTGGGTTCACTGATGACCCTTGAGTCCTCTGAAGACTGCTGGTAGGTTGGTCGATGGTTTCTTCATCCGACTGTTCTGGCTCGTCTGTGTGCCTCAGCTTTGTCTGATCTATGTGTTTCCTGCAAGTTTGCCCATTCTTGAGCTTAATAACAAATATTCTGTTGCTCTCCTTGGCCATGACCGTACCAGCGATCCATTTGGGACCCTGACCATAGTTCAACACATATACAGGATCATTCACAGAAATCTCGCATGACACAGTTGTGTGATCGTGGTACCCTTGTTGACTTTGTCTTATGTATTCAACATGATTATTTAAATCTGGGTGTACCAGAGATAGCTTGGTCTTAAGACCTCTTTTCATAATGCGTTCAGCAGGCGAGAACCCTATGAGTGTGTGGGGTCTTGTCCTGTAACTCAGCAGTATGCAGGACAAGCGGGTCTACAGTGACCCTTGGGTTACTCTCCTCATGCTTTGCTTGATAATTTGTTCTGCACGTTCAGCTTGCCCGTTGGACGCAGGGTTGAACGGTGCTGACCTTACATGTTTTATGCCATTAAGTTTCACAAACTCCTGAATCTCCTGACTGGTGAAGCATGACCCATTGTCGCTCACCACTTTGTCAGGCAGACCATGTGTCACGAACATGGCATTGAGATTCTCTACGGTTGCCGTGGACGTACTGGATGACACGATTATGCATTCTATCCACTTTGAATAAGCGTCCACCACCACTAAAAACATCTTGCCCAGGAAGGGACCTGCAAAATCTACATGGATCCTGGACCAAGGTTTGGATGGCCATGACCACAGACTCGGTGGCGATTCCGCTAGTGCTTTGCTGAGCTGCATGCAAGTTTTGCACAGATGCACGCATGCTTCCAGCTCAGAATCAATTCCTGGCCACCATACATGGGACCTGGCAATGGCCTTCATCATCACTGTACCCGGATGTGTGCTGTGTAACTCACGCATGAACTTCTCTCTCCCTTTCTTGGGCATTACAATGCGATTGCCCCACAATATGCAATCTGCTTGAATAAACAGTTCGTCCTTGCGACAAATGTACGGTTTGGCCTCCTCGCATATTTGCTTAGGTATGGTAGGCCAATCCCCTTTGAGGATGCAACCCTTTACCACCGATAAAATCGGGTCCTGGCTAGTCCAGTTCTTAACTTGTTGAGCCGTGATAGGGATTCCTTCACTCTCAAAAGCATCCATGATTAACATTAAATCCGCCGGTTGTGGTGTTTCCACCTCCGGTGTGGGCAATGGCAACTGGCTCAAAGCATCGGCACAATCCTCTGTGCCAGGTCTGTGGCGAATGATAAGCAGATAATGTCAGCACCCAATTTTGGATGCGGGATGAAGCGCTGGTATTGATACCTTTGCTCTTGGAAAACAATGAAATTTGCAGCTTGTGATCAGTCTCTAATTCGAACCTCAGACCGAACAGGTATTGATGCATCTTTTTAACACCATACACACACGCTAAAGCTTCTTTTTCTACCATGCTGCAGGCTCTTTCCGCTTTAGACAAATTTTTGGATGCATACGCGGCA
The DNA here is from genome assembly GCF_044704955.1 of Pristiophorus japonicus. Taxonomy (NCBI): domain Eukaryota; kingdom Metazoa; phylum Chordata; class Chondrichthyes; family Pristiophoridae; genus Pristiophorus; species Pristiophorus japonicus. The sequence goes on from NC_091979.1 coordinate 240,623,472, forward strand.
GGTTGAAGTTTCCCCGACTCATTAATTTGTTGGAGTACGCAACCAATTCCATATAACGATGCGTCACAGGCCAAAACTAAATGTTTATGTGGGTCATAATGAACCAGCAGCTTGTTCGAGCAAAGCAGATTGGTGGCTTTCTCGAAAGCTCTGTCTTGCGATGCGCCCCACACCCAGTTGTTGTCTTTTCTCAATAGCATGTGCAGTTGTTCTAGTACGTTGCTCAATTTAGGTAGGAAGTTACCAAAGTAGTTGAGTAGACCCAGGAACGAATGCAGCTCCGTCACATTCTGCGGCTTGGGTGCATTCTTGATGGCCTTGGTTTTCACGTCAGTAGGTTTGATGCAATCAGCGGCAATTTTCCTCCAGAGGTATTCAACCTCCCGTGCCATGAAGATACACTTTGAGCGTTTCAATCTGAGTCCCACTCTATCCAAACGCAGTAGAACCTCTTCCAGGTTGTTCAGATGTTCCTTGGAGTCCCGACTGGTGATCAGGATGTCATCTTGGAACATGACGATTCTGGGAATGGACTTCAGTAGATTTTCCATATTCCTCTATTTCATGTATCTTACATGGCTACTGCTGGTACTATCATAAGGTGTGCTACCAGAGGGCACAGCAGTGGGAGACTTGTAGGTTACTTGTACAGGTGTGCCTGGCCTAGTATAAAAGGCAGGCCACCAAGTGTGATCCTCACTCTGGAGTTAACTAATAAAGGACTAAGGTCACTACAGTTCAAGTACAACACATTGCCTCGTGGAGTCATTACTAGAGCATCTAAGGACACAACATTCTGCAATATTGCTGCAGCCAAGTGAATTTAGGGCACCTGTGGTAAATAAACTGCACATAAGTCTCTTCGATGTCTTGACCAACTCCTGTGTCATATAGGCCGACATCAAGTCCAGTTTTGTGAACGACTTCCCTCCGGCTAGCGTCGCAAACAAGTCATCAGCCTTCGGTAACCGGTACTGATCTTGTTTCAAAACCCTGTTGATCATAGCCTTGAAGTCTCCACAGATTCTCATTGTGCCATCATTTTTCAGCACAGGAACAATGGGGCTGGCCCATTCATTAAATTCGACCTGTGATATGATCCCTTCACGCTGGAGTCTGTCCAGTTCAATTTCGACCTTCTCCCTCATCATATACGGCACTATTCAAGCTTTATGATGGACGGGTCTTGCATCTGAGTCCACATGGATCTGCACCTTGGCTCCCGTGAAGTTGCCGATACCGGTTTGAACAGCGAGGGGAACTTGCTCAATACTTGGGTACATGTATTTTCCTCCGATGACAATGCCTTTATGTCGTTCCAGTCAGATCTGATTTTCTCCAAACAACTCCTGCAGAGCAGTGTTGGGCCATTGCCTGGAACAATCCACAGTGGGAACTCATGAACTGCACCGTTATATGACACATTCATTTGTGCACTGCCAATCACCTTTATCAGTTCTTTGGTGTACGTGCGCAGCTTGGCATTAACAGGGCTCAGCCTGGGCCTCACAGTCTTAGTATCCCACAGCTTATAAAAAGCCCTCTCGTTCATGATCGATTGACTCGCCCCTGTGTCCAGTTCCATCGATACCGGTATCCCGTTAAACTTCACATTAATCAAAATCGGTTTACTCTTGGTTATGAAGTACAGTCCATACACTTCCTCCTCTGGCATCTCGGATTGCGTATCCGGATCCACGCTAGTCTGATTCTCATCCTCCACGTGGTGTGTCGCAGCTCGCTTGCTCATCTGCAGACACTTGCGCTGGAGATGCCCCACTCTCAGACAGCCTTTGTAACTATATTGCTTAAATCGGCACTGCTGGTGCCGATGATTTCCCCCACAACTTAATTGGCTGTAAAGCGCTTTGAGAAGTCCGGTGGTCTTGAAAGGCGCTATATAAATACAAGTCTTTCTTTCTTTTCTTTTTGGAGCATTGAAAATGTGTTTTCTCGTTTCTTTTGAACACGTTTGTAAGTAGTTGGAGATTGGAGAAATAAAGGCTGACTGGGCGAGGCGGAAAGCCATCTGATGAAACCTCCAGGAATACATCTAAACAGAGTTGGCAACCCTGAAATGTTAACTCATTTGCTTTCTCCACAAGATCCCGACTGAGCGCCTCCAGCAATTTCTGGTTTTGTTTCAGTTCTCCGACATCTTTTTCTTCTCCTTTGTTTACAAATCCCTCCATGGCTTCCCCCTCCCTATCTCTGTAATCTCCTCCAGCCTCACAACCCCCCTATCCCCCCCCGAGGTGTTTGCGCTCCTCTAATTCTGCCCACTTGAGCATCCCTGATTATAACCATTGGTGGCCGTGCCTTCTGTTGGCTGGGCCCCAAGTTCTGGAACTCCCTGCCTAAACCTCTCTGCTTCTCTACCTCTCTTTCCTCCTTCAAGACGCTCCTTAAAACCTACCTCTCTAACCAAGCCTGCCCTAATTTCTACTTATGCGGCTTGGTGTCAAATTTTTACTGCATAATGTTGTGAAGTGCCTTGGGACGTTCCACTATGATAAAGGCGCTATATTAACACAAGTTGTTGTTGTTTTAATTTTAACTTCCATTAACTCTTTTCTAACAAATGTAGCCTATTTTACAAAACATCAATTTTTAAAAAAACACAAAGTGTAAAAGCCTTTTTCGTTTCACTTCCTTCTTCCCCCTGTTCCGTGTGAGAGGCCGGGGGTGAAAAATACTGCACTTTGATTGGCTTAAAAAAGCAAGCTCCAGTTGCTGGGTTTTACATTTCAGCCAATCAAGCAACACAATACTGGAGATTGACACCGTTGCCTCTGCACCAGATGGGGCCAGAGTTGAGATGAGTGCAGTAATTGTAGTGTCCAGAGAAATACGGCACGCCCAGACAAATAAACAAGACTGTAGCCAACTCCTGATTAAAAGGACTTACACACAGTAGTTCAAGACAGAATCTCACCATCTGAACGCCTTTCCAAAAAAACAGTTGCAGAAATTATTCTCACTCAACTTCATTTTTGTTTTGCTCTTGTTCATTTGGTTGGGTTTTTAAGAGGGTGATTCACAGTGAATCACTTCTGGCTTGGGAAGGGCCACTGGGCCTGGAACGAACTTGTTATGAAGGCCAAACAAAAATGCGTTAATAATCAGCACAACACCCAGTACAAAATACATTGAAAAGTTACAAAAACAGTTAGCTGCAGCTCAGAGGCTTCTGGGTTCAAATCATAGCATTGAATCCTAGAATCGACAGCACAGAAGGAGGCCATCTTTCTCCCACATCTTTTTCTTCTTCTCCTTTGTTTACAAATCCCTCCATTGCCTCCCCCTCCCTATCTTTGTCATTTCCTCCAGCCTCACAACCCCCCCGCCCCTTTGGGTGGTCTTGGGCCAGGGATTCCCAGGTGTCGGTGGGAATGTTGCACTTTATCAAGGAGGCTTTGAGGGTGTCCTTGAAGCGTTTCCTCTGTCTACCTGGGGCTCGCTTGCCGTGTTGGAGCTCCAAGTAGAGCGCTTGCTTTGGGAATCACTGCTTAACCTTCTTTGCTACCAAGGAGCACAATCCCAGTTTCTCTATCCTCTCCACATAACTAAAGTCTATCATCGCTGGTAGCATTCTAGTAAATCTCCTCTACACCCTCTCCAAGGCTTTGACGACCTTTCTAAAATGTGGTGCCTAGAATGGGACACAGTTCTCCAGTTGAGGCAGCTCCAGTGATTTATAAAGGTTTAGAATAGCTGCCTCGCTCTTTTACACGACACCTCTATTTATAAAGCTATGGATCCCGTCTGCTGTTTTAACAGCTTTATCAATTTGTCCTGCTACCTTCACAGCTTTATCGGCTTGAGTGGCAGGAAGGCATTTAGCTCAAAGTCCCTGGTCTAGGGAAGCTCCCGAAAGCAGTGCATGCAGACATCGTCCGCATGTCTGACACGAGACTCCCAAAACAAACGCTCTACTCTGAGCTCCGACACGGCAAGCGAGTACCAGGTAGGCAGAGGAAACAATTCAAGGCCACCCTAAAAGCCTCCTTGAAAAAGTGCAACATCCCCATGAACACCTGGGAATCCCTGGCCCAATACCGCTCAAAGTGGAGGAGAAGCAAAGTGGAGTCTCTTCGCCGGGAGCACGCGGAAGCCAAGTGCAAATAGCGGAAGGAGCGCATGACAAGCCAAGCACCCCACCCACCCGTCCCTTCAACCATCACCTCCCCCACCTGTGACAGAGACTGTAGTGTCATGTATTCAACCAGCATTGTAACCCAGGAGGCCAAAATTATCGCCGATTGACGCACAGCTACGGACTTACACAAAGCAGATCATTCCGGTGCTAGGCAGCGCCACGGTAGTCGTGACCCACAAAGATTCGGAGAACAGGTTGTCACTCTGGATTGTCCCAGGGGACGGTCCAGCACTACTGGGGAGGAGTTGGCTTGCTGTCATGAACTGGAAATGGGGCGATGTCAATGCAATTTCCTCTGTGGAGCGAGTATCATGCTCACAGGTCCTGGACAAATTTGACTCATTATTTCAACCCGGCATTGGCACTTTCATGGGGGCCAAGGTAGTGATTCACATAAACCCAGACGCCAGACCAGTACACCACAAGGCCAGAGCGGTGCCGTACGTGATGCGGGAAAAGATAGAAGGCGAATTGGACCGCCTGCTGAGGGAAGGCATCATCTCGTCAGTCGAATTCAGTGACTGGGCGAGCCCGATTGTGTCGGTGCTCAAAGCGGATGGGTCGGTCAGGATATGTGGCGATTACAAGGCCACCATCAATCGGGTGTCACTCCAAGACCAGTACCCGCTACCGAGAGCGGAGGACCTCTTTGCGACGGGATGGTAGAAAAGGAGGCGCTCGCATGTGTATATGCGGTAAAGAAAATGCTCCAGTACCTGTTTGGCAGGAAATTTGAGCTGGAGACAGATCACAAACCCCTAACGTCCCTTTTGGCCGACAACAAGACCATAAATGCAAACGCATCGGCCCGCATACAGAGGTGGGCACTCACGATAGCTGCCTATGACTACACAATTCGGGCACCGAAAACTGCGCCGATGCACTCAGCAGGCTCCCACTAGCCACCACTGAGGGGGCTACCGAGCATGGTGCTGAGACGGTCATGGCTGTTGAAGCTTTCGGAAGCGAAGGCTCACCCGTGACAGCCCGTCAGATTAAAGTCTGGACAAATAGAGACCCGCTATTGTCTCTAGTCAAGAAATGTGTCCTGAATGGGCACTGGGCAGCCATGTACAGGGCATGCCCTGAGAAATTTAAACCATTTCACAGGCGCAAGGATGAACTCTCGATTCAGGCCGATTGCCTACTGTGGGGAAACCGCGTAGTCATGTCCCAGATGGGCAGAGAGGTGTTCATCAGAGAACTACACAATGGGCACCCGGGCATTGTCACGATGAAGGCAATTGCCAGGTCACACGTTTGGTGGCCAGGGATAGACGCAGATCTGGAACTTTGTGTTCGCAGGTGCAACACGTGTGCCCAGCTGGGCCATGCGCCCAGGGAAGCCCCCCTTAGCCCCTGGCCATGGCCCGCCAAGCCTTGGTCACGCATCCATGTGGACTAAGCAGGTCCTTTCATGGGGAAAATGTTTTTGGTTGTAGTAGACGCCTAATCCAAATGGATCGAGTGTGACATTTTAAATTCAAGCACATCCTCTGCCACGGTAGAAAGTCTACGGGCAATGTTCGCCGTCTACCGGACATCTTGGTCAGCGACAATGGCCCGTGCTTCACAAGCACTGAATTCCAGGACTTCATGGCAGGCAATGGAATTAACCATGTTAGAACGGCACCGTTCAAGCCGGCCTCAAACGGCCAGGCAGAACGAGCAGTGCAGATAATCAAACAGGGGATGCTCAGATTCCAAGGGGGTTCCCTACAAACCCGCTTATCACGCCTCCTGTTGGCCTATAGAACCCGACCACACTCGCTCACAGGGGTTCCATCCGCAGAGCTACTAATGAAAAGGACGCTCAAAACCCGATTATCCCTTATACACCCCACCATGAAAGAAATTGTCGAGAGCAGGCGCCAGTCACAATATCACTACCATGACAGGAATGCGAGGGCGCGAAGTATTGATGTAAATGATCCTGTTTTTGTCCTCAACTACGCTGCAGGGCCCAAATGGCTCGCAGGCACTGTGGTTGCCAAAGAGGGAAATAGGATTCTGGTAGTTAAACTTACCAATGGACAAATCTGCCGCAAACATGTGGATCAAACAAAAAGGAGGTTCAGCAACCCCATAGAAGAAGCAGAGCAGGAACACGATGTAGAGTTCACTCCACCACAGGTAACCGAACACCGGAACCAAAGGGAGGAGAGCCCAGTCACTGTGGGCAGTCCGGACAGGCCTGAGGCACTGCAAACAGCAGACACTCAGGCCAGCGCCCAACAACCGGAGCCCGAACTCAGGCGCTCTACAAGAGAGCGTAAACCACCAGAGAGACTCAACCTGTGATCCCAATAAGACTTTGGGGGAGGAGGTGATGTCATGTATTCAACCAGCATTGTAACCCATGTATAAACTGACCTAAGTTGTACACTGTGAGAACACTGACCACTAGGTGGGAGACACTCCTAACCTGGACCTTCAGGTATAAAAGAGGAAGCTCCACCCACCTTCATCACTTGAGTGCTAAGGAATAAAGGACAGGTCACAGACTTGACCTTCTCTCAAGCATGGGCCTCGTGTGCATTTATACTGTGTAGTAAGGACGTATCATGTAGATCCCGGATTGGACTCATCAGACACCTGAGAACTCATGTTAGTGTGGAAGCAAGTCCTCCTCAGCTCCGAGGGACTGCCTAAAAGAGAAGAGACCTCCCCAACTGGAGAGTGTCTTTTGGGTTTGGCTGACCCACAGTCAAATAACATTCACTATCAAAGCTCATATGGCCAATCAGCGAAAGTACTGAGTGTGAGTATTAGCGGCTTGAGATATAAGCAAATGAATGGGGACATGGATTTAAATTTTATATCTGCCATGCAATGCCCCATTGTGTGCATCTCAGTGGCCTACAGAGACATAAATCTTAGGCTGCACTGGAGGATAGGCGCTGGTGGGAGAAGGAGGCAGGTGCAGGGAGAATTAAGAAGACAAATGCAGACAATTTTTTATATCCCCTCTCCTCCCATGAGGATTACTGCTCGTATATTCCCAATGACTTTATATGTGTTTTCATAAGAACATATGAAATAGGAGCAGGAGTAGGCCATTCGGCCCCTCGAGCCTGCTCTACCATTTAATAAGATCATGGCTGATCTTTTATCTCAACAGCACCTTCCCACCCGATTCCCATGTCCATTGAATCCCCTAGAGTCCAAAAATCTATCAATCTCTATCTCAAATATACTCAATAACTGAGCCTCCACAGCCCTCTGGGGTAGAGAATTCCAAAGATTCACAACTCTTCCAGTGAATATATTTCTCCTCATCTCAGTCCTTATCCTGAGACTAGGGGCCCGAATTTGATGAAGGCCTCTGCCCGCCCACGTTCTGTCCAGAGGACCGCTGATGGCGGCCGAAGTCCCTGATGGTTCTTTAGAAACATAGAAATTTACAGCACAGAAGGAGGCCATTTCAACCCATCATGTCTGTGCCAGCCAACAAAGAGCCCCACAGCCCTTGGTCAGCAGCCCTGAATGTTACATATAAACCTATGAACAATGCCGGAAAGGTAAAGAGCACCCAGCCCAACCAGTCTACCCCACACAACTGTGACACCCCTTACACTGAAACATTCTACACTCCACCCCAACCGGAGCCATGTGATCTCCTGGGAGAGGCAAGAACAAGATAAAAACCCAGGCCAATTTAGGGAATAAAATCTGGGAAAATTCCTCTCCGACCCATCCAAGCGATCAAAACTAGTCCAGGAGATCACCCTGGCCATATTCGATTCCCTGCAGTACTAACCATCATATCTGCTCCGTCCAACAAAAGGTCATCCAGTCTAATCCCAATTACCAGCTCTAGGTCTGTAACCCTGCAGGTTACAGCACTTCAAGTGCCCATCCAACCATCTCTTAAAAGTGGTGAAGGTTTCTTCATCCACCACACTTCCAGGCAGTGAGTTCCAGATCCCCACAACTCTCTGCGTAAAGAAGCCCCCCCCCTCAAATCCCCTCTAAACCTTCCACCAACCACCTTAAAACTTCATAATAGACCCCTCCACCAATGGAAATAGGCCCTTACTATCCACTATGTCCAGGCCTCTCAATATTTTGTACAACTTCTCTCAACCTCCTCTGTTCCAATGAGAACAAGCTCAGCCTATCCAATCTGTCCTCATAACTAGGACTCTCTATTCCAGGCAGCATCCTAGTAAGTCTCCTCTGCACCCTTTCTAGTGCAATCACATCCTTCCTATAATACGGCGACCAGAATTGCAAGCAGTACTCCAGCTGTGTCCTAACCAAAATATTATACAATTTAAGCATAACCTCCCTGCTCTTACATTCTATGCCTCGGCCAATAAAGGCAAGCATTCCGTATGCCTTCTTAACCACCTTTTCCACCTGGCCTGCTACTTTCAGGGATCTGTGGACAAGCACTCCAAGGTCCCTTTGTTCATCTACACTATTAAGTGGCCTACCGCTTAATGTGTATACCCTATACCCTTTGGGTGGGGTTTTCATCACCCAGGTCCCTCGAAGGTCGGCAGACGGAAAATCTGTGCCTTAAACTGGCAATCTGGGCAGCAGCCGGCGGGAGCTTTGATTCTCGGCGACAGTGGTGCTTGTCGCCCAAGTGCCGTCGAGGATGGAGTCGGGCCCACGGAGGGTCGAAGAACTAAAATAAAAATTAAAAAAAATAAAAAACACCAAAAAAAAACATCTGGCAACCTTTAGGGGACCCCATCCAGGTAAGTACCTGTAAAGAAATAATTTAAATAAACTTCACTTACCTTTTTTTGCAGGATCTTCACACTTACCGATAAGGACAGAGCTGCCTGCACTCAGCGATCCACCGCCGCCCTGTCGCCGACTCCTGCCCGCACCAATCTGGCATCTCGGCGGGCGGGAGTGTACTTACACGCATCGGCCGTCCACTGACATTGACGGGCACTTCCCGACGGCTCTCCTCTCCCGCCCTCTCCAGGCCACGACAAAAGTGGCACTTGGCAGTTTGAGCAGAGGAATGTCAGCGGCAGTGGCCAGTAAGGCCATCAATTTCGGCCCCTATGACCCTTAGATCTGCACTCTTTGGACAGGTGAAAGATTCTCCCAGCATCTGCCATGTCATGCTTATTAAGTATGTTACGTGTTTATATATAACAATGAGATCACCTCTCATTCTTCTAAACTCCAGAGAATATAGGCCTAGAGCCTGGAGTACACCTGGTGCTCATGTAAATATCAGCAGGGTACACCAGTGTAGAGGCTGCAAATTAAAATCCTGCCATGGCATGTTGTAAACTTCAATCAAATAAATCTGGTAAACTGCTGACTTGCTCTAGAATAAAAATTACATTGCAAACCGTTGTATTGTGGTAAAAACACAAGCGGTTGACAAATGCTCTTCAACAAACAATAGCGCCTTTCTATAGCACCTTTAACGTAGTAAAACGTCTCAAGGCGCTTCACAGGAGCATTATAAAACAGAATTTGACACCGAGCCACATGGGAAGAACTTGCATTTATATAGCACCTTTAATGACCACCAGACGTCTCAAAGCAAATGAAGTGCTTTTGGAGTGTGGTCACTGTTGTAATGTGGGAAACGCAGCAGCCAATTTGCGCACAGCAAGCGCCCACAAACAGCAATGTGAGAATCTGTTTGTGTTATGTTGATTGAGGGATAAATATTGGCCAGGACACCGGGGATAACTCTTCTGCTCTTTTTCGAAATTGTGCCATGGGAACTTTTGTGCCCACCCGAGAGGGCAGACGGGGCCTCAGTTTAACGTCTCATCCAAAAGATGGCACCGCTGACAGTGCAGCACTCCCTAGGCGTATCAGCCTAGATTTATGTGCTCAAGTCGCTGGAGTGGGACTTGACTAAGAGATATTAGAACAGGTAACCAAAAACTTGAACAAAGAGGTAGGTTTTAAGGAGCATCTTAAAGGAGGAGAGAAAGGCGGCGAGGTTTAGGGAGCAAATTCCAGAGCTTAGGGCCGAGGCAGTTGAGGGCACGGCCGCCAATGGGCCTTACAGCCAACTAAGTACTTTTTTGGTGTAGTCACTGTTGTAATGTAGGAAATGCGGCAGCCAAGTTGCGCACAGCAAGCTCCCACAAACAGCAATGTGATGACCAGATAATCTGTTTTAGTGAAGTATTTACATGGAGTCAGCATTAAAATTTGCAGAGATTTAACACCAGAAGCTTTCGCTTAGATTTAAAAAAAATGTTTAATGTTAATTTGGTGAACAATTCTCTGGTTCCACATGCACTTCTCTAATTTCACTTTTAATACCAACAATAACTTGCCTTTATACAGCACCTTTAACTGACCCAGTGGACCCTCTCCGCATCTCCCTCCAGAACGTCCATTCGCTTGCGAGCAAGGCCCTTGCCATCCATGAGCTTATTGTGGATGATGGCATCGACATCATGGCCCTGACGGAAACCTGGTTGAGGGGTGATGATACTTTTCCCTTAAATGAAGCCTCCCTGCCTGGCTATACCTTCCACCACTTGCTCCACCCAGACCGTCGTGGTAGCAGTATAGCTCTCATCACCAAATCACACCTTGGTCTGCCCCCCTACTCCTCCAGCACTTTCTCCTCCTTTGAGCATCTCACCTTATACCACCCCTCTCACCTTTCCTTTAAAATTCTCATTCTCTACCGCCCACCCAAGTACCATAAAAATGTTATTACTGATAATTCTTCACTGCTTTCCTCCCTCAACCTCTGCACTGAGTGACTTCTTATCCTCGGTGATTTCAACCTCCATCTCAATTCATCATGTTCACTCTCCTCTGAGTTCACTAGCCTCCTATCCTCCCTTAATCTCTCCCTCCATGTAAACTCCCCAACCCACATTCACGGCCACCTCCTTGACAATGCCATCTCTCGTGGCCTCGCTACTCCCATCTTTTCAATCGCAGATAAAGCCATCTCTGACTACTTCATAGTATCGCTCTCCACCCACATCCCCCTTCCACACCTCCCAAACCTACCTCTTTCTGTGTCCGCCCTGGAAAAGACTCTCTTCTTACTCTCTTACAACTGCACTTATGAACTCCCAACTTTCCAGCCTTTGGTCCTCCATTCATTATGACATTACTGCAGCAAACAATCTGCTCAATCACACCCTCACCACCATCTTTGATGCCCTAGTCCCTGTTAAAACAATTACTCTCTCTCACCCTGGCCATTCCCCCTGGTACAGTCCTCATTTTCGCTCCCTTAAGTCCAAGGGACGCAGACTTGAATGGATATGGCAGACACTGGTTTAGCCATTCACAGCCAAATCTGGCTGGAACACATTAAGCATTATTTAGTCCTGCTCTCGAATCATTCTGGAATGCATAGATAAAGCCTGGCTTCTATTCTCCACTGCTAACCATCTTCTTAAACCCTCCTCTTCTGGCTCCACCCTCAGCTCCAAAAATAAGTGTGAGGAGCCCATGGACTTCTTTGTCTCTAAGATTGAGACCATCCGCTCAGCTGCCTCTGGCACTTCCCTTCCTTCCTCTAGATCACCGAGCCAAATGTACTCCAAGCATTCCCCCCTGTCCTAGCTCTGACCTCACATCTTTCTTCAGTTTCTCTCCAATCTCCCCTCATGACCTATTCAAGCTCATCTTGTCCATGAGACGGACTTCCTGTTCCCTTGACCCTATTCCCACCCAACTGCTGACCACCCAACTTTCTTTTCTGGCTCCCATGTTAGCTGACACTGTTAATGGTTCTCTCTCCTCAGATACTGTCTCTCTCTCCCTCAAATCTGCCGTCATCACCCCTTTCCTCAAAAAAAACCTTTGACCCCTCCGACCTTGAAGCTACTGCCCCATCTCCAACCTCCCTTTCTTCTCCAAAGTTTTTGAATGTGTTGTCGCCTCCTAAATCCGTGCTCATCTTTCCTGCAACTCCATGGTTGAATCCCTCCAATCAAGCTCCCGCTGCTGAAACAGTACTGAAACGGCTCTCATCAAAGTCACAAATGACATCCTTTGTGACTGTGACAAAAGCAAACTATCCCTTCTCGTCCTTCTTGACTTGTCTGCAACCTTTGACACGGTTGACCACTCCATTCTTCTCCAACGCTTCTCCACCGTCATCCAGCTGGGTGGGACTGCACTTGCCTGGTTCCATTCTTATCTATCTAATCGTAGTCAGAAAATCTCCTGTAAGGGTTATTCTTCATGCTCCCACTCCCGTATCGTTACATCTGGTGTTCCCCAAGGATTATCCTTGCCCCCCCGCCCCCTATTTCTTATCTACATGTTACCCCTTGCCACATGTATGGTGATGACACCCAGCTCGACTTCAATATTACTTCTCTCAACCCCTCCCCATTCCCTACATTGTCAGACTGCTTGTCTAACATCCAGTTCTGGATGAGCAGAAATTTTCTCCAATTAAATATTGGGAAGACCGAAGCCATTGTTTTCGGTCCCAGCCACAAACTCCGTTCCCTTGCCACCGAGTCCATCCCTCTCCCCAACTTCTGACTGAGGCTGAACCACACAGTTCGCGACCTTGGTGTCATATTTGACCCTGAAATGAGCATTCGACCACATAGCCACAGCATAACTAAGACCGCCTATTTCATAACATCACCCATTCTCCGCCCTTGCCTCAGCTCGTTCGCTGCTGAAACCGTCAACCATGTCTTTGTTACCTCTAGACTTGACTATTCCAACGCACTCTGGCTGGACTCCCACATTGTAAGTGCATGTAGTTATTTTTTAATTATCGTTGTGTCTTATGATGTGGGAGCATTAATTTAAATTTTCATTATTAGCAAATAAAATATCTGAACTCAAGCCAGAGTGCCATCTCTTGAGTGTTTCCCTATCCCAGCCCTCTCATGTTTATCATTTGGCTGAAAATTTCCTGATTAGAATGGGATACGTTTTTACACATATAAGAAGATATTGCCACTATTACAGTCTAAAGTCCATTATTTGCATATCTTTTCTGCATTGTTTTGTTTGATAACGCTCCTGTGAAGCACTTTGGGACGTTTTACTGTGTTAACAACGTATTTATAGCGTGCCTTTAACAGTGAAACATCCCAAGGTGCTGCACGGAAATGTTATAAGACAAAAAATTGACACTGAGCCACATAAGAAGAAATTAGGGCAGGTGACCAAAAGCTTGGTCAATGGAGTAGGTTTTAAGGAGCGTCTTAAAGAAGGAAAGAAAGGTTGAGAGGCAGAGAGGTTTAGGTATTAAAGTGTTTAAATAGTTTGTTATTGTGACATTCCCAACATTTCCCTGATTTCCACACTCCCAAATGATTATTGCATGTTTGGTTTTATGATGACTGGATAAGGGTTTGTTCTGTTTTGAAAGCTGGAAAGGAAATCCGATTTTAGAGGACTTTAGTAACAATTAGGTCATTGCAAAGTATTGCACACTTCTGTACTTTTTGCATTAATAATAACCACCGCTTCGGGATCCACTGTGAATGAAGTGACCTTTCTCTCCTGTGCTGGGAACAGCTTAAACGCTATTGCAACACTAAGTAATTAATCATGTGACAGAGTTTCCCGCCACTGATTGGAATACTTCCCTCGTGGCGGTTGCCTATGCCTGGCGCGCAACCCAACCCGCTGCACCCCCGAGTGACAGGGCGAGCCGCCAATCAGAAAGGACAACGGGTGGCGGCGGAGCCAATCGCAATGCTAGATGTGGATATTGAAGGGCGGGGACTGGGGGGGAGAGAAAGAGAGAAACCCAACCCCCTCCCCCTCCCTCTTCTCTCTCGACAGCGCGTGCAACCTGAGTGATGAGGGCGGCGGCCGTTGATGGACAGGCGCGGGCAGCCAATGGGGAGAGGGGGAGCGGTAAAAGCGGCGGTGTCAATCAGAAGTTCCGACCAATGGGAAGGCTGGAAGAGTAAAATGTGGGCGGGTCGTGTTCCATTCACGCCCACCCCCCTCTCCCTCCCCGCCTGGGTTGAGCGGACAAGTGAGAGGGGTTGGGAAACAAAAAATTGAGGTACGTCAGAGCCGTTCGGCCCCCATTTTGACCCCCTTCTCGATCCCGCTGCGAGCGAGGCCCGGAGCAGCAAGCAGCAGCAGCAGGAGGAGGAGGAGGATGATGATGATAGTGACCGTGAGGGGAGGGGATGCGGCCGGCTGTTTATAAAAAAAAAGGCCGGTCCGTCGAATGAAGAAAAAATAATAACGTGTGTGTGTGAGAGGGGAAAAAAATAAGGTGGGTGAGGGGGAAAAAACCGCCAAGTTTTCTTTTCCTTCCCCGATGGAATTTGGAAACGATGGCGTGAGGATCAAAGTACCGGAGCGGGCCGAAGCGATCGCCAACGGTAACAGCAAGGCCTCCAGTCTCCTGAGCGGCGGCGGCAGCAGCAGCAACATCGCGGCCGCCTCTTCTTCCTCCTCGCCGTCCGTCTCCACGCCGTCGTCGTCGTCTTCTTCGTTGCCGCAACCGTCCCCTTTCTTCCACATCTCGGTGAACCCGCCGTCTCCGCCCCGCCGTTTGCTCAATATTATGGACAATTTCTCGGAGGAGAAGAGCACCAGCAGTAATAGCAGCAGCATCGAGCCAGAGTACGAGAGCCTTCCCGAGACCGCTTCCACCTCCACCCATATGATCGCCGGAGCCGTGGCCGGCGTGCTGGAGCACTGCGTGATGTACCCGATCGACTGCGTCAAGGTATCTTCTGCCCCCCCCCCCCGCCCGAAGCCTGAAAAAGGGGAGGAAACATCATGAGTTGTCCAACATTTGGTATTAAATCACACATAAGAGATTTATTTAAGGGCGATTTAGGAGGAAGGCACCCTTCGGCCCATCGTGTCTGTGGCTCCCCCTGGCCAGTGTTTAAAAAAAGAACTTACAATGGATCTCTCTAATATATATATATATCTGGAATAAAAACAGAAAATGCTGGAAATCTCAGTGGGTCAGGCAACATCTGTGGAGAGAAAACTCACTCTCTCTGGCCTCTGTCAGAAAGTTGTGTGTTTTTTTAGTCCCATTCCACAGCGACTTGAGCACATAGAAAAACAAAATTCAGACTGACGCTTCCCTCTGTGCTGTCGGAGGTGCCGTCTTTCGGATGAAAGAAAGACTTTCACGACCACCGCACGTCTCCAAGCGCTTTACAACCAATGAAGTACTTTTGACGTGTAGTCACTGTGATGTAGGAAATGGCGGCAGCCAATTTGCACACAAGCAAGCTGCCACAAACAGCAGTGTGATGATGACCAGATAATCTGTTTTTTTTTGTTGTTGATTGAGGTATAAATATTGACCAGGATGAGACGGTAAACTGAGGCCCCCCTTCTGCTCTCCCTTCGGTGGGCGGAAAATATCCCATGGCACTATTTCGAAGAAGAGCAGGGGAGTTCTCCCTGGTTTCCTGATCAATGTTTATCCCTCAACTAACATAATTAAAACTTGAAATGTTGCTGTTTGTGGGAGCTTGCTGAGCGCAAATTGGCTGTTGTGTTTCCTGCCGCAGTACAGTGACTGAACTTCAAAATTACTTAATTGTCGGTAAAGTGCTTTGGGACGTCTGATGGTTGTGAAAAGTGCTGTATAAATGTAAGTCTTTGCTAATTCCATTTTCAACAACAGTTTGTATTTATGTAGTGCCTTTAACGTAGTAAAATGTCCCAAGGCACTTCACAGGGGTGTTATAAAACAAAGTTTGACACTGCTACATAAGGAGAAACTAGGGCAGATGTAAGGAGAAGAGGTTTAGGGAAAGAATTTCAGAGCTTACAGGCAGCGGAAGGCACAGCCACCAATGGTTGAGTGATTATAATCAGGGTTGCTCAAGAGGGCAGAATTAGAGGAGCGCAGATATTCCAGCTCTTGTCCGTAGTCCTGTAGGTTACGGCACTTCAAGTGCATGTCCAAGTACTTTTTAAATGCGATGAGGGTTTCTGCCTCTACCACCCTTTTAGGCAGAGTGTTCCAAATCCCCATCACCCTTTGGGTGAAAAAAGCTCTCCTCAACTCCCCTCTAATCCTTCTGCTTTAACTCAATGCCCCCTGGTTACTGATGTCTGTTAAGGGAAATGGGTCCTTCCTATTTACTCTATCTAGGCCCCTCATAATTTTATACATCTCAATTAAATCTCTCTTCCAAAGACAACAACCCCAGCCTACCCAATCTTTCCTCGTAGCTTAAATTCCCCAGTCCTGGCAACATCCTCGTAAATCTCCATATTGTCTCTAGTGGAAAAAGATAAAAGAGTTCAAGATTGCATAGGTTGGAGTTGTTTTCTTTGGAACAGAGGAAGCTGAGGGGAGACTTGATTGAGGTGTACAAAATTAAGAGGGGCCTAGATATAGTGGATAGGATGGACCTGTTTCCCTTCGAGAGGTCAATAACTCAGAGCAATGATTTAAAGTAATTAGTAGGATTGGAAGATAGTTGAGAAATATTTTTCACCCAGAGTGGTTGAGGTCTGGAACTCACTGCCTGAAAGGGTAGTGGAGGCAGAAACTCTCATCACATTTAAAAGGATATGTGCTTGAAGTGCCATAACCTTACAGGGTTATGGACTAAGAGCTGGAAAGTGTGATTAGGCTGGATAGCTTTTTTTGGGCCCACACAGACACGATGGGCCAAATGGCTGCCTCCTGTGCAGTAAATTTTTGAGATTTGTATATAAATTTTGGTGAGTTTCACCATTTTCAATTGCAAACCTAAAAAGGGAAAGGTGCGGGAATAATTTTATCATTTTGGAAGCTTTTCCCATAAAACTGCAAAGCCAAAGAGAAGCTTGGATTTGAATTTTATTTCGCAGGCAAGATTAGTGTTATAAATAATTTTTTGGGGAGAGATGCTTCATTTAAAATGTAAATCTAGAGGGAGGAATAAATAGCTTCACCTCCAGTCTGAATTTCAATTGTATTTCTTTTGAGGCGATCAGGATTTAATATATTTTTGGATATTTTTAATATATTTTTCCCCATTAAGCTACAGAACTATGGGGGTTGAAGGGCAATAACTGCAGCTAGACCTCGAACTGCATTTGATTTTCTTTCATTTAAAAAGTAACTTAAAATAAAAAGTTTCTCAGGTTAGAAAGGAGAATAGATACAGCTGTGCATTGATCCCGATTTCATTTTATCTTTAGAGAAACCAGAGTTAAAAATATCTTTGGTAGAGTTTCCTTGTTAAATTGCAACAGAGTGAGGGCAATAGATGCCCATTGTTCCGCATTGCATTTTATTTGAATTATTCTTGGAAAGGCCAGAGTCGTTTTGCTGTGAAACTACAAATCAAAGTGGTGGTGGGGTGGGGGGGAAGAGAATGGCTGTAACTACACACCGATCTGTATTTTGCTGTGCATTTGTGAATTATCTTCTGCAGAGGACTTCTTCTGTAGCCTGAAGGAAAAGGAGCAGCTACACATCAGTCTACAGTTTGTTGTTGGTAAATCATCTTTGGAAAGAACAGAGCTTAGAAAGTAAATTGGGAGCATTTCCCCAATAAATCTCTTGAAGGGTTAGAGTGGAGCAGGAGAGGGAAAGAGAAAATGCATGCAAACTGACATTGTTTTAAAAATATCTTTGGAAAGTTGAGGTTTGTCTGAGCAAACCAGAAATTGTTTGTGGTGCCGGGTGGGGGGAGGAGCTGCTGGGTGGGGAATCTACTACTCAAACCTACTTTTTAAAAGTAATGTTTAGAAAGACAAGTGTTGAAAGATATGGAAGAAATTCCCCAGCAAATTGTAACACTTTTAGGGGAGAGAGCGCTGTAACTGAACCCATACATAAACTATGGGCCGAATGACGGCCTCTGGTGCTGTAAATTTCAATGATTCTACGAACTACATTTTATTGAAATTAATCCACAGTTTAAAACCATCTCGAAAGTTTCTTTGCAAGTCTCGGGCTAAAAAGGACTGGTGCCCATAAATCTGCATCTTAGAAACATAGAAGCATAGAAAATAGGTGCAGGAGTAGGCCATTTGCCCCTTCGAGCCTGCACCACTATTCAATATGATCATGGCTGATCATGCAACTTCAGTACCCCATTCCTGCTTTCTCTCCATACCCCTTGATCCCTTTAGCCGTAAGGGCCACATCTAACTCCCTTTTGAATATATCTGACGAACTGGCCTCAACAACTTTCTGTGGTAGAGAATTCCACAGGGTCACAATTCTCTGAGTGAAGAAGTTTCTCCTCATCTCAGTGCTTTTTGGCTCAACCCTTATCCTTGGACTGTGACCCCTGGTTCTGGACTTCCACAAAATTGGGAACATTCTTCCTGCATCTAACCTGTCCAATCCCATCAGAATTTTATATGTTTCTATGAGATCCCCTCTCATTCTTCTAAATTCCAGTGAATATAAGCCTAGGCGATCCAGTCTTTCTTCATATGTCAGTCCAGCCATCCCTGGAATCAGTCTGGTGAACCTTCGCTGCACTCAACTCAATGACAAGAATGTCTTTCCTCAGATTAGGAGACCAAAACTGTACACAATATTCAAGGTGTGGCCTCACCAAGGCCCTGTGCAACTGCAGTAAGACCTCCCTGCTCCTATACTCCAATCCTCTCGCTATGAAGGCCAACATGCCATTTGTCTTCTTCACCGCCTGCTGTACCTGCATGCTAATTTTAAATGACTGATGTACCATGACACCCAGGTCTTGTTGCACCTACCTCGCTTTTTCCTAATCTTGTCACTATTCAGATAATCTGCCTTCGTGTTTTTGCCCCCAAAGTGGATAACCTCACATTTACCTACATTATACTGCATCTGCCATGCATTTGCCCACTCACCTAACCTGTCCAAGTCACCCTGCAGCCTCTTGGCATCCTCCTCACAGCTCACTGCCACCCAGCTTACTGTCATCTGCAAACTTGGAGATATTACATTAAATTCCTTTGTCTAAATCATTAATGTATATTGTAACTAGCTGGGGTCCCAGCACTGAACCTTGTGATATCCCACTAGTCACTGCCTGCCATTCTGAAAAGGACCCGTTTATTCCTACTCTTTGCTTCCTGTCTGCCAACCAGTTCTCTATCCACATCAATACATTACCTCCAATACCATGTGTTTTAATTTTGCACACCAATCTCTTGTGTAGGACCTTGTTAAAAAGCCTTTTGAAAGTCCAAATACACCACATCGACTGGTCCTCCCTTGTCCACTCTACTAGTTACATCCTCAAACTCTAGAAGATTTGTCAAGCATGATTTCCCTTTCATAAATCCATGCTGACTTGGACCGATCCTGTCACTGCTTTCTAAATATGCTGCTATTTAATAAGTGATTCCAACATTTTCCCCACTACTGATGTCAGGCTAACCGGTCTATAATTTCCTGTTTTCTCTCTCCCTCCTTTTTTTAAAAAGTAGGGTTACATTAGCTTCCCTCCAATACATAGGAACTGATCCAGAATGTTGGAAAATGACCACCAATGTATCCACTATTTCTAGGGCCACTTCCTTAAGTACTCTGGGAAGCAGACTATCAGGCCCTGGAGATTTATCGGCCTTCAATCCCATCAATTTCCCTAACACAATTTCCTGACTAATAAGGATTTCCTTCAGTTCCTCCTTCTCGCTAGACCCTCGGTCCCCTAGTATTTCTGGAAGGTTATTTGTGTCTTCCTCAGTGAAGACAGAACCAAAGTATTTGTTCAATTGACCTGCCATTTCTTTGTTCCCCATTATAAATTCACCTGATTCTGACTGCAAGGGACCTACATTTGTCTTCACTAATCTTTTTCTCTTCGCATATCTTTTTCTCTCCACATATCTTGAGAGTTGAGGTACTGAAACTCTTGGATTCTAGTTTTTTTTTTGGGGGGGGAGATTTCTTCAAAGTGTGACCTTGCACAAGTAGGTTAAAACCTTTCTCCTCCTTTCAAACCATGTGTTTGAGTCGGAGATGGTTGGGATTGGTCTCGTTCTCATTGATGAGTGCATCAAGTACCTGAGATTTCAGTTATTTTAAATGGGATCTGTTGGAATCTTGATTCTACCTCCTCCCCCAACAAAAGTTGCATTTGAAGGAGAGCTTGGGAAGGGGCTGAGTAGCATACTGTATGGAAGTCTAGTTTGTTTAAATGACTCTTATTTTATCTTCATTTTGGGGGACAAGCACGTCTTTACAACAGTCTTTAGGATAGACTGTTCTTGCTATCTGTTTGCAACGTAGTTAAGTATAAATTGTGGGTAGAACTTACTTTTCCTATTTCCTATCTCTAATCAGCTAAAATGGATTTGACATTTGTATTTATCCTGCTTAATTTCTAGTGCTGCTTTTTTCAGTGATTGCTAAAATAGAATGTCTAAAATTTAGTCCTGTAATGCACCAATCCTAAACATTTTCAGGAAGTCTTCACGTAAAAAAGAGACATTGGCAGCTATTTTGTTACTGAGGACAATCTTCCAAAAGCAGATCATTTGCTGATGCGTAACACAAACAACTAAAATTGAGACTCTCATCTTTTGAGTTCACACAAGGAATGTTGATGGCATACAAATACTGTGGGTTTGGGTGGACATAAATGTATCTATTGACTGATGAGGACATTCTGTCCAGACAGTGTCTTTTGTACTTCAGAGACATTCTAGGCACATATGCAGTTGCATTATAAAGATGGATATTTTCAGGCTTATTTGGAGCCCTACTGAGTATGCATTCTGATTCTGGTAACTACAGTTTAAATATACAATAATTGTAGGACACTTGCACAAGGCTGCTGTGCTGAGGTAGGCCTCTTCATTCTGTCCTGCGCTTCAAAACTCAACTACGTAGAGATCAAAGTAGCCACTTGGCTGGCTTTTTTGCGGGGTGGACCTGGAAACATTAAAGTCCTTGCTAGGATTTGAAGGGTATAATAATCTCTGAGGGGGAGAATTTACTCCCTTCCCCTCCAATTGGAAGTGCAGTGAAGGCATAGGCCGACTTGCCTGCTTTTCAGTTTGCAGATCTTCTGCAATGCTCTTCTGTGCTGGACGGTTGTTTCAAGTGGTTGTGCAAACATGCCAAGGCTGATCATAAATATACTGAGATAAGAAAAAAATGTGGGAATACCTGACCCAGAAACACATCGGCAGGCCTGCATGAACCAAGCAAGAATTTGCAAAAAAAAATACAGTAGCAGAATTGAGCTTGATTGTAAATAATTGTCTGTGTGCATCCTGGTATCACGTTCACCTATGTTGGGAAGTGAATACCCTGCTTTGTGTGGCATGTAAAATAAGCAACCATGGAAACATAATGCCACGCTGGAAGAAGCTGTTTCCTCAATGGTCTCTTCATATTTCAAATTGGTGATCTTGTGCACAAATAGATAGTGGTGTGGGTTATGGACAGAGTGGTGTTGGAGCTTTTAATGTGCCGGATGATCGGCATTATTCAAGGGGTACAGTACAGTACTGGAAAACAGATGTTGTCACTAATCTCTGGGCTATTATTTGCATGTGTGCACACGCACATGTATACATTGTGTCATTCCTCTACAACTTTCAAAAGGCAGTTCGCTAACCAAAGAAAAACGGTGCTATTGTGCAGAAAAAGCTTGTTAGTCTACGTCAACAGAAATAATGTAAATCAACAAGTCCTTCCCTAAGCATTGGGATCGCAACTCTGATATGTATGCCTGGGAACTAGACAGCCAGAATTGTAATGACCTTGTGGATCTCGTTGCTGACAACCGAGGGTCTGGAAGACTCCAGTTTGAAAACCTATGACAGGGCAAATTAATGCAAAGGCTGAATTTAATTTATTTATCGGTATTGAATGTTGATTCACATTATAGTGGTTTAAATCTGTGCATGGTTTGTGTATGGACTGTACACGTGCCAAGCACTGCTGTAACCTCTCCTCCTCCGAGCCCCACTCCAGAGACTTGAGTGCATAATACAAACTGATGTTGCAGTGCTGCACTGAGGGAGTGCCGCACTGTCGTATATGGAGCTAAGGCATGCCTGCCTGCCTTGGCTGGATGTAAAATATCCCATGGTGCTATTTAAAGAAGAGCAGGGGAATTCTCCCTGGTTTTCTGGTCAATATTTATCACTCAACCAACATCACAACCTTATTATCTGGTCATTATCTCATTGCTGTTTGTGGGACCTTGCTGTATGCAAATTGATTGCCATGTTTCCAACATTCCAGCAGTGACTACACTTAAAGGGCCCAAAATTGCCCAGGAGTTGCTCTTTTTTTGGAGCAACTTGATTTTTCTGGAATATCTTAATCCCTATTTTGCACATTCAATTTGCGCCAGTGTAAGTGAGTTAGTTAGGATTTTTTTAGTTTAGTTTTTTTTTCAAAAGGGGATATTACCAGCTACCTGTACCAGTTTTAGCCATTTAAGCCACTTTGGACAGCTAATAGTTACTCCAACCTAACTTAGGCCAGTGTATGTGGCCGCACAGAAAACCCTTGAGAGTTAAAAATCAGCGCAGGTAGCCAGAGATAGGGGCGGGAAGGGAAGCGGAGAGGACCTTACAAAGCACAACAACATTCAAGAAGCATAAAAACGATCAAGAAGAAATAAAAAAATAAAACTTTTAAGTCCTACCTTCCTAACTCTGGCCCGGGAAGTCAACAAGCCGGCTGGTGCGTGGCCGAATGCCAACGTTGTTCACTACTGCGCATGCGCGAACGCTCCACTGCGCATGCGCAGTGCTGCCGGCACTCTTTCACGTGCAGGGCCCTAACTCCGCGCCCCCCCCCTCCCCCCCCAATGGAATCACCACGCCAAGCCCCGGGAGAGTCAACAGAACGGCCAGAATCCGGGGGACATCTTTTTGGTGCCGTTTTGAGCCTAGGAAGTCGGCGCGTCTCATGAGTGCGCCGAAGAAACAGGTGGGTCAAATTTGAGCCCAAAGTACTAAATTGGCTGTAAAGTGCTTTGGGACATCCTGACATTGTGAAAGGAGCTAATAAATGCGAGACTTTTAAAATTAATGTCCGTAAGAATGCCTTTTGACTCAGGTACTGGAGGGCTGCTGGCACCAGTGATGCTGAACCTTGGGCGCTGAGCATCTCGAGTTTCGTCGCCGAGAGCACGCAGAAAACAAGTGCAGGCAGCAGAAGGAGCGTGCGGCAAACCAGGCTCCCCACCCATCCTTTTCTTCAACGTCTGTCTGCCCCACCTCTGACAGGGACTGTGGTTCCCGTATTGGACTGTACAGTCACCTGAGAACTCACTTTTAGAGTGGAAGCAAGTCTTCCTTGATTTCGAGGGACTGCCGATGATGAACTTTGAACAGGGGAACAAAAAGGACAAAATGTTGTGGGTGGAAAGAGGTTTAAATTGCTGTCGCTCTTGGCCTTGTAAAGACTTTTTTTAGTAGGTAATCTTGCAAGCCAAAACAGTTTTATACTTTTCATTAGCTAACATCGCTCATAATTTGCATTTGGAAGTTTCAGCTTATTAATCTGTCATTCTGAAGTTTCTCCAGCATGGAAGGAGAGTTATCCACTGAGCGTCATGAGGTCGTGACTTGTGCCATTAGATTCATCGTGACTTGCAGTTTTCAAATATTCTAGGGTGTTGGCTGTCTTTTAGAATATGTTGTTCTGTAATGTAAGATAGATAGCTAGTATGGGCTAGTTAATCCTGGTAAAACCGTGAGTATATCTGAGTGAGGATGGAGTAATTGTAAAAAACGTGCTGACTTGAGAACAAAAACACCAGATTGCAGTAATGCATAGGAAGAGGAAGCCGAGGCTTGCATCCCTTTTATATTGTGGAACTGCTCCCATTGATCAATTCCCATTATGCTGAATTCACTCACTGTGTGGATTCAGGGACAGTTAAATGTGACTTTAGAGCACAAATGTGTTTAGCATTACCATTTTGGATACAGACCTACCTCAATATCTTACAGTCCATACAGGCTGGCAATAGTAAAATAGCATTGTTGGATTATAGGGATCGGCTGAGGGCTTAGCCCACAGAGTCCAAATAAAATAGCAGATCCATGGGTGAGTGCAAATATCAATGAGCACTTTGCTTCTGGAGTTAGGGAGCAAAATCATTTGTCACGGTGGTATTTGCAGCCTCTGGAAGCAGCATTGTAATTTATTCTTGGGCGGGGTTCGTAGCAAACAGAAAATGCTGGAAACATTCAGCTAATGTTTCGGGTGTAGACCCTTCACACTGGAAGATGTTGCAGATGAACAGCATTTGAAAGAGAAGCAACATACATGCACCACCTCCTGAAGTGCTTAAATGGAGATCAGGAGATAGTTAAGTAGTAGCAGTGATAGCATGAGAAATCCAACAAACAGGACATAATATGAGACACATGGTGTTGTAGGACCTGTTTGTGGAGTCCTCAGCTAGTCTTGATATTAGCAGTTTGTGAATTCTGCGGTCTGTTAAGATGTGTAGCAGTGTAATGTGGAATAATAAATTAACAGTTTAAACACATTTACAGTCTGCTTTGGGAGTGTGCATGCTTGTCACTTTAAATTTCGTAACCTATACGCGTGTGTGTGTGTGTGATCTGTAGCTGATTAACAGAAAATATCATTCACATTTTGAGTGGATGCCAATCTGTAGCAACTGAAACGTCACCATCCTGTTGTCTACCAGAACAATTGCCTCACTTTTGGTGAGAAGACAGTGCACAAGTTTCACTTTCTTTCTCTGCATTCATCCATTTCTCCTCCCCACTTAACTATTGCCAGAGCCTGATTCTATGGGTGCTGGCAGTCGCTTGATACCTTGCCTGAATGGTCATTCCTCTTAGACAATGAGTGTTGGCTTGCTATTTGAGATGGAGGAGGGACATGCCTTTGAGCTGGATCTGGTTTTGTCCACATGACACCCCCCCTGCCCCCAGCAAAAGTCACTGAATAGTGATTAAGATCAAGTTTCTTTTTCTTCCTCAGCGTTGTGAATCAAATTCCTGATCCAGGACAGTGTAGCACCTTGGGGTGAAACATTAAAGATGGAGGTTCAACCTGTATGTTTACATAAATGTTAAAGATCCCATGGTACATACTGTACTGGCCAATGTTTTCTCAACCGGTACCATGAATTAAAATAAGTTTAACTAGGATTGTAATTCAGCTCACTAATTTTGAGAGTCCTTGCTGTGCAGAAAATGGCTGCTGTGATGACCTACAAAGCAACAGTGACTGAACCCCTTCGGGGACACTTTGAGATGTGACATAAGGCGCTATCTGAATGCAAGTTTATTCTTGCTCTGTAGTATACCTAGTTCATAATTTTAAAATGCTTTATCTTCCTCCCACACTTCCATGCTTCAATTCAGCATTAGTTGGGGTTTCCTCTCGTACAATCGCTGAGGAATGCACATGGAGCAAGGAATGACTCATTCCACTTCCCACCTCTACCATATCACCTGGTTGAGATTAAGAGTTTTCTGAATGGGGTATTTCATTTTTCTATTCCGAGCTTCAATCTTGAAGATTGCAGGATTAGGAGAGTGGGTGGGTTGATGGTGCACCCTGTTACATTATGTCTGGATAGCTTAGTGGGTCTTGTTGCCGTCTTTTTGTTTGTGTACTCTTCTGACTGCAACTCCCAACTGGTCACTTAATTGAGTTCATTTTTTAAACTAACAATTGACATTGTCGGTTAAAATATTACTGTAACTCCAGATTAGTATTTAAAGTTTATGCTAGATGTTTATGGTGAAACTTTAGGATTTTGTTGCATAAGAAACATATTTGATATCACCTGGACTATGTAAACAATAATTCTGGCTAAGTGACCCTGCTTCAATGATACCGGGAGAGTACATGCATTTTGCTGATTTAGAGAATAACCATCAATAATCACCCTAGGTTGTGCCACCTACTGGCAGGTGAGAGGAGCGCAGTAAAATCTGGTCTTTAATTTTACTGACATTTATCATGTGCTCTATATAAAGGGTCCACTTTCACTCCTGCATTCAGAGCAGGTGAAAAAAGCTGCAAGTGCCTTTTAGCTGGAGGTCTGACAGTTGATGTTTCAGATTGGATGGCAGCTTGTCTGTTAATGCTTAGATTGGTTGAAGTTTACCACTGTTTAAAGATTGGAACACTTACCACGGAATCTAGAGTAAGTTGTGGTGTTTGTTTACATTTTCTCCCATCAATTGCTTATCAGCTTGTCTTTTTTGGCTTAAAATGTTATTTTTGGGCTGGAAATCCTGGCCTCCCCCAGGTCCGTACTGAATGTCTACGGACCCGGGAAGGCATCGCAAAAGCCGGTTTTCATCGCAAAAGCCGGTTTTCAGTGCACAATGCGCATGTGCTGAAAACCGGCTTTTCTGATCTGTCAAGCTGGAGCTTTGCAGTATTTACTCATATCTTACCCAGCAAATGTCCTCAAAACTCTTGTGCCTGATAATCAGGCGTATAGCCTACTTTTACAGGCGTAAGAGTTTAAAAACGCACGCATAATTAAATGAAATTAAAAAAAAACACTGCCCACTACGTTACATTTATTTTTAACCATAATTTTAAAAACTCAAAATTTTTTCCCTCATATTTATTAACTTTTAATTTTAATTGAGGTGTTTTTTATTTTTTATTATGTTTAGTATGTTTTTTTTTCTCATAGCAGTGAGAACTCGTAGATATAGAGTTCTCATTGCTATTAATGAGAGAGCTGTGGAATACTGTACCTGATTGGCTGAGCAGGTGCTGTGCGTGGGAACCTGGAGGATGGGAGCGCGCTTTGCAGCGTGGGAAGGGAAGGCCTTCCCACCGGAATCCCACGCTCCTCCCGGACCATCAGGTAGATTCGTAGAAATTTTTCAGATCGGAGGCAATTGCCCGCGGGAAGCCTCCGACCACAATTTCAGCCCCAATGTGTGACTTCGTGGACACGATGGGCTGAAAAGTCATCTTTAGAAAGCTGCTGTTTATAGCAAAATTTCTTAATTTTTCCAAGTATTTGGCATTGATGTGCAGCAGTGATACACATTTGAGTTTATATATGGAGGGTATATTCTGCACATTATTTTCAAAGCAAACTTCTTCTATGCTTTGATACAAAGATTCCACTATTGTGATGTAACTGCGTATTAAGGCAGAATATTGTGTTTTTTTTATTGAACGGATTACTCTTTGTTGCTAGAACCAATATATTGATTTTTCATTGTATTGGTTTGGAGAGTTCATTTCACCACTGATTTCCCTGGTAACGAGCAACAAAGGTGGGTACAATCGTCATATATTCTGGAAGTGGAAAATAAAATATAGAATTCAATTTCTGATAACTAAAGGGTTAGCTATCTGGGAAGAAGTGCCTGGTTGACCCCTGTTATGGAGATGAAATCATTCAAATCGACTGGTCTCTGGAATTTCCTTTAAATGGACGGCTCAGATATATACAAGACTTGACTTGTATTTTAATGCTGTATGTTGCTTCCACCATGTGTAGTATTGGTGTTTATTATTTTGCCAATTTTCTGACTAGAAAAGATTTTCTCAATTTTTCTCCCTTTGCATTCATTTTTTTGTAGACTGTTTTAAATCTTGCTGATCTGCTCAGCTGGTAACTGCATGCAACACTCTTGTCCATAAGGCATCTTCTAATGCTTTTCCTTTGCATGGTTTCTAAACATTTTATAGAGGGCTTGTTTTCTTTGTTTTGTGTGGGAACTTGGGGGCTTAAGCATAGAATTTCTTGAACCATAACTTTTGTTTGCCAAAAATGAATTTGAGACTTGAATTTGTTTGCTTCTGGCAATTTAACAGTTTTCTGTGCTTTATTTTGTGGAGGTGAAAGGATTACAGTTGGGAGTTTTGGGCAGAAAAAAAGTAGACTTTGGTATAATTTTGATTTGTCCAATGCATCAGTATAAATTCTAATCCAGTTTTGTTTTTGCTTTGCATTGCTATGTGCACGGTTAATCTAGAGAAAATCTTGCTGAAATGCTGTTAACATGTGGCTTCTATTGTCAGTATGTCTGTACCTGTACCAGCAAGAAACAGCTTCCTGAAGTGGAGTCGTTTAAAACTATTTCCAGAGTCCCTGTGTGCTTGCACAAATGTTGGAATGTGAAGATCGAACGACTGCACTGAGTTTCCTTTAACATTTGGTCTATGGAATAAATTTGAATGCCACTCTGGCAGCCTGCTCCCAGTCCTCTGCCAAAACCACTCTGGGAAGTTTTAGGATAGTAACTTGTGGGGGTGACTGCTTCCATTCTATTTACATGATTAAAAAAAAATTCTGCAGAGGCGTGCCAGGTAACTCAATTTCATTTATGGCGAGACTTGTGCTTCTGCGCATAACTGTCTGGTCCCAAATTTAAAAAAAAATAATATTCACCACAACAGATGGAGGATCATCATTAATAAAGTTTCATTAATGTTTCTAGATTGGATTAATGTTACTAGGTTGGGTTAATGTTACTGGTGATTTTTCCAGTGTAAGCACCCCTGTTTCGAAGGACAAACGGCAACTTAAAAAAAAACTCTCAGTTCGAATTTTATTTACAGTTAACGGTTCTAACAGAATTCTCTAAATCCACTTCTTTATTCCTCATTTTGGGAAGTCCAGCGACAACAAACAAAAAAAAACCACGAACTGTGCATGCGCAACGACTTCCGGTTTGTTAGCAGCAGTCGCGTCCTTGCATTTAACAAGGACTTGTTACATTCACAGTGGGAGAAAACCCTGTGGCCTAAACCATCAGTAACTCACTTACAACTTTGAAGGCTTTAGTAAAGCTTTGCTTGGTGGACACTTGTCACAGTTGGAAAGCAACTCCATGTGCTTAATTTTATTTGTAGTTTCTTCCCTACCTCCCTCCCCATTTCTTACACTCTCTCATCCTGGCACACCTTGCATTCCAGAGCTACTGGATAGTGAAATGCACAGGCATAAGGAGCAGCGGATCTGCTGAGGGTCCAGGTGAAGGGGAGGGTGGCCTGTATCAACAGTGTGGCATTGGATCACATTTGAAAGAAATGGGTCTTTTTAAATGTGTTTTTATATTTTGGGCTGAGGTGTTCAGGGATTATGAGCAGGGCTCGTAATGTGATCTTAGCTGAGTCACTTTAAATAGCTGAGACTGCTTTTACAGGCCTAATTTTCACAGTATCTGCAATAAGTGCGTAACAGGAATTAACACCGTGTGTACTTTCAGAAGAAATAATTTAAAGCATTGGGAAGGTACAGATTTGGATTTAGATAAAAGCAAGTTGAAGTTAGTTTCATGGCATCAATGGGGATTGTTTTGCAATTTGTAGACCTTGAATTATTTCCCATTTGAAGGGAAATGTGAGTGGTGTATACTTGGTCAATTGTCTTGGGAAATGTGATGTTTCAAATACTCAAGCTTCAAGGTTCAGGATGACATGAGCAATATCAATGTTGGTCAGTTAACCTACTTTAACACTGCCATTTGTACTTTTGACATGGTGGTCAACTGGAGCTAAATGTAGTCTGCTTCGCAGTTATGCGTGGGTGCAAGTCTACGGTTGGGATTGGGATGGGGGGGGTGGGGTGAGGTTCTGGTCGATTAAATGTTTTTGGGATCATATATCTTTACTGTGCAAAGCTGCAATTAGTAAGATTTAATGCTATCCTAGAGATGGGCCTGAAGATCTAGCTTTAGTGAAACTGAGCATAATCCGTGCTTTTTTTTTCCGGAGGAAGTATCATCTTGAAGCCCTGTGGAGATTTTGTCAGGATCCGAATCCAAAGCAAGTGGGATAGCAACGATGTAGGCTGAAAGAGGGTCTCTGCTTTTGCATTTGGCAGTTTCTGGGTATTCCAGACCTTGTTTTGCCTGGTTTAGAAATGGGAGTAACCTTGGAACGCTAGTTTCCTCAGTTTAATAGTGTGACTTTCTTGGAATGGTTATTTAGTTCAAAAAAACTCGTCATCCATAGTTGTGTACTTTTTAGCATGGGTTAAACATTGGATCAAAACCATGGCTGATTATTTTAATTTCCGTTATTTCTATCTTTTATTATATATTGCCTCAACTACTGTATTTGGGTTCAGATCAGCTAGCTCAGCCACAGACCAAGAAGGTCCCAGGTTATATTGCATTACCACTGTCGTACACTCAGTGGGTGAAGAGCCTCAGACCTAAAAATTTTCATCACCTTTTATAGTGAAGGTCCATATCAAGATAGTGACACTGCCATCATTGGGGATGTTTGCAGACTGGTACTTTGCTTTTAATTTAGTGTTTCTACCTACCTCTTGTGGATGCATTCTATGCCTGAAAGTATGAACCAACCATGCTCCTTCTGGTATCCATGCAGGTTGGAATTTGAGCTAAAAGCAGATGCCAAAAATCTGAAATAAAAAAACAAAAATTATGGAAATACTGGGGAGAGAACACTCGTTGAAATTTGAGTAGTTCTGCTGTCCTTCAGGAAAACAGCCCAATATGCTTTTTGCTTTTTTTTTTAGATCAGGTCATCATCATGTGACTACTTTGGGAAACTTCTTGGACCTTCCCGTTATAAGCACCGGTTGTCCCATCTGGATTCTTCGGATTAGATCTGTTGATTTGGATGTAGGGTGAGAATGACTTGGTTACCGCCCGGGTGCGTGTCTGATCCTGTACAGTTTCAACTTGTCTTGTCTCTTGCTGTAATTTTAGCAAAAATTACAAGTTGAAACTGTTGATTAACTATATCAACTGTATTGATATAGTTAATCAAGAAATGTTGTCTTGTTCTCAGTTTGTGGCACCCTATTTAGCTTGAGAGCACCTTGTGGTCTCTTTCATGAAAGTACTGTGATCAGCTAACTCCTGCATGGGAGCTGGGTCTTGTTTGGAAATAGTTGGAACAAGTTAATGCCAGAACCAGTGAAAATTGCACACTCGTCAATCTTTAAATTTACATTTAAGGTAGTTGCCCCGCTAGCACGTGTTTCTGCAAGTAGAATTCATTAATTAGCTTGATGGTAAGTAGACTTTTTTAAGCTTGGCTTGCAGGTGTGGCATTTTTGCCAGAGTGATTGGAACTTTAACTCCAGGTATATTCACCATCTCATTTTAATTGAGGGAGGTTTCATCTGGTTGAAGTACATATGTTGATAGTTATTTGTAAAACTGAAACAGAGCATTTGTCAATCTGGTAATTGTTTGCTGTATTGGAAAGGTGTAACCGACTAATGGTCTACCTAGCCTGCTGGATATTGCAAGAATTTCATGGATACAACAGTATTGTGTTGTCTGTCTAAATGGAATACAATGATCTGAATCAGGATTTCTTCATCTATGGCTTATAGCTATAACTATGTAAATAGTGAGTTCTTTTCATATGTTTGAGCTATGTAAGACCAGGGCCAGCTATGGGTAAGGGAAAGTTCTCTTGTTTATTTACTCAGCAAATGAGAGAGCTTTCTGTTCCCCCTGTGATATTAATTGTATGAGTCACTGAGCTGTGATCTTTCATATTTAGTCATTTTAACTTGCTGTCATAACTGCTCTGGTTTCTTAAAATGTCGATAATGGGATATTATTCACTGGGCACACAAGTTTGCAACACTGCTTCATCCTAGAAGTGGGTGAACGGCTGGAGACAGGCTTTGGGAAAGGGGAGTGAGATTGATAGTTCTGTAACCAGAAGCTCAAATATGGCATGCTTCTGCTACTTCAAAATGACCATCAAGCTGCACTGCTAACAAAGGTATCTTTCTAGTGTAAAATTTCTTGAAGCTAGTGCAGTTGATGTGTATACGGACTTTTAAAATGTGTTTGATAAAGTGCCGCATAATAGACATAGCAAAGTCGAAGCCCATGGGATTACTGGGGTAATGGTGGCGTGGATACAAAGTTGGCTAAGTAACAAAGCCGAGAGCAGTGGTAAACACGTGGTTATCAGACTGGAGGGAGGCATACAGCAACGTTTCCCCCCCCCCCCACCCCAGGGGTTAGTATTAGGGCCACAGCTCTTTTTGAGGTATATTGGCCTGGACTTGCGTATAGGAGGCAAAATTTCAAAGTTTGCAGATGACTTGGTAATGCAGTAAAGTGAGGAGGATAGTAGCAGACTTCAGGGGGGCATAGACAGACTGGCGAAATGGGTAGACACGTGACAAATTAAATATAATGCAGTGTGTGTAAAGTGATGCATTTTGCAAGGAAGAATGACAAGATACAATATATACTAAATGGTGCAGTTTTAAAAGGGGGTGCAAGAACAGCGACTTGGAGGGTCACATACACAAAAACAATATATATATGTGTGTGTAATATATATACACATGCGTACACACACACATTATCTTTAACGTAGTGAAATATCCCAAGGCACTTCACAGGAGTATTATGAGATTTAAAAAATTTGACACTGAGCCGCATAAATAGAAATTAGTGCAGGTGACCAAAAACTTGGTCAAAGAATTATATTTTAAGGAGCGACTTGAAGGAGGATCGAGAGGCGGAGAGGGTTAGGCAGGGAGTTCCCGAGCTTGGGGCATAGGCAAGAGAAGGCACGGCCACCAATGGTTGAGCGATTTATAATCATGGATGCTCAGGAGGGCAGAATTAGAGGAGCGCAGACATCTGCAGGGGGTGGGGGGGCGTGCTGTTGTGCGGCTGGGTGAGCGGGACTTGGTGCGAGTTAGGAGACACGGGCAAGTTTTGGATCACCTCTAGTTTACGTAGGGTAGAATGTGGGAGGCCAGTGTTTGAAGGTGGCAGGACAAGTTGCTACAGCTGTTTTTAATAAAAAATATGCTAACTGCAAGCACAGATTACGAAAGCAAGGAAGTTATGCTAAACCTTTATATAGCACTGGTTAGACCTCAGATGGAATATTCAATTCTGGACCCAAATCTTGCCTCTGCCGGCTCTTTGAAAGAGCTATCCAATTAGTCCCATAGCCATGCAAATTTTTTTGTTTGAGTATATATCCAATTCCCTTTTGAAAGTCACTATTGAATCTGCTTCCACCAGCCTTTCAGGCAGTGTATTCCAGATCATCATAACTTGTTGAGTAAAACAAATTCTCCTCCCCTCTGGTTCTTTTGCCAATTACCTTAAATCTGGTTACCAAATAACTTGTTTTAGTCATGTGGGTGCAGGGATAAACATTGACCAGGCACGTGGAGACCTCTCCTCTTCTTTGAACAGTGTTGTGGGATCTTTTACATCCACCTGAGGGGGCAGCAGGGCATCTTGTTTAGCACCTCATCTGAAAGACCACCTCTGACTGCAGCATTTGCTCAGTCCTGCACTAAAGTGTTGGCCTAGATTGTGCTCGCGTTCCTGTAGTGAAGCTTGAACCCATGATCTTCTGACACAAGGCAAATGGCTATCACTGAGTCGAGGTTGACAGATTTGAAACGACAAATTTCCTGTTGATCTTTCACTCATTCAGTGCTTTCTGGCCTGATAAGAGGTGGAGGAGAAGAGCGATAAGTAGTGGGAGAAGGAGAGAATTTTTTTTTGTAGATTTGCTGGTGCCCTTGGCTGATATGAGGTTGAAAGCTTTTGGTGGGGTTGTCCAAAAAAAAAGTGAATGCAGGCTTAAAACAAAATGTGTTGCTGTAGCAGTTTATAATTTTGCTCCCATGAAATTAGACAGGCCTGTCAGAGGCCCTGCCCAGGAGATCCAGTGGCCATAGTTTTAATTGAACTTGTTTCCTGTTTCTGAAAATATATTCATGGTGTCTTCAGCCGTGAATTACCATTGTTCCTCGATCTGTTGTGTTTTCTATTTAGGCCTAAATTGGGAGGAGGCGTCCTCCAATGCTATTGTGTTGGATTGCTTTCAGCCCCCATTTTTGTGTTTTATTAAAAAAAAGTTCTTTGTGTTTTGTCATGGCTCCTACTGTAAATTTTCCCTTCTGTTTCACCCTTTCTTTCGTTCACATGTTAATTCCAAATAATTTCAATGAAACAGCATGACCTGTTAACTGTATTTTTTATATATAAATTAGAATCTAGCAAATGTAATTTTGTAAACCATGTGCTTGTCCTTTTACATGACTCAAAACTCTGACTAATGAAAAATTGCAATGTAAGACATATTTGATCAAAGTTCAAACTAAAAAATGTGTTGTGTTTGGGACTGTTGCAGCCCTGCAACACAGCAAGCCATCTGTTCTAGTGTGTAAATGTTTAAAACATGGCATTAAATGTTTTGCTTAATTAACACATACGGAGCATTCTCCTTGCAAATTTATTTTGTTTTTCAACAAAAGGACTGTATTATTCCTTTACTATTGATAACATTATCTCTGGTGCAGTACTCCCACTGCATATTCCAGGTTCACCATGCATGCAGATTGTGGTGCAACAGTTCCAGATTGGCTAAAGTTGCACAGTCTGCTCCTGTTAATTTGAAGTTTAATTTAAATTAGGATAGTCTGAATTTTAGTGCAGAAGGCTACTTTGGGATAAGTGTAGACTGTAGGACATTTTGAAAGAACTGTGAATTGCAGTGTTGCTGAGCTAGGGTAGAGCAGTCAACTCTTTGCTATAACCCAATTAACATTTAGTATCATGACTTGTGATGCAATTTACATTGTATGAAAATTGAAGTGAAACTGAAAAAAAAATGATAGGTAACTGATGACCAGATTCACCTCCCCTTCCATTCCATTCATTCTAGCTGCAATAATACTCATTGCATAATCTGCATTGTAACCTTTCCTTTTTAACTCCCAAAGATGAACTTGTGTAGTTTGGACAGCTGGTTAATGCTTACATTTTTAAAAAAAATATTCAAAAGTGGGATATATTAAGTGAGGCATTATGTTCTCTGCAGTAGTCTGATGCTTCAATTGCAGTTGCTGTATTGTCATGATACCATATTTCAGGCTTTCTATATGAATCTGCACGTTTACACACTGACCCTTGAATGTCTATTAATGTCCAGTAATGAGAGGACCTGTTCATGGCTGGAGGTTTAAGGCACTCGAGATCTGGGTCTTGAGAGAGTTTCATATGTGAGCTGCTGTCTCTCACTTGCCTTGTGAACTGATTCAAGCTTTGGTGGCTGGCAATTCTTGAGATAAATCTATGAATGTGCAGTTCCCTTGTGCTGTCACTTGCCCCCTGCCCCTTATACATGATGCTCACTGTTGATATGGCCTAGTGGTCAGCATGCTTGTCATGATGCTGTGCTGTGATCAGACAATTCAGACTGGGAATTGAACATGGGATGAATGTAGTCTGAATTAGTCAGTTAAGCATTGAACTGAACCCCAAATTCAGAATTGTGAGCTCCTTGACTTCCCAAAGCTCTTGATGTTTATAACCGAAATGTGCTGGTGTAAGTTTCCACTTTTGTAACCACTAATTAACATTAGTTAATCCCTACTAACAATTTGCAAAGTAAAAGTTTTCAAATAATTGAATACAGCTTCAAGGTTTTAATCATTTTCTTTTCCAAACGGCCCACCATCTCTCCCACAAAAACCATCCAGAAGCATTTTTGGGTGCAGTTACACAAGACTTTTACAGGCCTGGGCTCTCAAATCCAGTGATCACTTCAACTATCAATTGGGTACGCAACCAGTGATGCAACTGCCTTACTGCTGTAAATGGGGTGTATCTTTAACAAGCTTACAATGTGTGTATTTCACTGCATGTTTAAGCTAGGCGTTTCAGGGCATTCTCCCACAGGAGCTGCTTAATGTTTTGTATCGCCTGAATTTTACATCTGGAGAATCTGTTTTGTGGTAATTAAATCTACAGTGGGGAAATGCATTCTATCTGTAATGTCACTCAACAGATAGATGTGCTGCTGTCAAGGATGAATAGCCAGCTGGGCAAGGTATTGGATGGCTGCTGGAAGCTGTCGAGCAATTCAAGTCCCCCACCTGTGAGTGAGGAGGGGTGAAAGTTTACCCTAGGCACTATTTACATTAAAAGTATTTCTTGCACTCCCATGGTATTTTAAAATAACTCTTTCAATTTCTTCAAATATCATTATTCAGAAAGGGATATAGTTGCCATTTTTGCAGATTCCCATTAGAACTCGGCTGAGCTCAATGTTCAAAATTTTGTAAGAACCAGGGATGTGCATGCAACTGAAGAACAGGAGTAATGATCAATGAGCTGCATTTTACTCTTGTACATTATGGCGTCAACTTTAACCCAACCCTATGAGGTGCTCCCCCAGTGGTTTCTTTTTCCATGATTTTGAATGTTGAGGCAGTCCAGGGTTATGGGGAGTGGCAGGGAAGTGGAGTTGAGGCCAGGATCAGATCAGCCAGGATCTTATTGAATGGTGGAGCAGGCTCGAGGGGCCAAATGGCCTACTCCTGCTCCTATTTCTTATGTTCTTCTTCTGGAAATATTTTAAGAACTCAGTACCTTTTTGGTGTGCCTGACGAGTGTAAGATTTTCATTCAAAGCATTCCCCCCCCCCACCCCCTCCGTTCTTCCACTTCTTTCTCTGCACTCAAACCCAGCACGTCCTCAAAGTGTAACATTTAATGAATTTAAAATCTGTACAACTGCAATTGCATACTGATTTTGTGTCAGCTACTTAGATTTGAGCTTGGATTGTTTTAATACAACATTTACTGCAGTTTCCAGAAAAAGCACTTCCTGTCATGTGTCTGAATACTAACTGTCAATATGATTTCAAAAAGCTGGCCCTGGTCCCAATTCAACAGTTAACATGTGGCATCAAAAGGAATTCTGTTTCTGTAAATAGTGAAATTGCTGAAAGCTGGTACCAAAGTAAAGCGGAAACAAATTTGGGAGTGTTGTGGACATCATTAATTTGTTTTGAAGTTCCCTATAAACTATATCTCCCTGTAGCTTTACGTAATTTGGTCGAGTGGTTCACTCATCTCTTTGTAGCTCACAACCAGTTGTGTGTTTTGTGGTGTTTGTTTTGAGATGCTGTGAATAGAATAATTAAACTGTTTAAGCATTTCCTGTCAAGTTACTAGGACAATCTGTAATAGAATTGAACTTTTTGTGGTTTTGCAATAGATTTGATGTTTTTCAGGCATAAACTATGTATGATGTACTGATGCACTAGAGTGTGAAATGGGGGCTTCAGTTATTCTAATATAGACTGGGATAGTAATAGCATTGTTGTTGCCTATCTAAGGGTTAAGTCATGACAGGACAGCTCGGTCGCGTGTTATGCTCCTCCTGTACCATGTGGGAACTCAGGGATGACTCCAGTGTTCCTGACTACTACGTGTGCGGGAAGTGTATCCGCCTCCAGCTCCTGATGGACCGGGTTGCGGAGTTGGAGCTGAGGGTGGATTCACTCTGGAGCATCCACGATGCTGAGAATGACGTGAGTAGCACGTGTAGCGAGTTGGTCTTACCGCAGGTGAAGGGGCCACAGCCAGATAGGGAATGGAAGACCAGCAGGAAGAACCGTGCAAGGAAGGTAGTGCAGGGGTCCCCTGTGGTCATTCCCCTGCAAAACATAGAAACATAGAAAATAAGTGCAGGAGTAGGCCATTCGGCCCTTTGAGCCTGCACCGCCATTCAATAAGATCATGGCTGATCATTCACCTCAGTATCCCTTTCCTGTTTTCTCTCCATACCTCTTGATCCCTTGAGCCGTAATGGCCATATCTAACTCCCTCTTGAACATATCCAATGAACTAACATCAACAACTCTCTGCGGCAGGGAATTCCACAGGTTAACAACTCTCTGCGTGAAGAAGTTTCTCCTCATCTCAGTCCTAAATATCCTACCCCTTATCCTAAGACTGTGTCTCCTGGTTCTGGACTTCCCCAACATCGGGAACATTCTTCCCGCTAACCTGTCCCGTCCCGTCAGAATCTTATACGTTTCTATGAGATCCCCTCTCATTCTTCTAAACTCCAGTGTATAAAGGTCTAGTTAATCCAGTCTCTCCTCATATGTCAGTCCAGCCATCCCTGGAATCAGTCTGGTGAACCTTCGCTGCACTCCCTCTATAGCAAGAACGTCCTTCCTCAGATTAGGAGACCAAAACTGAACACAATATTCCAGGTGAGGCCTCACCAAGGCCCTGGACAATTGCAGTAAGACCTCCCTGCTCCTATACTCGAATCCCCTAGCTATGAAGGCCAACATGCCATTTGCCGCCTTCACCGCCAGCTGCAGCTGCATGCCAACTTTCAATGACTGATGAACCATGACACCCAGGTCTCGTTGCACTTCCCCTTTTCCTAATCTTCCGCCATTCAGATAATATTCTGCCTTCGTGTTTTTGCCACCAAGATGGATAACCTCACATTTATCCACATTATACTGCATCTGCCATGCATTTGCCCATTCACCTAACCTGTCCAAATCACCCTGCAGCCTCTTAGCATCCTCCTCGCAGCTCACACCGCCACCCAGTTTAGTGTCATCTGCAAACTTGGAGATATTTCACTCAATTCCTTCATCCAAATCATTAATATATATTGTAAAGAGCTGGGGTCCCAGCACTGAGCCCTGCGGTGCTCCGCTAGTCACTGCCTCCCATTCCGAAAAGGACCCGTTTATCTCGACTCTCTGCTTCCTGTCTGACAACCAATTCTCTATCCACGTTAGTACATTACCCCCAATACCATGTGCTTTGATTTTGCACACCAATCTCTTATGTGGGACCTTATCAAAGGCCTTTTGAAAGTCCAAATACACCACATCCACTAGTTCTCCCTTGCCCACTCTACTAGTTACATCCTCAAAAAATTCCAGAAGATTTGTCAAGCATTATTTCCCTTTCATAAATCCATGCTGACTTGGACCGATCCTGTCCCTGCTCTACAAATGCGCTGCTATTTCATCCTTAATAATTGATTCCAACATTTTCCCCACTACTGATGTCAGACTAACCAGTCTATAATTACCTGTTTTCTCTCTCCCTCCTTTTTTAAAAAGTGGTGTTATATTAGCTACCCTCCAGTCCATAGGAACTGCTCCAGAGTCGATGGACTGTTGGAAAATGATCACCAATGCATCCACTATTTCTAGGGCTACTTCCCTAAGTACTCTAGGGTGCAGACAATCAGGCCCTGGGGATTTATCAGCCTTCAATCCCATTAATTTCCCCAACACAATTTCCCGCCTAATAAGGATATCCTTCGGTTCCTCCTTCTAACTAGACCCTCGGTCCCCTAGTACCTCCGGAAGGTTATTTCTGTCTTCCTTCGTGACAGATTGAGTACTTTTTTTACAGCCACTGCACATGCTGCTCAGAAAAGGCGACAACTGGGTCTGGGGTCTATCTCAAGATAGAGCTTTTGAGAAAGCCAAGAACCTGCTCTGTTCGAACAAGCTGCTTGTTCACTATGATCCGTGTACGCGTCTTGTATTGGCTTGTGATGCTTCATCATCTGAGGTTGGCTGTGTACTCCACCAAGCAAATGAGTCGGGTAAGCTACAACCTGTTGCATATGCCTCAAAGTTTGTCAAGGTCGGAAAGAACTTACAGCATGGTTGAAAGAGGCTTTGGCCTGTGTGTATGGGGTCAAAAAGGTGCATCAGTACCTGTTTGGTCTTTGTTTTGAACATTTCATTGTTTTATGAAAACAAAGGTATTAATACCAATGCATCATCCCATATCCAGAGGTGGGTGTTGACATTGCCTATGATTATGTTATTCGTCATAGACCTGGCACTGAGAATTGTGCCAATGCACTGAGTCGTCTGCCGTTGCCCACAGCTGAAGTGGAAACGCCTCAACCTGCAGATCTACTGTTAGTAATGGATGTTTTTTTTTAAATTTAGAGTGAAGGAACTCCTGTCACTGTTCAACAAATGAGGATCTGGATCAGCTATGATCCTATTTTATCGGTTGTGAAATGTGTCCTCAGTGGTGATTGGTCTGCAATACCTATGGAAGTGTGTGATGAGACCAAACCTTACAATCGTCGCAAAGATGAACTATCCATTCAGTCAAATTGTCTACTGTGGGGCAATCGTGTTGTTATGCCTAAGAAAGGCAGCGAAAAATTTGTACGTGAACTACATAGCACTCATGGTATCGTCATGATGAAAGCCATTGCAGGGCTCATGTTTGGTGGCCTGGAATTGACTCTGATCTGGAATCATGTGTGCATCAGTGCAATACTTGCATCCGCTGAGTCTTTGGTCATGGCTATCTAAACCATGGTCGCGGATACAATTCGATTTTGCGGGCCCTTTCCTGGGAAAGATGTTTTTTGTTGTGGTGGAGGCATATTTAAAGTGGATAGTGTGTATTATGTCATCCAGTATGTCCACACCTACTATTGAGAGCCTTTGTATCATGTTTGCTACTCATGGTTTGCCTGACATTGTTGTGAGCGATAACGGATCTTGCTTCACAAGTCTTGAGTTTCAGGAGTTTCTGAAACTCAATGGTATCAGACATATAAGGTCTGCTCCAGTGAAACCTGCGTCTAATGGTCAAGCAGAGCGTGTGGTTCAAATGATCAAGCAAAGCATGAAATGTGTGACTCAAGCTTCACTGCAGACTTGTTTGTCATGTATTTTGCTTAGTTACAGGACAAGACCTCACACGCTTACTGGGGCCTCCCCTGCTGAACTACTGATGAAGAGAAGTCTCAAGACCAAGCTTTCTCTTGTCCATCCTGATTTGAATGATCATGTTGAAAACAGACGTCAAAATCAGCAATGGTATCATGATCGTGCTGTTGTGTCATATGACATCTTTGTCAACGATCCAGTTCATGTGCTGAATTAT
This sequence comes from Pristiophorus japonicus, assembly GCF_044704955.1. Taxonomy (NCBI): domain Eukaryota; kingdom Metazoa; phylum Chordata; class Chondrichthyes; family Pristiophoridae; genus Pristiophorus; species Pristiophorus japonicus. The sequence goes on from NC_091979.1 coordinate 240,664,140, forward strand.
GGTCAAGGTCCAAAGTGGATCGCCGGTACTGTTACAGCCAAGGAGGGTAACAGAGTGTTTATTGTCATGCTCAAGAATGGGCAAACATGCAGGGAACATGTTGATCAGATAAAACTGTGGCACACGGATGAACCGGAACCGGTTGAGGAAGATAGAGTCAGTGACCAACCAACCAATGTTCATTCATCAGAAGACTCTGCTATCATTACTGAATCTGGACTTTCGGTCTCTGATAGGGTCATTACCATTCCCATCAGATCAGTTACTCAGCCTCCAGTCATAACTGACTCAGAACGCTCGCCCAGAACTGGAACAGATACACTGCTTTGAGTACTGTTGAGGGGGATGACTCATCAGGGGAGGGCAGCAGCAGCCAAGTTCATGGCACCGTGGCTGGCTCTGTTGAACAGGAGGGGAGGAAAAAGAGTAGGAGAGCGATAGTGATAGGGGATTCAATTGTAAGGGGAATAGATAGGCGTTTCTGCGGCCGCAACCGAGACTAGAGGATGGTATGTTGCCTCTCTGGTTCAAGGGTCAAGGATGTCTCTGAGCGGTTGCAGGACATTCTAAAAAAGGAGGGAGAACAGCCAGTTGTCGTGGTGCACATTGGTACCAACGACATAGGTTTTAAAAAAAAGGGATGAGGTCCTACGAAACGAATTTAAGGAGCGAGGAGCTAAATTAAAAAGTAGGACCTCAAAAGTAGTAATCTCAGGATTGCTACCAGTGCCACGTGCTAGTCAGAGTAGGAATCGCAGGATAGCGCAGATGAATACATGGCTTGAGCAGTGGTACAGCAGGGAGGTATTCAAATTCCTGGGGCATTGGAACCGGTTCTGGGGGAGGTGGGACCAGTACAAAGCAGACGGTCTGCACCTGGGCAGGACCGGAACCAATGTCCTAGGGGGAGTGTTTGCTAGTGCTGTTGGGGAGGAGTTAAACTAATATGGCAGGGGGATGGGAATCAATGCAGGGAGACAGAGGGAAACAAAAAGGAGACAAAAGCAAAAGACAGAAAGGAGATGAGGAAAAGTGGAGGGCAGAGAAACCCAAGACAAAAAACAAAGGGCCACTGTACAGCAAAATTCTAAAAGGAAAAAGGGTGTTTAAAAAAACAAGCCTGAAGGCTTTGTGTCTTAATGCAAGGAGTATCCGTAATAAGGTGGATGAATTAACTGTGCAAATAGATGTTAACAAATATTATGTGATTGGGATTATGGAGACGTGGCTCCAGGATGATTAGGGCTGGGAACTCAACATCCAAGGGTATTCAATATTCAAGAAGGATAGAATAAAAGGAAAAGGAGGTGGGGTAGCGTTGCTGGTTAAAGAAGAGATTAATGCAATAGTTAGAATGGACATTAGTTTGGATGATGTGGAATCTATATGGGTAGAACTGCAGAACACCAAAGGGCAAAAAACGTTAGTGGGAGTTGTGTACAGACCTCCAAACAGTAGTAGTAGTGTTGGGGAAGGCATCAAACAGGAAATTAGGGGTGCATGCAATAAGGGTGCAGCAGTTATAATGGGTGACTTTAATATGCACATAGATTGGGCTAACCAAACTGGAAGCAATACGGTGGAGGAGGATTTCCTGGAGTGCATAAGGGATGGTTTTCTAGACCAATATGTCGAGGAACCAACTAGAGGGGAGGCCATCTTAGACTGGGTGTTGTGTAATGAGAGGATTAATTAGCAATACCGTTGTGCGGAGGCCCCTTGGGGAAGAGTGACCATAATATAGTGGAATTCTGCATTAGGATGGAGAATGAAACAGTTAATTCAGAGACCATGGTCCAGAACTTAAAGAATGGTAACTTTGAAGGTATGAGGCGTGAATTAGCTAGGATTGATTGGCGAATGATACTTAAGGGGTTGACTGTGGATGGGCAATGGCAGACATTTAGAGACCGCATGGATGAACTACAACAATTGTACATTCCTGTCTGTTGTAAAAATAAAAAAGGGAAGGTGGATCAACCGTGGCTATCAAGGGAAATCAGGGATAGTATTAAAGCCAAGGAAGTGGCATACAAATTGGCCAGAAATAGCAGTGAACCCGGAGACTGGGAGAAATTTAGAACTCAGCAGAGGAGGACAAAGGGTTTGATTAGGGCAGGGAAAATGGAGTACGAGAAGAAGCTTGCAGGGAACATTAAGACAGATTGCAAAAGTTTCTATAGATATGTAAAGAGAAAAAGGTTAGTAAAGACAAACGTAGGTCCCCTGCAGTCAGAATCAGGGGAAGTCATAACGGGGAACAAAGAAATGGCGGACCAATTGAACAAGTACTTTGGTTCGGTATTCACGAAGGAGGACACTAACAACCTTCCGGATATAAGAGGGTCTAGTAAGGAGGAGGAACTGAGGGAAATCCTTATTAGTCGGGAAATTGTGTTGGGGAAATTAATGGGATTGAAGGCCGATAAATCCCCAGGGCCTGATGTACTGCATCCCAGAGTACTTAAGGAGGTGGCCTTGGAAATAGCGGATGCATTGACAGTCATTTTCCAACATTCCATAGACTCTGGATCAGTTCCTATGGAGTGGAGGGTAGCCAATGTAACCCCACTTTTTAAAAAAGGAGGGAGAGAGAAAAAGGAATTATAGACCGGTCAGCCTGACATCGGTAGTGGGTAAGATGATGGAATCAATTATTAAGGATGTCATAGCAGTGCATTTGGAAAGAGGTGACATGATAGGTCCCAGTCAGCATGGATTTGTGAAAGGGAAATCATGCTTGACAAATCTTCTGGAATTTTTTGAGGATGTTTCCAGTAGAGTGGACAAGGGAGAACCAGTTGATGTGGTATATTTGGACTTTCAGAAGGCTTTCGACAAGGTCCCACACAAGATTAATGTGCAAAGTTAAAGCACATGGTATTGGGGGTAGTGTGCTGACATGGATTGAGAACTGGTTGTCAGACAGGAAGCAAAGAGTAGGAGTAAATGCGTACTTTTCAGAATGGCAGGCGGTGACTAGTGGGGTACCGCAAGGTTCTGTGCTGGGGCCCCAGATGTTTACACTGTACATTAATGATTTAGACGAGGGTATTAAATGTAGTATCTCCAAATTTGCGGATGACACTAAGTTAGGTGGCAGTGTGAGCTGCGAGGAGGATGCTATGAGGCTGCAGAGCGACTTGGATAGGTTCGGTGAGTGGGCAAATGCATGGCAGATGAATTATAATGTGGATAAATGTGAGGTTATCCACTTTGGTGGTAAAAACAGAGACCGACTATTATCTGAATGGTGACAGATTAGGAAAAGGGGAGGTGCAATGAGACCTGGGTGTCATGGTACATCAGTCATTGAAGGTTGGCATGCAGGTACAGCAGGCGGTTAGGAAAGCAAATGGCATGTTGGCCTTCATAGCGAGGGGATTTGAGTACAGGGGCAGGGAGGTGTTGCTGCAGTTGTACAGGGCATTGGTGAAGCCACATCTGGAGTATTGTGTACAGTTTTGGTCTCCTAACCTGAGGAAGGATATTCTTGCTATTGAGGGAGTGCAGCGAAGGTTCACCAGACTGATTCCCGGGATGGCGGGACTGACCTATCAAGAAAGACTGGATCAACTGGGCTTGTATTCACTGGAGTTCAGAAGAATGAGAGGGGACCTCATAGAAACGTTTAAAATTCTGATGGGTTTAGACAGGTTAGATGCAGGAAGAATGTTCCCAATCTTGGGGAAGTCCAGAACCAAGGGTCACAGTCTAAGGATAAGGGGTAAGCCATTTCGGACCGAGATGAGGAGGAACTTCTTCACCCAGAGAGTGGTGAACCTGTGGAATTCTCTACCACAGAAAGTTGTTGAGGCCAATTCACTAAATATATTCAAAAAAGAGTTAGATGTAGTCCTTACTACTAAGGTGATCAAGGGGTATGGTGAGAAAGCAGGAAGGGGGTACTGAAGTTGCATGTTCAGCCATGAACTCATTGAATGGCGGTGCAGGCTTGAAGGGCCGAATGGCCTACTCCTGCACCTATTTTTTTATGTTTCTATGTTTCTGGTGTAAAGGGCAGAGAGGTAGAAGAATTTCTGGTGTGTTTCGGAGAACTTTCTTGATCAGCAAGTTTTCAGCCCAACAAGGAAGGAGGCATTGCTGGATCTGGTTTGGGGGAATGAGGTGAGTCATGTGGAGCAAGTGTCAGTCGGGGAACATTTAGGGAACAGTGATAGTATAAGGTTTAGATTAGCTATGGAAAAGGACAAGGAGCAATCTCGAGTAAAAATACTTAATGGGAGGAGGGCCAATTTCAGTTGGTTGAGAATGGATCTGGCCCGGATCAATTGGAATCAAAGATTGGCAGGCAAAAAAATAACGAACAATGGGCTGCCTTTTAAAGAGGAGATGGTTCGGGTACAGTCGAGGTATATACCCACGAGGGGGAAAGGTAGCTCAACCGAAGCCAGAGCTCCCTGGATGACGAAAGAGAGAGAGAGTAAGATGAAGCAGAAAAAGGGGGCATATGACAAATGTAAGGTTGAGAATACAAGTGAGAACCAGGCTGAATATAGAAAGTTCAGAGGGGAAGTGAAAAAGGAAATAAGAGGAACAAGGGGGAAGAGTATGAAAATAGATTGGTAGCTAACATAAAAGGGAATCAAGTTAGGCAAATTGTGTTTAACTTCGAGTTTTTTGAGGTAACAGAGAGTTGATGAGGTCAGTGCTGTTGATGTGGTGTAGATGGACTTCCAAAAGGCGTTTGATGATAAAGTGCCACATAATGGGTTGCCAGCAAGGTTGAAGCCCATGGAATAAAAGGGATAGTGGCAGCATGGATATGAAATTGGCTAAGTGACAGGAAACAGGGTAGTGGTGAACGGTTGTTTTTCAGACTGGAGGAAGGTGTTCCCCAGGGGTCAGTACTTGGACCACTGCTTTTCTTGATATATTTTAATGACTTGGGTATAGAGGGCACAATTTCAACATTTGCAGATGACACAAATCTTGGAAGTATAGTGAACAGTGAGGAGGATAATGATGGACTTAAAGAGGCCACAGACAGGCTGGTGGAATGGGCGGACACACAGCAGATGAAATTTAACGCAGAAAAGTGCAAAGTAATACATTTTGGTAGGAAGAATGAGGAGAGGCAGTATAAAATAAAGGGTACAATTCTAAAGGGGGTGCATGAGCAGAGAGACCTGGGATAATATGTGCACCAATCATTGAAGGTGGCAGGGCAAGTTGATAAAGCAGTTACAAAAGCATACGGGAACCTGGGCTTCATAAATAGAGGCATAGAGTACAAAAGCAAGGAAATTATGATGAACCTTTATAAAACGCTGGAAATACTCAGCAGGTCAGGCAGCATTGTGGAGAGAGAAACAGTGTTAACATTTCAGGTCAATGACCCTTTGTCAGAACTGGAAAAAGTTAGAGAAGTAACAGGTTTTTAAGCAAGTGTAGGGGAAGGGGGGAGGGGAGGAAAGAACAAAAGGGAAGGTCTGCGATAGAATAGCCTTCCTTCCTCACAGACCTTCCCTTTTGGTTTTTTTCTCCCCTTTCCCTAGATATATTCACTTTTCTGAAAAAAGTGAAGTTAACGGAGAGCGTGATGGAGCATTTTTCTTCAAATTGTTGTGCCTTGTTCCTGCACTCCATCTCTGCAAAATACTGAGGCATGAGTACTGCTACTTCATTCAATTTTGTTGTCTCCTGAAGGCACTAACTTTGGAGGGTCTGCCCAATAAAGTAGTGTAGGTAGAACAATGTAGAGTTACCCTCCCTCCCCAGCTTGCAGCAGCATTGGTGGCAAAAGGTCTGTCTTAAATCTTGTGGGAGTCGATTGTAGCTGAGAGAAAAGCATACAGCTGATGGCTGGTGCATGTGACTCAGTCAGCACACCAGTAAACAGCGAGGTTGGACATCAGACTTGTCCATCTTTAGAAAGTCCTATCGATTGCCTTCGAGAGAAATTTTTTCTAATCTTTTCTTGGGTTTGCGCAAGGTAGTGTTTTTGAAAATGACTATCCAGTGGTGTTGACTTTATGTAAAACATGCTAGTCTGGCACTAACTGTTGAATTCCAGGAAGATTTATCCAAATAATACTCGTACAAAACTGAAACTAAATTGCTTCCAGGAAATTGAAGAGGTTCTGCTTTCTTTTCTCCTTCACTCATAAACATTTTCATTCAGTAGTTAAACAATTGTTTTTGAAGGGGCTGCTTGTTAAATTTCTGAGTGTAGAAATATTTTTATTCCCATATTTTCTCCCACCTGTGATGCTGAATTGCTGATTTTACATATTAGTTGTTTAAAGTGACTCTTCCTTTAAATTTTCTTTATCTACTTGCAAAATGTCAGGTCTCTGGTTATTAGTTCGAGACAACCTCTGTTATTCCATTGCTAGAGGGATGTTGTGGATATAAACCTGTTATTCCATTGCTAGAGGGACATTGTGCTCTGTGGCTGGAATATCACTTTTTTATACATTGGGAAGACCTATCCCTTGTATAGGATAACCTGGAGGTACGACTTCTTTCGAAACGTGATGACCACATCTGATATCCAAGTTGAGAGTAAAACTTTTCTCATATCTGATGGTTGTTTTATAGTAATCTCTTATTTGTTCCCATAAACCATTGTTCCAAACAAAACCCACGTTCTGGTTGCTTTTCCAAAGCTGGCACCAGCAAACAAATTATTTACTTTTCTCTCACTACAAAGGGACATCACTAAAATTGAAGTCGTGGGTTCTCTTGCTCTTTCCCAAAATAGGGAGAAATGGCATCCTGACTCTCAGTATTAATGATGATTAACTGGGCCATGTAAAAATACTAAACCCTTTTTGTTAACTTGGATACTGAAGAGACAGATGCTTCCAAGAATCCCAATTATGGATGCTACGTCTTGATTTAGGCAAGGCAGTCTGGTGTTTTGAATCGGCTATTTAGAATTTTATATAATGTAAACTACACAAGTCCATTTTTCTCTTCACCCCATTTTTCCTGTGCACACTTCTCTTTTCTCCCCACACAACCCCCCCCCCCCCAAAAAAAAAGCTGCCTCATTAATTTTGGTTGCTAATTCTAGTTCGTTATTATGGCTATTGATTAATTTCCAACATTAGCAGCAATTGGAACTCGAGCTAATCTTCTTGCTAATGTCTAGTTTTGGACTTACCAAAGCTGGCAACTTCTGTCGGCATTGCAGTGGTTTGAGGCAGTTGGGTTGATGGCTCTGCTTTTTGGGTGCTGCAACAGACTACAGGTTGGACCTCTGGTCCAGCACCCGTGGAACCTAACTGTTGCCAGAACAGAGAATTATCTGAACCACGGGAGGTCGTGTGCGCGTGCACTGGCAGCCTGTGGGCGGCTCACTCAGCCAATCGCCGAACACACTCACTGACTGACAGCCACTCTTAACTGATCGCCGAACACCCTCACCGACAGCCACTCCAGCCAATCAAAACTTTTTTTAATAAACCCTCCTCTCCCTCAGGCCCAACTAATGCTGAACCACAGATGTTTCCGGATTATTGTGTCCCAGACTGGAGAGGTACGACCTGTATATTTTTTTCCTTCTCATTCTGGTAAAACCACATAATTATACAAATGGTCTTTTCAACAGGTGGACAAAATTGTGACTGACAAAGTAACTTTGAGGTTTCAGACTTACAGTTCACTGAGAATAGTGTCACCAGCTTAAATTGCTAATCTGGTTTTGATTGTGGCTGTGCTGACCTGATGTCATGTTCCCCTTCTTGCTTTTCAATCTGGTTCTGTACTCTGGAAAGAAATGGAATGGGAAAATCCCCCAGAAGTTCACAAGCCCCACAAAAAAGTGGGTCTCTACTGCTGGATGAACAAGACCAACTAGCCATTTGTTTTTGAAGTGCTGTCGATGTTTTAGCCATATAACCTAATGGCACTTAGTGTATTGACTACTTTTAAACTTATGTACTTTGTTGTTGTGCCAATTCACCTCAGCAAATTGCTCCCATTATGTCAGAAGCACTTTACCTTGGGTTACAGAGCTGAAAATACTCTCTCCAGTTACAACCCAATTTTAGAAGGATAGAATCTTTAATTGGTACTGTTGGGTTTTTTTTCGCATTTGGACGGACATGCTATGAACTTCATTTGGCAATTGCATGTTACTGAAGGCTATAATTGAGTAGTTAAATTGGTTGTTGCTGACCTTCCTGCAGGGAATTGTTAAATGTGATAAAGGGTAGAGCTGTTCAGCAGAACTAGATTGCTGTAAGTATGATGCGACTTTTTGTAGAAATGGTAATCATTATTAATCTGATTAGATTGAGATAATGGGGACAGCATTATAAAATGCTTATGGTGGACTCATAACTTGCAGTCCTGAAGGGTGAGCGTTATATATGCCTGACTCACTGGGAGTTCATTTTTCAAGCTACCAAGCTCTTATCTTGTTTACATTGATCAAAATTGTATCTCTTATCAGTCACAAAACAAATGCACATGTGCGTGAAAATGTTGGTATGATTAGGATGCCAGAGAAAGAATGGAGTCCATAAGTGGTCTGATGGGTCAAAAACATTCATTGTTACATATTTTTTCTTGTTTTTGTATTTAAATTTTCCAAATTTCAACTTCCCGATGGCAATTTTCCAGTCTTTCCCTGGTGTGGTGGTGGGGAGGGGGGCTGGAGGAAGGAAGGAAGGTGGAAATTTTCACTAACTATTAACTGTATCGCTGTTGCATCTTACACACATTTTAAAAAAAAAGAATCCGTACTCATCTGAGTAATGGGTAACTTTTTTGACCATGCCTGACCTGTTGTGATTTCTGCTGATTATCAGACCTATTTTAAAACTAGTTTTCAATTCCAGTTATAAAATGTGCTTGTAGGTTTATAAAAATGTGCAGTACTTATTTTGGGGTAGGTTGGCATTTAGACAGGCTGATGTGTTTTGTGAATTACTATTTTGTGACTACTCTGGTCATGCATTTGTGCCATTCGACAATGATTTAAACTAGTTAAATATTCAAGTTGGATTTATACACTGGTGAAGTCATTTGGTAAAATTCTGATTTCTGCAGTTGTCCTGCAACATGTGCGTGGCGTGACCAGTAAGTTTTCATTTTCCATTTTCCTTTAGTCAAAACAGTGACTCATTAGCTTGTTGACTCTGGGAAGCTATATTTGAATTTTTAACAGGCAAAACCAGGAACAATTTTTAAAAGTTACTCTTTAAATCAAGAAGCATTCAAAAATGGAAAAACTAACTTGCAATGAATTGGAGAATGAACTGGGTTGATGCAATCATTTTGATAATTACAGAATCGTTTTGCATTTGCGTATCAAAAGTAGAATCGGCAAAGCTTTGTTTAAAGCTCTAATTCTAAACTGATTTTTTTTGAGACAACTACATCCACTAAATGTAGAAACCACTAAATTTAGGGTGGACTAATTCCAAAGGCTTATCAGACTTTGTGTAATTTCCCTTCCAGTGGGAGGATATGGCCTTTCAGTCTCTTGTTTATGATGGATTTCCACAGTCAATGTAAACAAAAATATTAAAAGTTTATTCATGTTTTTGTAAGGACTTTGGACTGCAGCCTGTATAAACTGACTATTTAGAGATGATTGGGTTTTGCCTGTGCAAGTCTGGTAACCCGGCGCCAAATGTAGTGCTATGGAAAGGTCATGATCCGAAATATGTGCAACTTGTTAAGTGAGAATGGGTAAGGATTCCAATATTACTGTAGTTGTACAGGTTGAATCTCCCTTATCTGGAACCCTTGGGACCAGGCCTGTTCCGAATAAGGGATTTTTCTGGACGAGGGGTGGTCACGTTAAATTGGATGGTACAGGTACTGAGCAAGGGGATATCGGGACTGGCTTGGGCTGTGAGTGGGGGGTGGATTACAGGGTCAGGCCAGCGATTGCGGGAATCGACAGTGAGGAAAGACTTCAATTTGTTCATGTCGGAGTTCTGCGCATGCGCCACCCAGTGGCAGGGAATGGTTCTGGACGAGGGGTGGTTCTGGATAAGGGAGGTTCAACCTGTACCTGCTCCAATGGGATACCACAGTCTACTTCTTTGTGAAATCTGATGTCCTGATCTCTACTACTGTTAGTGTAAACCTGATTTACAAGTTGTACCTCAATCATTGTTCCTTCCATATGTTTTGGGAATGGGTGCCATTTAGACACTATAACCCTTAACACTGCATTTTTCCCTAAACCTTTCTGCCTTGCTGCTCCCTCCAGTATCAAAAGCTTGTTCTCCTGACTGCTCATTTAGACATCTCAACTTTTCTCCCACTTTTTGCATAATGTCGCTCGAGTCCCTTGTAAAGTTCCTTGGGGTATTACTTTGCGAAAGATGCTTGTAAAGTGCAAGTTGGTGCTTCGAATCTTTTTTCTAGGGAAGAAGCAGGTTGCATTTAAATCATGTCCTTTGGATTCTCCAACAATTAATTATTTTTGAAGTGTAGTCTCTCTTACGTAGACAAATGCATGGCCAATTTGTGCACAGCAAGACGTCACAAATAGCATGAGATGAAGATTAGTTCATTTATTTTCCATTAATACAAAAGCAAAATACTGCAGATGTTGGTAATCTGAAATAAAAACGGAAAATGCTGGGAACATTCAGTGGATCAGACAGCATTTGTGTAGCGAGAAAAAGGGTTAATGTTTCAGGTCGATGGCGTTTCATCAGAACCATTCTGAAATGTTAACTTTTTTTCTCGACACAGACTGCTGAGAGTTTCCATTATTTCAGAATATATTCATGATGGTTGAGGAAACAATGCTGGTAAGGATTCTGGTAGAACTCACTGCTCCTCTTCAAATAGTACCATAGTTTCTTTCAGATTTACTTGAACCAACAAACAGCTTAGTTTTGCCAGAAAGACGGCGCCTCTGACAATGAAGCACACTCTCAGTACTGCACTAAAGTGTCAGCCTGGATCATGTGTCCCAAAATGTTGTTTGAATTCCACGACTTCTGACTCGGGTGACTGCTGCCAGCTGAGTCAAGCTAATACTTTTACTCTTTGAAAAAGCAATCACAAGATTTAATTAAAAATCAAAAGAAAATAATTCTTCTCCACAACTCCACATTCATCTTTACAGTTCTGAAATACACTGCGGAGCATATTGGCTGCATAAAGGACTAATCTATTTATATATTTGGACTTTTTTTGTTCCTGGTTATTTGGATACATGCAGATTAAAGACTGGCAGACAATGCAACTTTTAAAAAGCTGCCTATACAATACTTTCACTGCAGTGATCTGGATTGAACAGTAGACTTGTCTTCACTTGGCCCATGGGCAATCTGGTGAAGGTCTTTTTGCTCCAAGAAGATTCAGTCAAGGGAAGGTGTGGAGAGCTATTGTGGGCTAGATAAAGGTGGATAGTCTCAATGAATCCTATTTAGAAATATTGTGAGTATGAAAACTAATGTGACTTCCCAGATGTCTGGGGAGAGTCGTATAATTCGTGCACACCTGACCCATGAAAGTTTTGTGACAAGTGCAAAGGGGAAAATGTACTTTTCCCCAGCTCTATTGACTCATGCTTGACAATGGCTCACCATGAACTGTTGCCACCTTTACCTTGCTGAACAAAGTAGACCAATCTTTTTTTTTAATGCCATAACTCTTTCTCTTTTTTCCCCCCCTTCCCCCACTCCCTAAAACATCCTTCATTCCTTACCTGAACTGAATATGATATCCTACAGTTCACTGTTATGATTGCTGGACTGTGATTTAATCGTTGCTATGGCACATGGGTTAAATATTCCTTTCCTGCAAAAGTCTGGGATGTGCATCCTATCTGCCTGGTGTGCATCAACTTATTAACTCATTTAAGCTCAATTGCACATGGCAAACGAGAGGGATGAATTTAAAATGACTTAAGTAAAATACTGAAATAGACCTTACAATTAAGTTACTTAACTCCCCTCTTTGAGTGCCATCCTTTTAGCTGACCCTATACACCCTTTTAGTATGGCGATGGCTTTCTCACGAGCAGCTGCCCTGGTCACAATTACCTTTTGGACTTCACAAGAAGGTGATGCTGTCACGTTTTTTACTGCAGGGGAGCAACTCACTTTTCCTCAGTACTTCTACCTGGCATCGTTCAGAAATTTGCATGGGAGTTGCAGGCATTTATATAAACTCTGGATCCAGGCTGGCCTTGAACAATGATTTTTGGTTAGTTACACAGCAGCATCTGGTGGGTCCTGGGTATAAATAGGATATATGGCACAGAAACAGGCCATTCGGCCCAACCAGTCCCTGCTGGCATTTATGTTCCACTCGAGCCTCTCCCATCTTTCCTCATCTAAATCGATCAGCATAACCCTCTCTTCCCTTCTCCCTCATATGCTTGTCTAGTCTCCCCTTAAATGGATCTATACTATTCACTTCAACCACTTCCCGTGGTCGCGAATTCCACATTCTCACCACTCTTTGGGTAAATAAGTTTCTTCTGAATTCCCAATTGGATTTCTTGGTGACTATCTTATATTGATGGCCTCTGGTTATGTTCTTCCCCACAAGTGGAAACATTCTCTTTGTATCCACTCTTTCATAATTTTAAAGGCCTCTATTAGGTCACCCCTCAAGAGAAGAGAGACTCAGCCTGTTCATCCTTTCCTGATATATATATCCTCGCATTTTTGGTATCATCCTTGTAAATCTTCTCTGCAGCCTCTCTAGTGCCTCTCTATCCTTTTTATAATATGACGACCAAAACTCCAAGTGTGCAGTACTCCCAAGTGTGGTCTAACCAAGAGTCGATACAGGTTTAGCATAACTTCCCTACTTTTCAATTCTATACCCCTAGAAATAAACCCTAGTGCTTGGTTTGCTTTTTTATGGCATTGCTAACCTGTGATTTGTGTATTTGTACTCCGAGATCCCCTTGTTCCTCTACCCCACCTAGACTCGCACCCTCCAAGTGAACTCCCTATTCTTCCTACCAAAATGTAATATTTATCTGTGTTGAACTTCATTTGCCAATTATATGCCCATTCTGCAAGTTTATTAATGTCTTCCTATAATTTGTTGCAGTCCTCCTCTGTATTGATTAACCCCCCCCCCCCCAAAAAAAAAATTGGTGTCATCCACAAATTTAGAAATTGTGTTTTTGATTCCAAAGTCTAAATCGTTAATGTAAATTGTGAACAACAGTGGTCCCAGCACTGATCCTTGTAGAATACCACTACCCACCTTCTGCCTCTGTGAATAGCTACCTGTTACCCCATCTCTGTGTCCGTTACTCCTACTCTGGGAGTAGGGATGAAGGGTAGCTATTCACAGTGGCAGAAGGTGGCTAGCGGTGTTCCACAAGGATCAGTACTGGGACCACTTTTGTTCACAATTTATAACAGGAAATATTGATGGTTCTGTATGCAAGCAATGCTATAGGGAATACTTCAATTGTTTTTTTTAAAGAAATTGAATGGGAGGCCAGAGTTGCATGAAAGTAGTACAGGTTGAACCTCCCTTATCCAGAGCCCTCAGGACCTGGCCTGTTCTGGATAAGGAATTTTTTCAGACGAGGGGTGGTCACGTTAAATTGGATGGTACAGCTTACTGAGCAAGGGGATATCGGGGCTGGCTGGCTTGGGGCTGGGAGTGCGGCAGAGATATCATTGTGTGGGGGGGGTAGGTGTTGTGGATCGTGGGGTCAGGCCAGCGATTGTGGGAGTCGGCAGCGAGGAAGGACTTCAATTTGTTCATGTTACAGCGGCCGGGAATAGTTCTGGATGAGGGGTGGTTCCGGATAAGGGAGTTCTGGATAAGGGAAGTTCAACCTGTACTTGTAATTTAAAGTACATGGAAATGCAGTTTTTAGGAACCCTGTGGTAGAGAATAGGGAAAACCAGTGGATGTGGTAAATTTGGACTTTCAAAAGGCTTTTGACAAGGTCCCACCCAAGAGATTAGTGTGCAAAGTTAAAACACATGGTATTGGGGGGTAATGTATTGATGTGGATAGAGAACTGGTTGGCAGAGAGGAAGCAAAGAGTAGGAATAAACGGGTCCTTTTCAGAATGGCAGGCAGTGACTCGTGGGGTACCGCAAGGTTCAGTGCTGGGACTTCAGCTCTTTACAATATACATTAATGATTTAGACGAAGGAATTGAATGTAATATCTCCAAGTTTGCAGATGACACTAAGCTGGGTGACAGTGTGAGCTGTGAGGAGGATGCCAAGAGGCTGCAGGGTGACTTGGACAGCTTGGGTGAGTGGGCAAATGCATGGCAGATGCAGAATAATGTGGATAAATGTGAGGTTATCCACTTTGGTGGCAAAAACAGGAAGGCAGAATATTATCTGAATGGTGACATATTAGGAAAAGGGGAGGTGCAACGAGACTTGGGTGTCATTAAAAGTTGGCATGCAGGTACAGCAGGTGGTGAAGAAAGCAAATGGCATGTTGACCTTCATAGTGAGAGAATTTGAGAATAGGAGCAGGGAGGTCTTACTGCAGTTGTACAGGGCCTTGGTGAGGCCACACCTTGAATAATGTGCACAGTTTTGGTCTCCTAATCTGAGGAAGGACATTCTTGTTATTGAGGGAGTGCAGCGAAGGTTCATCAGACTGATTCCTGGGATGGCAGGACTGACATATGAGGAGAGACTGGATCGACTGGACGTGTATTCACTGGAGTTTAGAAGGATGAGAGGGGATCTCATAAAAACAGAAAATTCTGACGGAAAGTCCAGAACCAGGGGTCACAGTCTAAGGATAAGGGGTAAGCCATTTAGGACCGAGATGAGGAGCAACTTCTTCACTCAGAGAATTGTGAACCTGCGGAATTCTCTACCACAGAAAGTTGTTGAGGCCAGTTCGTTGGATATATTCAAAAGGGAGTTAGATGTGGTTCTTGCAGCTAAAGGGATCAAGGGGTATGGAGAGAAAGCAGGAATGGGGTATTGAAGTTGCATGATCAGCCATGATCATATTGAATGGTGGTGCAGGCTCGAAGGGCTGAATGGCCTACTCCTGCACCTATTTTCTATGCTCGATGAAAAAAGACCAAGGTCTATCGAGTTTGTCTTCTACCATCCTGGCAGTTGTGTGATACAACGATAATCTGACCTGATAATGCGGGGCAAGATTTACTTTGCTCAGCAAAAAAAATCTTGGTTTGTTGCTGTGACAGCTGCAATTTTCTAGAATATGAATTTCAAGCAGAAGTACAAACATGAATTTCATGCCATTTCTTTTAATTGAGAAATTAAGGGTCCAAGGCTGTCACTTCCAAGGTTGAAATAAGTTTAGATGTCGAACCGTGTGTAGTCTTTTTTCATGGTACCCCTTACAAAGGGGGATGTCAGTGCTTTTACAAGGTTTAGAGGATGCCATGGAGCACAGGGCCAGAAAGATTCGAGAGGGCTGAATGTAAAGTTGATATTTTTGAGATTTAAAGTCCTTGCAGACAAAGGGCAGTTTGGAGAAGAGGTGGTAGATTGAGAAAAGAGGGTTTGAGGGTAAACTTTATTTTAAAAAGATTGTAGCTTTTGAGAGATGTTAAGGGATGCCACAGTTCAGAGTTTTTGGGTGGGAATGGGATTAATTAGAATAGGAGACTGAGATGAATGTTTTGACACAGTATAAGCTGCTCAATTTGAGCCCAGTTTTGCAAAGATAACTTTTGGTTTGTTAGGTTTGAGTAGCTGTTACAAGGGCAATTCTTTTGCTGATTTCTCCTGAAGGTGTTCTTGCTGATGTGTTTCATGAGTGACCGTTGCCCTCTGATACCATGCCTAAGTGGGCGTTCATGTCTTGATATGCCAATTTAACAGTGGGTGGGAGTTAGTGATCCTGCTTTTGCTAGATGTTCACGCACAAGAGTTTTCAGGTTGTCATCAAAAGTACCAACTGTGGATAATTTTCTCTTGCTCCAGCATTGTTGGTCAGTTGTAGCGCCTGTATTCACTGGAGTTTAGAAGGATGAGAGGGGATCTCAATGTAGTATCTCCAAATTTGCGGATGACACTAAGTTGGGTGGCAGTGTGAGCTGCGAGGAGGATGCTGTGAGGCTGCAGAGCGACTTGGATAGGTTAGGTGAGTGGGCAAATGCATGGCAGATGAAGTATAATGTGGATAAATGTGAGGTTATCCACTTTGGTGGTAAAAACAGAGAGACAGACTATTATCTGAATGGTGACAGATTAGGAAAAGGGGAGGTGCAAAGAGACCTGGGTGTCATGGTACATCAGTCATTGAAGGTTGGCATGCAGGTGCAGCAGGCGGTTAAGAAAGCAAATGGCATGTTGGCCTTCATAGCAAGGGGATTTGAGTACAGGGGCAGGGAGGTGTTGCTACAGTTGTACAGGGCATTGATGAGGCCACACCTGGTGTATTGTGTACAGTTTTGGTCTCCTAACCTGAGGAAGGACATTCTTGCTATTGAGGGAGTGCAGCGAAGGTTCACCAGACTGATTCCCGGGATGGCGGGACTGACCTATCAAGAAAGACTGGATCAACTGGGCTTGTATTCACTGGAGTTCAGAAGAATGAGAGGGGACCTCATAGAAACATTTAAAATTCTGACGGGGTTAGACAGGTTAGATGCAGGAAGAATGTTCCCAATGTTGGGAAAGTCCAGAACCAGAGGTCACAGTCTAAGGATAAGGGGTAAGCCATTTAGGACCGAGATGCGGAGGAACTTCTTCACCCAGAGAGTGGTGAAACTGTGGAATTCTCTACCACAGAAAGTTGTTGAGGCCAATTCACTAAATATATTCAAAAAGGAGTTAGATGAGGTCCTTACTACTAGGGGGATCAAGGGGTATGGCGAGAAAGCAGGAATGGGGTACTGAAGTTGAATGTTCAGCCATGAACTCATTGAATGGCGGTGCAGGCTAGAAGGGCCGAATAGCCTACTCCTGCACCTATTTTCTATGTTTCTATGTTTATTGCTGCCTTACTTGAGTTTAGCTAACTCAATGCAGATTGGGGAGATTGGGTACTTCAGCACACACTGAAGATTGAACCTGAACCATCTTGGTCTGTATGGCTTATCTATTTGCAGGACAAACTTATTGAATCACGGGAGAGGTGGAGCGAGTGAAAGAGAGGACTGAGGATGGATGATACAACTCGCTATCTTAAATTTCCTAAATCTCTCAGTTGTTGGGTTATTACCTAGATTTCTGGCTTACTATTCCCATTTTGTACTGATATTTTTGTGTCTTATGCAGTCCAATTCCTTTATTCTGTTGCTACTTCGATGACCTACATAATATGACATTTAAGTTTAAATTGTTAGCAAACTACAATTAAGCTATTGTGATATGATGATCATAGACATGTGAAATCCTTTTATAAGGAAACAAAATAGACAGTGATCTATTTCCTGCCTACATTCTCTGGTCACAACTTAAATTTAGCTTGGCGGGCCAAAATAGCCTTTGTTTATGGGGCTTGGTTTATTTAGTTTTAAAAAAACGGATTAGTTGAATTAATGTTATCTATTCTATTGCCATTTTGAATTGGTTGTCAATTTAAGTTGAATATAATGTGACTGTAGAGCTGCATTAATGCAGTTTGAAATTACTGTACCATAGATAGTGCTGGACAAAGGCTGTTTGGATGTTCCCTGCAATGTATTTTTCTTAAAGCAAGGACCATTTTGGGGTTCCATTCTCCAGGTACTGGTTGCCTTATGCTACCTTAAGTGTCATTCTTCATGTGCATGAGTAGGCCAGGGATACTGTAAACTTTGAGAATTATTATCGCAGACTGTGACCTACACTGGGGGCTGTTGGTTGTTGCCAGGATTTTAGTGAAGCGGGCATCACCCAATACTGCTTATCATTGCACACACACCCCTTTTTTCAAAAATGGTGACATTTCAATGATCTTGCAGTCTCTCAAATGATTTGAGTTAGATTTTCTTCTTTGATTAAATCAACCAAAGGGGTTTATAATACTGAAGGAAGCCATTCGGCCCATTGTGTCACTGCTGGCTCTTTGCTAATCCGCCCTTGGAGTATAAAATTTATCCTAGCCCCACTATTCATTCTTCTAGTCACATTTTTTTAATTGAAGACCTCTCAACACTGACTCCCCAACTGGAGTAACTGGTCTTTCCCTATACACCATCAAACCATTCATAATTTTTAAAATCTAAAACCCTTCTGTTACAGTGGAAGTACTCCCAGTATCGCAAGTCTCTATAGTTTCTCATCTTTGGCATAATCCTGCGGAATCTATATAGTATGTTCCCAAAGCTGTACGTAGTATTTCTAACTGTGGCCTAAACATTGTTTGGTACAAATTTATCATTGCTACTATACACTTGTACCCTATGCCACTGTTCTCTGCCAGCAATCTGCGCATGCGCGGAAATTTAAATGGGCTGCGCACTCAAAAGAAATGAGAGGGAACATTGCTCTATGCCCCTATTAATAAATCCAAAATGGTTTGGGCTTTTTTTATGGCTCATGTCAGTTATAAGCAGACAAGTACATCTTGTAATCACCTGGAACAGATTGCTTTGTATTGGGAAGAATGAGTATAGACCATAATATAAAAGCAGGCTGCTGGGCAAGCTTTGAACGTTGAGGCAAATCTGCTGCCTCATCATTCAGATTTTAATGATTTAAAATAACTGACTATTTTTCAGCTAGTTTCCATTATTGAAGAATGGCACCGCTGGTGAGAGGCTTTGTAGGTCTGTTTTTAGTATGTGTGCACTGCATTCTTTCCCAACTTCACAGTGCCATTTGGCAGTTAAAACATGGCTTCTGCTCTAATTGTTCTAAAATAAAATGAATACTTCATGTAGTTTAAATGTGATATATTGGACCTTTTCTCTCATTGTCCTTTTCCTCTCTTTCTCAAATTCTTTAAGGTTTTCCTTATTTTTGGTTGAATTTTGTCTTCAGCCCATCTGGGCTACAGGTCCAAGATTTACCTTGTAGTATTCGTTTGGGTTCTTCTAAAAAGCAAAAGAAAATTAATGCATTGGAGCTGTGAGCTTGGCCAGAATCCATAGTGCAAGTGGAAATTCCCTATTACATTATGGAACTGTGGGTGGAATCTGCTGAGAGCCACAAGAAGGCCTTGGAACTACCACACTTGGTGAATGGACTATATTGAGCACTAGTAAGTACTCTGGCCTAGGCAGAGTGTGTTGGCAGGCTGTTTAACCACAGGAGGCATTTTGTGCAAGTATTAAAATTCTGGTTTCCTTGGTGGGTAAATGGATCACTTGTTCTACATAAGTTTTACAGAGACAAAGTCCTAGGTTTTACACTACATATGGCCTTGGGGGGTGGTGTGTGTGTGTGTGTGTTTTTACCTTCATCTGAAAGTGACACCCTGTAGTAGAACAGGACTGTAAATATAATCGAGGAACAACACTAATATTGCACATCCTCTGAATGACTTAATATCCTTTGACTTTGATATCTTGTGACATCTCCATCCCGACTCCAGCGCTTTCACGTTTGAGGCTTGGAGCAAAATTGACTGCCTTTATATTTCCCGTGCATATTTCTCCTGCATTATGTTGTCTGCCATACGGGCAGTGTCGTATTGAGATCACCACCGGATGTGGATGCATTGTGATCTACTCTGTGTGCGGGTGAGGTCTGAGTATATGAGAACATGCTGTTGGAGGATGAGCAGCTCTGGGTCGTTCTGTCATTTCTGGATCCACTGGAGAAGGAAGAAGGAGGGCTTCTCTTTGAATTTATGATGGGATGTGGACAGGGCTCACTTCCACCTCTCTGTCGCGAGTGTGCAAAGAGGTAGACCAAGAGGTGGGATTCAGAGATCAGGCGGTTGGAGCAGGAGATCTTGGTCTGGAGTCCTATTTTAGTCCGATCAAAGATCTGGCCTGCGGCTGGTGTACAAAGAGAAGGCTGCACTGAAGGACCTGCGACTCGTCTTGTCCCGAGGTGCGTTTGTCAGGCCGTGGGGCCTTGAACCTAGGCTCATTTTTCTACTCGCTGGAAAAGAGGCAGGGGATCCGTAAATTGCATTCAGCCCTGACTCCACCAGTGGTGCCTGTAATGGGGCACTTGTGGTGCTCACGCCTGTCTGGTCTAATTGAAATAGGTCAAAGTACTTTACAGCCAATGAATTACTTTTGAAGTGCAGTAATTGTTACGCAGCTAAATGAAGCAGCCAATTTGTACACCTGAAAATCCCACCGCAGCAAGATAAATGACCAATGAATTAGTTTTGGTGGTGGTTGAGGGATAAATGTTGACTGGGACACTGGGAGAATGCCCTCGTTCCTCATGAAACCATGTCAGGTATTTTTACGTTCACCTGAAATGGAAGACTTGGTTTAATGTCTTACCTGAAAGTTACGACCTCCAACAGTACTGTGCTGAAGTTGGTCTTGAATGACCACCTGACAGCTGCTAGCACTGAGCCAAGCTGACACTTGGAACTCGAAATGCACAACCACATCAGAAAGTATTAATAGATGTAGCTAAGCCAGGTAAAACTCAGTGCTCTTGAATCAATTTTGGGCTGATCAAGCTGTCCCTTGTCTTTTGGTGTGAAAATGTCTTCCAATGCCCCTTATCATAGTAACTAGAAGCTGAATATAAGAACATAAGAATTAGGAACAGGAGTAGGCCATCTAGCCCCTTGAGCCTGCTCCGCCATTCAATAAGATCATGGCTGATCTGGCCGTGGACTCAGCTCCACTTACCCGCCCGCTCCCCGTAACCCTTAATTACCTTATTGGTTAAAAATCTATCGATCTGTGACTTGAATACATTCAATGAGCTAGCCTCAACTGCTTCCTTGGGCAGAGAATTCCACAGATTCACAACCCTCTGGGAGAAGAAATTCCTTCTCAACTCGGTTTTAAATTGGCTCCCCCGTATTTTGAGGCTGTGCCCCCTAGTTCTAGTCTCCCCTACCAGTGGAAACAACCTCTCCGCCTCTATCTTGTCTATCCCTTTCATTATTTTAAATGTTTCTATAAGATCACCCCAACGAGTAAAGACCCAGTCTACTCAATCTATCATCATAAGGTAACCCCCTCATCTCCGGAATCAGCCTAGTGAATCGTCTCCAAAGCCAGTATATCCTTAAGTAAGGTGACCAAAACTGCACGCAGTACTCCAGGTGCGGCCTTACCAATACCCTATACAGTTGCAGCAGGACCTCCCTGCTTTTGTACTCCAACCCTCTCGCAATGAAGGCCAACATTCCATTCGCCTTCCTGATTACCTGCTGCACCTGCAAACTAACTTTTTGGGAGTCGTTCAACCTGACTGCCTGCCTCTCTTCCGCTCTTGCATCCGGTCCAGGGTGTCCTTGGAGATGGAGCACGCGGTGTCCACCGGTACGCTCGCGGCCTTCCGCGAGAGGTGGGCACCGGAGGGACTGGAGTGCATCATCACGCCCGGCAACCAAATTTTTATTTGATTTTACGTTTTAAAGTTTAATTTGTTTTAAATGCCAGTGCTTTTAGTGTCCCCTTCCCTTTTATAGGGGGCACTGCAAAATTGTGATTTTAGTGCCCAAAAAAAAAAACAAAAAAAAAGAAAAACTCAAAAAAAAAAGGAAAAAAAGGGCCTTGTAAATGTCTGGTGTGTCACCCAGGTCGGGTGGCACGATTTAATGTTTTATGTTTTTGCAGGTAGACTCAAAGAGTTTCATGCACAAGGACCCCCCAGGTCCCTCTGCACCTCAGCATGTTGTAATTTCTCCCCATTCAAATAATATTACCTTTTACTGTTTTTTTTTTCCCCCCAAGGTGGATGACCTCACACTTTCCGACATTGTATTCCATCTGCCAAACCTTAGCCCATTCGCTTAACCTATCTAAATCTCTTTGCAGCCTCTCTGTGTCTTCTACACAACCCGCTTTCCCACTAATCTTTGTGTCATCTGCAAATTTTGTTACACTACACTCTGTCCCCTCTTCCAGATCATCTATGTATATTGTAAACAGTTGTGGTCCCAGCACCGATCCCTGTGGCACACCACTAACTACTGATTTCCAACCCGAAAAGGACCCATTTATCCCGACTCTCTGCTATCTGTTCGCCAACCAATTCTCTATCCATGCTAATACATTTCCTCTGACTCCGCGTACCTCTATCTTCTGCAGTAACCTTATGTGTGGCATCTTATCGAATGCCTTTTGGAAATCTAAATGCACCACATCCATCGGTACACCTCTATCCACCGTTATATCCTCAAAGAATTCCAGTAAATTAGTTAAACATGATTTCCCCTTCATGAATCCATGCTGCGTCTGCTTGATTGCACTATTCCTATCTCGATGTCCCGTTATTTCTTCTTAATAGTTTCAAGCATTTTCCCCACTACAGATGTTAAACTAATCGGCCTATAGTTACCTGCCTTTTGTCTGCCCCCTTTTTTAAACAGAGGCGTTACATTAGCTGCTTTCCAATCCGCTGGTATCTCCCCAGAGTCCAGAGAATTTTGGTAGATTATAATTAATGCATCTGCTATAACTTCCGCCATCTCTTTTAATACCCTGGGATGCATTTCATCAGGACCAGGGGGACTTGTCTACCTTGAGTCCCATTAGCCTGTCCAGCACTACCCCCCCCTAGTGATAGTGATTGTCTCAAGGTCCTCCCTTCCCACATTCCTATGACCAGCAATTTTTGGCATGGTTTTTGTGTCTTCCACTGTGAAGACAGAAGCAAAATAATTGTTTAAAGTCTCAGCCATTTCCACATTTCCCATTATTAAATCCCCCTTCTCATCTTATAAGGGACCAACATTTACTTTAGTCACTCTTTTCCGTTTTATATATCTGTAAAAGCTTTTACTACCTGTTTTTATGTTTTGTGCAAGTTTACCTTCGTAATCTATCTTTCCTTTCTTTATTGCTTTTTTAGTCATTCTTTGCTGTTGTTTAAAATTTTCCCAATCTTCTAGTTTCCCACTAACCTTGGCCACCATATACGCATTGGTCTTTGATTTGATACTCTCCTTTATTTCCTTGGTTATCCACGGCTGGTTATCCCTTCTCTTACCGCCCTTCTTTTTCACTGGAATATATTTTTGTTGCGCACTATGAAAGAGCTCCTTAAAAGTCCTCCACTGTTCCTCAATTGTGCCACCGTTTAGTCTGTGTTTCCAGTCTACTTTAGCCAACTCTGCCCTCATCCCACTGTAGTCCCCTTTGTTTCAGCATACTACGCTTGTTTCTGACACAACTTTCTCACCCTCAATCTGTATTACAAATTCAACCATACTGTGATCACTCATTCCGAATGGATCTTTTACTAGGAGATCGTTTATTTTTCCTGTTTCATTACACAGGACCAGATCTAAGATAGCTTGCTCCCTTGTAGGTTCTGTAACATACTGTTCTAAGAAACAATCCCATATGCATTCTATGAATTCCTCCTCCAGGCTAGCCCGTGCGATTTGAGTTGACCAATCGATATCTAGGTTAAAATCCCCCATGACTACTGTCGTTCCTTTTTCAAATGCCTCCATTATTCCCTTGATTATTGCCCGCCCCACCGTGAAGTTATTATTTGGGGGCCTATAAACTACGCCCACCAGTGACTTTTTCCCCTTACTATCTCTAATCTCCACCCACAATGATTCAACATTTTGTTCATTAGAGCCAATATCGTGTCTCTCGACTGCCCTGATATCATCCTTTATTAACAGAGCTACCCCACCTCCTTTCCCTTCTTGTCTATCTTTCCGAATCATCAGATACCCCTGTATGTTTAATTCCCAGTCTTGGCCACCCTGCAACCATGTTTCTGTAATGGCCACCAAATCATACCCATTTGTAATGATTTGTGCCGTCAACTCATTTACTTTATTTCGAATGCTGCGTGCGTTTAGGTAGAGTGTTTTAATACTAGTTTTTAAACCATGATTTTTAGTTTTGACCCCTCCTGCAGCCCCTTTATATTCAGTGGCCCTTTTTGTTTTTTGCCTTGGGTTTCTCTGCCCTCCACTTTTACTCATCTCCTTTCTGTCTTTTGCTTTTGTCTCCTTTTTGTTTCCCTCTGTCTCCCTGCATTGGTTCCCATCCCCCTGCCATATTAGTTTAACTCCTTCCCAACAGCACTAGCAAACACTTCCCCTAGGACATTGGTTCCGGTCCTGCCCAGGTTCAGACCGTCCGGTTTGTACTGGTCCCACCTCCCCCAGAACCTGTTCCAATGCCCCAGGAATTTGAATCCCTCCCTGCTGCACCACTGCTCAAGCCACGTATTCATCTGCGCTATCCTGCGATTCCTACTCTGACTAGCACGTGGCACTGGTAGCAATCCCGAGATTACTACTTTTGAGGTCCTACTTTTTAATTTAGCTCCTAGCTCCTTAAATTCGTCTCGTAGGACCTCATCCCTTTTTTTTACCTATGTCGTTGGTACCAATGTGCACCACGACAACTGGCTGTTCTCCCTCCCTTTTTAGAATGTCCTGCACCCGCTCCGAGACATCCTTGACCCTTGCACCAGGGTCCATTAATTGGGTTTGTACTGTAAATCTTATCCGATAGCCACTCCAGGGCAGTCCAGAAATTGGCAAACGTTAGTTGATCCTGCCTTTTTTTTTGGTTTCAAAAGTGTGTGCCCAAAAAGTGAAGGCTGAAGCAGAAACTCTGACCAGCACGAGTAGAGGAAGGCTCCTGCTCCCAGTGATGTGGAAGATTGGAATCCAGAAACATTAACAAAAAATTGAATGTTTAAGCCACTTGCTTAGAAATGTGCAGTTTTGGTAGGATGGGGAAAGATTTTAAAGTACTTATCTGCTGGCAAATTTGTATTCACAATTGGTTTAACATTGTCGCTCTACACAAGAAGGTTGCCACCTCTAACCATCAAAGTAAAACTCTGAATTTAATACAGTAATTCCATATTGCAAAATGTCTATTTAAAAAAAAAAATCACCACAGCGTTCTACTGTTTGTAAGTTTTATAGATCCTCATTGGCCTACTTCTTTTGTAACCCAGCTTTCTTCTCCCCCTTCCTCCCCCCCTCCCCAAAAAAAATAAACACACTCTATTGGGTTTTGGTCTAGGGAACTAAGGTGCCTTTTTTGCTGTGTATATGAATACAACATAGAAGCAAACATCATTTTGTGAATTTAATTTTTTAGAATAATTGAAAATCGTACACTTTTGAGCGGTAACTTAACGCATAGAAATTGTACATGCTCACAGTGCTTCTACTTCTAAATAGTTGCCTGATTCATAAATAGCAACGATTCTGTTTCAGCACAAATACATGTTCTGGAATAGCGTGTGATCTGTCCTGTGAAATTAGAATATTGCTTCCACTTGTACTGTAGAAATCAATTGAATAGTGAAAAGATGGGGTTGGCATTAGATGAAGCCTGGTGTGCTCAAACAATAATT
The DNA here is from genome assembly GCF_044704955.1 of Pristiophorus japonicus. Lineage (NCBI taxonomy): Eukaryota > Metazoa > Chordata > Chondrichthyes > Pristiophoridae > Pristiophorus > Pristiophorus japonicus. The sequence continues at coordinate 240,689,441 of NC_091979.1, forward strand.
TATTACCCTGCGATTGCTTACGCCCATTTTCTTTTTATATAAAAGCTTTTGAAGGTTTGATTCACGGCAGAGTAGAAGAGCAATAATTTTTTTTGAGAACAGGGTGTGCATAGGTTGGGGTGGGGGTGGGGGGATGCTGATTTGAATGAAAGATTTTCATTTCTATTTTAATGCAGTAGTATTTCTGAATCGCAGTCCCATAAATGACAAGTTGGAACTGTATTTTATAGCCTGATTTGTCATGTATTTTGTGGTGAGAGTGGGTACAGGCTATTATACTAAAGATGTAATTAAACCCATCATTTCAGTTTGATTTTCTACGGGTAGCTTGTGCAAATTAGTGTAGCACGAGAAGGGGAAGAGGTTTCAGTCAAGATGGCCTAGTAGGCTAAGGCACTGCCTGGTATAGCACAAAGCAGGCCTGGGATTTGATTTCAGGTTTGACACTAGTTAGTCATCTCGGCGAGAGTAACAGTCAAGGAACTACAATTGTAGTCTGTGTCCCTCGGTGAGGAAGAGGATAAATTAACCAAGGTTGTCACATCTGATTGCTATCCAGTGAAGGGCAAGAGTTTGAGCATTGGCTGAGGATGGGATTGCCTCTCCTTTCTCTCTTTACCACGCCCCCTCTCTGGGCTGTATTGTTCTAATGCTCTCCTTACTTGAATAGCTTGCCAACACTTGGGTGTCTAGCTTCACACATGAAATGTGGCCATTTACTTCAGGTAAGAGAACTAGAGTCTGGAAACAGACGTTACATGCCAATGCCCTGAGAAAGGAGGGGAAAAGATTAAGATTGTAGTCGGGGATTAAGAAAACTGATGCCTTTGAATCCAGTGTAGCATTTTTTCTTTGCTCTTGTAGGTGACTGTTTAAGACCTTAAGTCATTATTGCTTGGCAGGTTTAATACATTTATTTACTTGCTCCAGTTGGAAAATACTGCATTTTCAATTTGATGAATATTCATCTAGTATTATAAATGTTCCAGTGATGGTTAACCTTTGCATAACCATCAGTCTTGCAGTGCTACGATTTGCATAGTGAACTGCATAGATTGAAATACAACTGGATTTTACACCGATGTGCGGGTATATGTTCTGCATTGTAAACTGGATAATCTCCAGAAAGATACATTTTTGTAAAGGGCATGGGGCAGTAACCTCATCATTTGAAATAAACTTGGTTAGAAAAGCTTGATTAGAAATTACATTTCCATGTAGGCGTTTATGAAATGTTGACCTTGTTAAGACCACAAAACTGCATAATTTAAAAAAAAATATAATTCAGTAACTTTGCTGTTGAATTAATGGAGTTGCTTTATTTTCCAGTGAGCAGGAAACCAACAAACAAAATTACTTTCAAAACTTCTCTTTAAAGGGGTGTGAAAACATAGTGAGTCTAAGTTACTGTTGATGGAGTCTGAACCGTGTGACTTAAATAGATAATTAGTAAATATACTGCTTTACTTTTTATGTTTATGCCTAAGATGTAGGAAAAGGAAAATCTGTGCGAAATTCAAAATAAAAGAAAATAATGCGAGAGTAGGTTCCAAGTGATGACTAAATGAACCCAGAAGACTGATAGACTTTTAAGAATGACCAAGTCACTTGCCTCAAAGATTATTCTGGGATTTAGGTACAATACGTTCTTCCAAGTCTGAATTGTGTTCAGACACTAGTTACATTGTGGTCTCCCATGTATTCAGCGGGATTAGTAATTGGACCTAATGCTCAGTCATGTTTCTGCTCTAGTTCCATTTTTAATAGGAGTGTGGTGTAATCCACAAATAAATGTTTGTTTTTGCACTCACTTTAAACAGCTTTCTTGTTCTTTGATTTCAGACGCGAATGCAGAGCCTGCAGCCAGACCCTGCTGCTCGGTACAGGAATGTAATGGATGCCCTGAAGAGGATTGTTCGCACCGAAGGTTTTTGGAGGCCAATGAGGGGATTAAATGTGACTGCCACTGGTGCCGGACCGGCACATGCCCTCTACTTTGCGTGCTATGAAAAAATTAAAAAGACACTGAGTGATACCATCCATCCGGGTGGCAATAGTCACATAGCTAATGGTATTAATTACTTCTTCAGTGATTCTTATTCAGTTATGCATCCTTGTGCCCCATCTTCCTGTTTGTTTCTTTCATGTAATCTCTTAATGCTCTGTACAGGTGCCTTGACCAGAATGTTAACCTAATGCTGAAAAATACTTGTGCTGTCCTGGTTTTAAAATCTACTAATCTGCCTTCCTGTAAGCATGTTGGTCTTTTTCTTGCCTTGATTTTTTTTTTAAGCTCATTGCTATGATGTAACTTGGGTTTGTACTTTGTGGTTCTCAATAGAGAATATATGATGGGACCTATCAGATTTGGTGAACCCAACCCAATAAAGCACACTTGTTTGTGTGCTATTTGGTGGGATATTAGTTTAACTCATAGTGTATCATGCTTTCTGTTCGCCATTGGTATAAACAACAGATACTTAAAACTATTAAATGTGAATAACTATGAGAAAACACAGGTATGCTTGTGGCCGTGACATACTGGTAACATGATGCCTGACAACAGCTTGAAGGAAATGTCATCAGTACGGATTTTTTCACTGACTAAACGATGTGGCCCAAGGTGTAAAATCTCTTCTGTTTTTAAAAGTAAAAACCAAGAGTGCGTGAAGATGTGGAACTCACTACCATGGAATAGCATAGATGTATTTGAAGGGGAAGCTAGATAAGCACATGAGAGAAAAAGGAATAGAAAGATGTATTGATGGAGTGAGAGGAAGTAGGCTCGTGTGGAGCATAAACACCAGCATGGACTTGTTAAGCCAAGTGGCCTGTTTCTGTGCTGAAAATTCTAAGTTGGTTTCAGTGAGATTAATATTGTAATTAAAAATCTCAGTTCATATTAAGCATTTGTGGAAGTGTCACAGCCAGTCACAATATAGTACAGCTTTAGACACTTCCAGAAATGTAATGTTCTTTTGGTAAAATTCAGCTTTTTTTCATGATTGAAAATGTTAGCGTAGCAACATAAGCAAACTTCGAATTTATAAACAGATTTTGTGTTGCAGCTTCCTGAGTTTGTTTTTAAGTTTGTAACCTTTGTGGCTTTAAGTGTACTGTACTTTAAACAGAAAAATTTAATAGCAAATGATACCAAAAATCCATCTTTAGAGTAGAAGCTCAAAAGGTGAATGCTCCTTCCATTCTGATCTATAGACGTTACAGATTTGACTTGTGTCATTAAGGATAAGTTAAGCTGGTTAGTTTGAGGATGTGATCCCTTGTACTGCTATTTTACATCCCTCTGTCCCATCTTGTGCCTTAACTTCACAACTGCCATTTCACGAAAATATGGTTAGCTGTGATTTGAGCTTTCACTATCTGTTTATGCTGACTTATTTAAATGCTGTAATTATTTTCTTGTTTACTTAACCTTTTTTTTACATTGAATACAAATATTACTTCCAGACCTTCAATTTAATCTTTGCATATTCTGCAGTGCTGGATTCCAATCTATGTATACTTGACCCCTTAAACTTCTCCCCCTCTCACTTTGCCTTCTGTTGTACTTTGTTTACTGCCCTTCGTATTTCCTGGCTGTCCAGACATGCTTTCTGTGGGATGGAACCAGTTCTGCATGTCTCTTTTTTCCACATCATCTGCTCCAATGGTTCATCCTTCCCAATGATGATTGTCCTGTTTTATTTTAAATGTCTTTTGGAAATTGAAGCTTTAGTACTGTGGCTGCTACTGAGCATGTTGCTGTTGAGTTTCTGTTCATTTAGCTGGGCTGTGTTCCCCTGATGTTTGTTTTCCCTGGTGAGTCGAGTGTGATCTTGCCCCAAGTAACTTGTACATGTATTTCTTCTCTTTCCCGTGCCCCCCCCCCCCCCCCCAAAGTACGGTATAGCGGCTTCAATTTTAAACTTGTTTTTTTGGGATGGGGTGGGGCGAGGGTCTGTATGTAAATGGTAACTTGGTTAAACATATTGACGACATCATTCAAAGGATGACATTTCTCTCATTGCTTTCCTCTGTGCAATCTGGTTGACTTTATTTTCCAAACTTTCCAAGTACAATGTCATGACGGTTCCCTTCAGCCCAGCACTGGCTGTCTATTGCCTAAATGTCTTTCACAGGTTGAATTGTGTGCTAAAACCAATGCCGAGGTCTCAGCAATAACTAGCAACTTTTAAAGTAGGAGGAGCAAATAAATCTTGCATTGTTTGCAGTTTAGTGTGGTCTTGTTTTGCATAAGTACCTGGTTAATGTTTTCCTGAAGAACTGGTAAGTATGGTCTTGGCATTTCTTGTCTTCCTGCTCTTTCTGCTCCTTCCCCTTGTGCCTATTTTATTTTGCAGGCTATGTAATATTTGGTAAGTAAACCATTGGTATTTTTTCCCTTTCTAGTCGGATTTTTTAAAAATTGTTGACTGACGAATAGATTTAAATGAAGTCTTCCCCAGGAAGTGCTAATTTGGAAAGGCAGAACGTGCATCCGTTCAGCTTTGGACATCTGATCATGTCCGGCTGTTTGATCTTATTTTCTTGCTGATCTACTGGAAGAAACTACTAATTTGGTGCATTGACTTTTTAACATTTAAGAAAAAAAACTGGGCCAGCAAGATCTTTCAGTTCAGCACATCCTACGGCTTCTGTGGCTGCTGAAGTACTGGCAAATTTTAGAGTTCTTTTACGATGCACTTGTTAGCTAGGAACAGTTGATGGTTGCCAGAATTTGCTACACTTGCAAAACATTAACAACTGTTGGGAGAGTGAATCCTCTTAGTGAGAATCTGACTTGGAAGAACAAAGATTCTAATGTTGAACAGTGCAGTGATGCACTACAATACATAGTCATCCAGCTTTGGCATATATCCAGAGTTATTGCAACATTTATTTTGAATGCTGTGTTGCAAATCCAAAAAGATCCCAAATATTTATGCGTAGTGGGTGTATGAGTGTTTTCCTATCCCCTCAATTTCTGACTCGTTGCTGTGATACAGTTCCATGGGAGCAGTAATTTCACGTGGCCACTCCATTTGCAAGCCTGCTCCTGCTCCTGTCTCACTTGAGGCGCACGCTGCTCAGTGATCAAGAGTCAGAACTCTCTTCTATTCCCGCCTCTCTTTCTCGCCACCCATTTTCCTGCCACCCACCCTGCACACACACACACACACACACACACACACACACACACACACACCCTAGTGGTGCATAGGTCATTTGCAACCCCTGCCACCACTTGGCTGGAACCAGCCAACCACATAGCCCCTGATGATCAAACCTGGCACCTTCCTAGTTTGTATCCTCACTTGGGTTTAGGCCACCTAGTACTTGCATTCAACAAATCCAACTGGTCCGTGGGGAGCCACAGTTCCTGTTACTCTGCTTGGCAGGATGAATGTCTTTTCCCCTCTTCTCTCAGCAGGGTACTCCACAGAAATTAGGTGCAGTAACTCAGGAGGAGAAAGAAATTGGCATCATCTTGCCTGAATTGCTCCTCTTGTTGGTTGATCAGAGTGCCATTGACAATAGCGAGTGTGGAAGTTCACTCCCCAGCAAGGTGTTGAAGGCAAGAAAAAAGTTAAATGTGAGTTGAATACTAAAGATGCTGAATGAGCTTCCTGGGCTGTTTTGTAGATATAGTGATCACTATGAAATACATTTTAACCAAATGTGTTTTTTTTTCCCCCCTCTTGATCTCTATTTTCCCTTACCAAGATGGATGTATGGGTGAGACAACTGCTCACAAGTCTTATTTGTAAACGGCCCTTTTGTGCGGATGATTACCAAAAAGGAAATGGTTGGATTTAACAATACACTCAATCTATGATCAAAATAGAAACATTTCTTTGGGCTATTTGTTCCACCATGCCTGTGATTGCTCTGCCCTGGGGATCCTTGCACCCAGTGGATGTTGGTGCTGTAATGTTATTTTGAACTCGGTGACTATGAGGATGCAGTTTTTCCCCCAGTAGCATTGGTAGCTCTGGGTAACCTTCATCCGTACTCATGTGTGGAGTTTCTTTTTGCAGGTGCAGCAGGATGTGTGGCGACTTTGTTCCATGATGCGGCCATGAACCCTGCTGAAGGTAATGTTAACAAGGTTAAAAATCTAACGGAGACTTGACCATTTTCTTACAATTGTTCTTGGCTTGAAAATGTGTTGCAGGTACATTGGTGATTGTAAAACCATTTTGTACTACTATATATTGATTCCAAATTTATAAATACAGATCTGGAATGAATTGGCTGGGATATTGCAGTGTATTATTCCTGACCAGTATTCTTTTGGAGAGCACAGTGTGGGTCAAGAGATGTCAAATAAACTTGTACCGGCTCAGACGAGACCTTTATTGAATCATAGAAATGTTATTACAGAGACTATTTGTTTCACCATGCCTGTGCTATTTCTATATTGGAGCTATCTACTTTTGTCCCGTTTTCCTGCATTTTCCTCAGTTGTCAGCCGTAGCTGAGTCAGAAGGTTGTGGGTTCAAGCCCAATTCACAAAACTTGAGCACAGAATCCAATATAGTGCTAAGGGAATGCTGCACTGCCAGAGGGGCCATCTTTTGGCTAAGACGTTTACCCCCTCGGGTGAATGTAAAAGATTCCATGGCACTGTTCGAAGAAGAGCAGGGGTGTTCTCCCCGGTGTCCTGGCCAATGTTTATCCCTCAACTAACATAATTAAAACACATTGTGGTCATTAACACATTGCTGTTTGTGGGAACTTACTGTGCGCAAAATTAGCTGTCAGGTTTTCGACATTATAAACAGTGACTGCACTTCAAAAAGTACTTCATTGGCTGTAAAGAGCTTTGGGATGTCCTGAGGTCGTGAAAGGCGCTATGTAAATGCAAGGCTTTTCTTCAATCACTTATCTAATTTCTTCTTAAAATAAATTGAATTATAATTTTGAACAAAATGAGGCTACTTTAAGCTTTTATCATTAATACACTGAAGACATTGTGTGACGTCCTCAATGGAATATATTTTATGGAAGTTTGTAGGTGCAGCAGGTAATCAGGAAGGCGAATGGAATGTTGGCCTTTGCGAGAGGGATGGAGTACAAAAGCAGGGAGGTCCTGCTGCAACTGTCCAGGGTATTGGTGAGGCCGCACCTGGAGTACTGCGTGCAGTTTTGGTCACCTTACTTAAGGAAGGATATTCTAGCTTTGGAGGGGGTACAGAGACGATTCACTAGGCTGATTCCGGAGATGAGGGGGTTGCCTTATGATAGATTTAGTAGACTGGGTCTTTACTCATTGGAGTTCAGAAGGATGAGGGGTGATCTTATAGAAACATTTAAAATGATGAAAGGGATAGACAAGATAGAAGCAGAGAGGTTGTTTCCACTGATCGGGGAGACTAGAACTAGGGGGCACAGCCTCAAAATACGGGGGAGCCAATTTAAAACCGAGTTGAGAAGGAATTTCTTCTCCCAGAGGGTTGTGAATCTGTGGAATTCTCTGCCCAAGGAAGCAGTTGAGGCTAGCTCATTGAATGTATTCAAATCACACATAGATATATTTTTAACCAATAAGGGAACTAAGGGTTACGGGGAGCGGGCAGGTAAGTGGAGCTGAGTCCACAGCCAGATCAGCCTGATCTTGTTGAATGACAGAGCAGGCTCGAGGGGCTAGATGGCCTACTCCTGTTCCTAATTCTAATGTTCTTATATGTTCTTATACTATGACCCAAAAGGCACCGGTTAATAATGGCCTCTTTCTACAATGTAAGAGCCGACTTAATTGATGCAGTTTAAACTTAAAGATAGCCCATATTAATCTATTTAATTCAGCTGTTTCATATTCTGGACCAGTAGCCCCATTCAAATCTGTACCTCTAAAGTGCGTCCGCTTTAAACAGCAAGTACAATGACAAAGTGCAGGAAAACGAAACAACAACCTTTATTTATATAGCGCCTTTAAAGTTACAAAACATCCCAATGCGCTTCACAACAGTTTTATAAGACAAAACAAATACGTTTGACACTGAGCCACATAAGAAGAAATGCATTCTATCCAGGGTTTGTAACTGATTTTAAGATCCTAGATTGTGATGTCCCCTGTTTAATTGTTCGGGTTTTCAAAAAAAAAATTAGCGGGTGTCTGAAACATTGGTCTTCCTCGGGTCTTCGGAGCAAGACAAGGGAATTCCGTTTTTCTGACTTGCAACATAAGCATAAATTATTATAGTATCTGCCCCTCTCTTCTCTCCCCTCTCCCTCTCTTCTCTTTCTCCCCCCTCTCCCCCCCCCCCCCCCCCCCCCCCCATTTTACACTTTGAAAACTCTGCTTGGAGGCTTTTCAGGGGAACTTGGGATTTCTGAATATTGAAGATCCTGTGATTTTTATTCTCCTCCTACTCCCACCTCGCCCCGCCGGCCAAATTGTTAAAACCAAGCCTGTGCAGTTACACACGGTATAATGTAAAATTAACATGGGAATTCAACACTTTTAATAGTGATATTAGTTAAGGTTCTGTTTAATCTATGCCCTCAGTTCTGCCCATCCCTCCAATCGCCTTCTCCTCCTCCTCCTTCACCCCCCTTCCCATCTGTACATAAATGATTGTGGGTAACTTGTTTCCAGGCTTCCACCAATACTGTTCAGACCTGGCTTGCATGAACTGTATTGCAGTGTCCTAGGAGTGCATTTTATTTATTTTTTGTCTTTTTTCTCTCTCTCTCTTTCTCTTTCTCTTTCTCTCCCCCCCCCCCCCCCCCCCAACACTCCCTCAGGTGGGGGCACATTGTCTACACTTTCAAGCATCGCAAACTTTGGTCAGCATCTCAACAGATTAACCCTGCCTTTTATCATTCTCTGGCATCATTCTTTATTCCAGTACTCCTCTGTTGTGAATTCTTTGTGGCGTTAGGAAGTTTTAAACCTCCTTGATCAGATGATATAGACAGTCTAGTTTTTGCATTTCAAACTATAGAAACTCAGTTTTTGAGTACCGTTTTAAATGTATGAAGGATTCTGGATACTCCAGAACAAAAATTACTTGGCTTTTTGAATTGTTACACCACTTTTGGTGTAGAATAGAAAAAGGTGAATGTGTTTGGAGTTTCACTGAATTATTTATAATGCCCCCTGGTGTTCTGCGGGCAATATTAAAATTGTATAAGTAGGTGTGCATCACATGTAACTAAAGTTTTTCTTTTCAGCTATCTGAGATTCAGTTGTTTGTATTTTAGCTTTTATGTCTTTAAACATAGTATAAGTACAAGTATTGTAGAATTGAATGTGTGCTTGATGATGCTAATTGGCTATTTTGGGTAGTGTTTCTTGGGGCTATCTGCACTATGCAGGTCTGGACATGGGAAGCCTGTGCTTTTGTGGAGAAGATCTCTTCCCCTTTCTGGAAGAGATTGTGTTATTTCCCCCCCCCCCCCCCCCTGCATGAATTAATAGACATTCAGAAATAAATTTTAAAATGTAATCTGGACAATATTTGGTGCAGCAGGAAGGTACCTTTCAGATTCTCTAACATCTGCGCCACATAGTATTGAGTTTTTTGTTTAAAAGCTTGCATAATGGCAGCTCTGATTTTTCTGCCAAGGAATGAGCTTTACTGGGTAACATTTCTGTTTGTGTCCTGCTTGTACATTCTATGTTCCCAGAAAATTAAAGCCAGCTTTGTGCAGCACAATGTAATCACATTTGCGCTCATTCAGAAATGCAGTTAATGTGGGTGCCTCTGCCAATTTAGGGAGTGAATGTAAAGGCTTCAGAACAAGTTGACGGTCATCCTCTGAACCAGAAAGTGATGCCAAGTGCATCGGAATTAAATTGGTAATTTTCTGCGGGTGAGGCAGGGATGCAAGTGCATTTACCTGCAGTTTGCCTGCATGCCAAGTTGTGCTTTTGCAATTTGTTTTAAATGTTAATCGGACTCCACCAAATTGACGCATGGTTCAAGTTTCTGACCTCATCCGTCTAGGGAATGGATTTTTCTATGACTGCAGTGGCCTCTGTTGATGCACTGCTTTCTGCAGTTCAGTGCTCCATCCAGAGGCCTAGGCAAGAACTGATCAATTTGCCCAATGTGGGCAGGTGCGTTCCAACAGGCAGCACTTTCGACTTGATTGCAATGATTTTAGCACGAGCAGCTTTGTCATTGCTGGATTGTAGTCTTGAATGTTTTTTTAAATTGCAAGGGCTCTCTGTAAAGTTCAATGAATATATATTGTTGCCTGGAATGAAAAAATTGAGAGAAAGGTAAAAGTTCAAGGAAATGGCCAGGTGCTGCCCAAATGACAGTGGGGTTGGTGTCGAATGACGAGTAGCAGAAGGTTACAGAAAGCTTGCTTAAAAAGGGAAAACAGCTTGAGTTTTTAATAGCTTAATTAGTGTCACCTTGTGAAGGGAATGTGCAGCTGTGGAAGACAAGGTCATGGGTGTGAAGGGACCAGGACCTCGAGTTTGTAGGTGGGGAAGGCAGGTTCCTGGGAGCTTGCAGGTGCACTGGGTACTGACGGGTCACCCGAGGTCTACACGGGTTATTTTTTTGTCAGTCGATGTTTACATTCATCACTTGTTTCCTGAAAATAATAGCTTTTTCTCCAAAGATTAGCCAGCAGCATTCTGCTCAGTATGTAAACAAACCGATTTGCAGCTGCTATGTTTCAAATGGTGAATGCCATTAATGACTTCTCGGCTACATGCGTTGCTTTTGGTTTCTCTCTGCTGTTGTTTAATCCTTTTTTTTTCTCTCTATTTCCCCCCCACCCAACAATTTTTGACTTTCCCGAAGGTGCTGACTACATGTTGGGGAATTGTGGCCTTCCAGTATCTTGTCCAAGTGGCCATTCATTATGTATGAGCCTAGATAATGGGTGCTGATGGGCTATTCGACTGTGGAGGGCAACACAGTTGTGTCCTATCCCAGTGTCCACCTGTGTGCTTACCAGCAGAGGTAAATAAACAATGATTTGGAACAGGAACGTGTCTAATTATTCCTCCTACCCTTTCTTCCTCTTTACTTTTACCACCCCCTCCCACAACTTGCTATATTATGAACATATTCTGAGGCAGCGTAAACAAATATGAAAATTTATTCCATTGGGTTGTATCAAGTTCCCTCGGATTCTTGACTTCATTGAGTATAGGTATACCCCAGAACAGTGTCTGCATTTCTAATTTTGCTAGAAATTTTTTTGACCCTCCCATCTATTAATGTATTACGTACTGGATTACATTGTATTTGATTCTCAAATTATGGTTGAAATTCCTGTTGCATGAAGCATTCTGTATTTATTATAAGACTGATGTGCTACACCGACTAGATTCAGAATGCTTTCTGCCTTGACATTTGAACCCTTTTTTCCCCTTTTCTTGAAAGTTGTGTCTCATGTTGGGATATGTTTTGCAAGCACTATAGGTTTCTGATACTTCACTCATGGCTAGGGTTGCCAAACCTCCGGATTGGCCTGGAGTCTCCAGGAATTGAAGATTAATCTTCAGCACTCTGCTGTGAGCAAATATTGGAAATGGGAAAAAATGCTGTTTGGGCATGACGGTTGGAGGTGGGAGATCATGTGATAAAATCTCCAGGAATACGTCCAACCAGAGTTGGCAACCCTACTCGTGGCACTTAATGATGTACAAGCTTGGACAATGAATGTGGCCAGGTTATCTACAGGGTCTCCAGACCAGGCATAATCCAGTTCTCACCCAATGAAACAGATACACACTTTCCAGCAATGTTACACAATAATGATCTGGAATGGCAATCTTGGCTTCATCAAACTCCCTCGAACCCAGACCAATTGTCTTGGCTATTCCATTATTTTAAACAAAAATGTGCAGTTGCTGAAACCGAATGCCAGATCTTGGCATTGAGCAGCATTGCTGTTGTCAGAGGACGAGTGACCCCCCCTTGGATATTATGGTTTAAGGTTTTCCTTGTAAAGGCAGAAGTTGGGATTTTTGCATAATATGTCTAGCTTGCAAGCAAAATGTTCCTTCTCAAATATGTGCAATCCACTTGGAATAATAGCTTGCTTTCTCTTAATCTGATGAGCCTAAGCTGAATGATTATTGGTTGAATGGGAATGCCAAAACATTTGTAATATGTGTATGTTCATCTATCTCTGTTTCAATAACTTGCTCCCATTTGAGAATCAAGTGTGTAGGTACAACTTTTAGATTGCTTTCATTTCTTTGCTTAAAATTTTTTTATTTGCAATTCACACTGGTGGCATGCTTTTTTGAAATCTCATCCAAAATGTTTAGGCATAAAACAGCAAGTCCTTTAAAAGCATAAAGTGGTGGTCACTGCATTTATTATGCTAACCATAAAGAGCTCATATGTGTTGAGCAGGGTAAAGGTTAGTGGTTTACTCAGTGAGGGATTTGAGGTAAATCATTAACACCTCAAACATTACATATTTCAAGGTTTGGAACTGGAGTTATTTTTTAAAAGCTTTTTAAGGAAACTTGGCTCCAACTTGAATATCTTTTCATACTCAGCTTCCCCATAGATTCCTAAATTAAATTTTTTTTAAATAACCCAAACATTTGAGAAGTACTTACTAAATGTGTTCTTTCTACAAAAGAACTTCTGTTTTCATTCCACAGTTTAAAAAGAAAAAGATGTTTTAACATGAAAATAATTGCAGTCGGCTTTGGAGCATGTGCTGAATAATGTTTTGTAGACAGAAGGGTGGCTGCCAATCAGCAATGTGTTGTGACACAGCCAGAAGGGTGATGGACGGGCATACTTCTGTTTGCAGAAGCCATTCGAACACTACCCAAATAATTTAACATAAAAATGCATCTTTTTAAGTATTTTGAAATGTTTATAACTTGGCTGTCTTGGGAGTGCTACAACTTTTAAAATAACTGTTCCCAGCTAGAACTTTGTATTAAATACTGAAATCTCCTAATGGCTCGGTGGAGAAATATGTTAGCTTGGTCTCTTTGGCTCATTACCAATCAAGAAACTTGCCAGCTTTGATGCTAGTCTGTGTGGAGTTAGCTCGATTTCACATAAGGGCACTACAAGTGGCCTCAGCGGGCCAGTTTGGTGAAGTGGGATTGCAGGAACAGAAAAATTGAACTGCTTGCTATCCAGTGACTCCTGCTGGAAGATGTATGTTTGCAAATGCTGGGCAAGACCAAGGATTGGGCTTGCCTGGGACGCCCTAAGGTGAAATAGCCTGCTGAAAATGTCTAGGTTCACACATGGATAGTCACTTGGAAGAAGTACCTGAAGGCTACTAACACCTGTGGAACCGTACAACATGACCAGCATTCCATTATGACACTAAGCATTGTTATAATCTCTGCTACACATTGTATGCTCATCAAATTTTATTTGTTTTAAATTGCTAGGTTTTCTATACAATTTTTTATATATATATATATATATATTTTTTAATCAAATCATTATTTGATTAATAGACTTCTGTATTGGCTGCTGAATAAGTTGTTAACTGGACTAATTTAGAGTAATGTAGTTACAAGTGACTAGCTGCTGCCTTTTAAATTCTGTAACTGTTTTCCTCCTATATGGGTTGGGGCTAAAATGCCCTCTGTAAACCCCCCAAAATTTCTTGTAGTAAGGGTTTAAGTTTAATTAAATTTTTTGCAGAGATTTGAGATTTGCGTTGAGCATTTCATTTCTCCAGCCCCTGCCCTCACCTTCACGTTTAATAGTTGGGACAACTCGATGTTTTCTGCTGCATTACTGCCAACGTTCTATTTAGGGCTATAATTCTTAGAGCTATTATCTAGATGCAATCAATTGCTTGGTATGTAGAGAAGGGGTTTGGGGGGGGGGGGGGAGGGGTGGCGAGATGTCAGCTGTGGCAGAGATCTTTATTTTTTGGCCAATTACTGACACATCATATCTGTACTACTCTGCCACATAGTCTGTTGTTTTGATGGATTAATTACAGAAATGTTTAAGAACATCTTTTTGATTTCCTGGTTTGTGCTCATCTTTTTAAAATCCATATGGCTACTCTCTTAGGCCTCATGTGTAATATGGGCCAGGGCATTTGCATCTTTCCTGCACTGTGTACTTATTAGCTGGTTCTTTACTAGCTTTCTAAAATTGTTGTTTTGTATGACGGGAATAGCTTATAATGGGATGTTGAGTTTGCCTATCCATTCGATGGCCTCCTGAGATGCTGAGTGGAGAAATGAGGTGCCACCAGCAGCAGATCTTAGTGGGCAGGTTGATGTGATGTGTTTCATGGCCACAGTCTCACTAGGTCATCTCTCATCTTCCACTTGTGGAGCAGGTGGCAGCATCGTTCGTGCCCGATGTGGATTAGGTCGCGGCTATCCACTGTCCTCGAGGGAGGTCGAAGCCAGGAACCTCTGCTATTGGCTCAATGATGAGATGTTGGTTCTTTGTTGCCTGAGTCCCATGATTCCGTCCATTTTATTAACCTGATGTCCGACACATTCAGTAGTGAGTGTACATGATCAATCTCTTGCCAGTGGTTGGATTCTTTATGTAGCTAAAAGCTTATTTTTTGGTTCAATTTGACCTTGTTTCTCACCATTTTAAAACTGCCAAGGAAAATGGTCTTGTTTGTAGGCCACCAGCAGCAGGATTGGCCAATTTTCCCCTTCGTTTAGGACGGTAGTGTTTTCATTTTGATGAGGCTCATACTGGAAGTTTTACCTGTCAGCATTTTATAAATTCTAAAATTTCTTGCACTAGAATTTTTTTTCTGAAGCCTAGGTGAAGGTTCAAAGTGCAGTGCATGAGGTATGGCAATGGCAAAAATGTAGATAAATACAGTAGTGGGTAGATGACAAGCTTGGGGTGTCAGAACCTGTTGATTATAGGAGATGGGGAAAGTTGAGTTAAATAGGAATTTCTGTTTTCAGTGCAGCGAAGGGAAAGTGTATTAGGGTGCAATGTCTGTCATAGTTTCAGGGTAGTGCAAGTTTTAACTCCTGATTGTGATCAACCTTTCCGTTGCTGCCCAGCTGACAAACTTGTGACCTATGGCTGTCGAGTACTGTGTGTTTTTTTTAATGCAGTTTGGCAACGGAATTCAAACGGCAATTGATGCTCGGTCAGTTAATTTTAAATCTGAGATTGATAGATTTTTGTTACCCAAAGGTATTGAGGGATATGGGCCAAAGGTGGGTATATGGAGTTAGGTCACAGATCAGCCATGATCTCATTGAATGGCTAAATGGCCTACTCCTGTTCCTATGTTCCTAATTTTAAAGATTTTTTTAATGTAGCAATTATACACAATCTCCTTTGCACATTTGGAATATATAAGTATATAATTTCTGGGAGAAGTAATATGTTCTGTATCTTTAAAATATAAAAGAAACTTTAACCTCTTTGCACTTGGAAATAAAAGATTTTTTTTGTGCTGGCTGGTGGGTAGGGAAACGAGTTGCTGACTAAGTGTTTCACTAACTTGTTTTCCATTCTCTCCCTTTGTTTTAATGTTTTGCTTTTGTTGCTCTAACCCATCTCTCTTTGACATGGCCTGCACTCGTGACCTGGAACGCCATGGAAACCGTGTCTCCACTCCCCTTTTCTTCGAACTGGAACCTTTTGTATTAACCCGTCGTCTGATTGCGCAGTGGTGAAGCAAAGGATGCAGATGTACAACTCGCCCTACAAACGAGTCTTAGACTGTATGAGGACAGTGTGGAAAAATGAAGGGGCTGGTGCATTCTATCGGAGTTACACCACCCAACTGACTATGAACATCCCTTTCCAAGCTGTTCATTTCATGACTTATGAGTTCTTGCAGGAGAAGTTGAATCCGCACAGACAATACAACCCCTCCTCGCATGTTCTCTCTGGCGCTATGGCAGGGGCTGTCTCCGCAGCGGTAACAACACCACTGGACGTTTGCAAAACACTACTAAACACACAGGAGTCCCTGGCTCTAAACTCCCTCAACATCAGCGGACATCTTTCTGGCATGGCAAATGCCTTCAGGACGGTTTACCGGCTGGGTGGTGTCCCAGCGTATTTTAAGGGGGTTCAGGCCAGAGTTATCTATCAGATGCCATCTACAGCTATTGCCTGGTCTGTGTATGAGTTCTTCAAGTACTTCATTAGCAAACATCACCGTGAAAGAAGGTCAACTTACTGAAATTCAATAAGCCAGTACTGATGCCATAGAATCCTATTTGGACTGCAATACTGCTATCTTTCCATTGTTGCACCCTTTTTAATAAGAGACTCTGGCAGTAGATCTGATCCAAGCTGCACTCTTCAATAGACTAAAATGATCACCATGTCTCCTGACTATATAATGTCAAACCAAAGTTTGTGTATTTGCTGTAACATCTAACAAGACAGGTAGACTTGGCCGTTGTCGACAAATAAAACGCACAGGTATTTGCTGCTGGCACAAATGTGGATGTGTTGGGCACATTTGAAGGCCTAGCCATTGTTTTAACATTTTTCCTTTTGGATACTTATTTTCCCTCTCGATTCTCTCCTCCAGTTTGCTGGGCTGGTTTAAAAGATTTTTTTTTTTAAAAAGCACATACAAGTTTACATGTCAAGCAAAGTGTCAACTGTTGCACCTATGTATGTATGTGTACTGTTTCATCAAAGTAGTTCAGAGTACTTCAATCACTGCCAAGGTAGGCATCAAACTGCTTAGCACAGAAGGCAAATACTGTTTGTTTTTTAAACTGTATTTTACTGCACTCTTTGTACTGCATCAAGCTTTTTCATGCCTACATTTGCATCAGCAATGTACCTAAATAAGAACTGAAATGTAGCCCTTTATATTCACTGGAATATTATTCTGGAGTTATTTTGCCCAGCAAATTCTTTGCTGATGTAGAGAAAAGGGTTTTCCACAAGGAAGATGATTAAACAAAAAGACAAGAAATGTTGTGGTGGTCTTATTTCTCTCTCGTTTTTATGTTTTTTTTTTCTGTGAACTTGATACTGTGGTGTATCATGGAGTTGCCATATTTCTTTGATTTTTGCAAGGTGCATTATACATGTTCAGCCATGATATGTAGTAAAGGTTTAGGGAATACATTGCTGATTGGCAGCAGTGCAATACCACTTTTAACATTAGATTTCCTTGCCTTGATCTGACATAACAGATTAAATTGCTCAACTGTGGACTTGGATTTATTAACATGCAGTGTGACTTAATGATGCAGGGCCAGTGCCAAGATTGGTATTTAACCCTTTCAGGACTCCATCACAAATCCTAAAGGTAACCAAATTGCAGGTTTTAATTTTATTCAAAAGATGCTGTGAAACAGTGAACTAAGACGTTTGCTTTAACCGTGAGAAAAGCCACAGTGCACAATATAGGATGCTAGAGATTGAAATGTGTAGGACTGAAAGCAAAACCAAGTAGTGATCAGGTGAGGCCAAGTTTGGATTTTAAATGCTTGTAGAGCGAGTAGATGGGAGACGGTGCAAAAAGGTCTGGCAACCAGCCAAGGCACTTGCAACATCCTTGTTGAGTTGGCAGTATTGCTAAAAAAAATACTTGCCTTTGTGAAGTCACTTTTTAGGTGAAGTACTCTGCCTAAGAAGGTCAACCTATTCTGTACATATTTGTGATTCTGCTTGTAACTATCATCGGAAGCTTTCACGAGAAGTCGAGAGTGCACTGGATAGGGGGGGTGGAGGACATATTTTTAGGTTTCAAGAAGCAGAGAATGTTAAGTAATTTTGGACCAATTGATGCACAGTGTTGAATTCAGATTGGGGGCATTTGCTTAGAAGTTTCAATCATAATTTTTGGCCTCCGGTAAGGTGGGGGGGGGGGGGGGGCGACGGGGGGAGGAAGAAGTGATGGTGAGAGAGATAAACCAGGGACATCGAAAGATACCACAAAAAACCCAGAATAAGGGATCGCCCATTTAAAACTGAGATGAGGGGGAATTTCTTCTGAGGGGTCATGAATCTGTGGAATTCTCTACCCTAGAGAACTGTGGAGGCTGGGTCATTGAATATATTTAAGGTGGAGATGGACAGAACATAAGGAAGGAACCCAAAGGAGCCTAAATTGCATAATGTGAATACATAATTTTATTAGGCCTGGTAAAACCAAATGGAAAATTTTATATGGACCCCAGGACTGAAATTCTAGATGGTTAGACCTTTTCAATCGATGTTTCCTGAAGGATGTATTAATGAAATTTGTCCGTTGTTGGAAGCATTTGACAATGAAGGAGAGGGATTGTGTTTGAAAATAATTTGAATGCAGTTGGCCCAAGGTATTTCCTGCATGCCTCAAGTGAAGGTATATTTGATTTGATCACTGGGGGATTTTGTGCCCAGATATGTTTTTCTAAAGCTGCAATATTACCCTTGACTCTTAATCTTTTTATGAATGTTTTCTTACATTTGTCACAGCAAAGGACCAAAATTGCATCTTCCATGTGAGTCCAAATTCATTGCATCTCGTTCTTCCTGTAATCAATTTTTATCATCTAACATTGCATATCATGTATAACTAACAAACTTGTGAGCAGTTCAACTGACGGCTTCGCCCGGATCATTAATAAAGATGAAGGACACCGATGCCTGTGGGACTGCGCTAGTAATTAGTTGCCATGCAGCAGCACTGTTATAATAATCTTCTGTCTTTAAGAATACAACCAATTCCTTATCCGTCCCAAAATCTTCCTGCGAATTCCACAGGGACTAATTGTGTGGTACCCTATCAAAGCCCTTTTTAAAATCCAGGTATATAATATCAACTGGAATACCTACACCTACATCCACCAACGTATTGACTTCCTTGAAAATTAGTGAGATATGAGCACCTTTTCTAGAAGTCATGTTGAGACTCTTAATAACTCCATCTCTGTCAAGGTGGTCATACAGCATATCTCCAATGATCCTTTCCCATCATAGGCAGCCCCTTGAAACGAGGATGACTTGGTTCTACACCAAAAAGGGATGAGTTCACAGGTGTTTCAATGAATGACCTGATGTTCCAGATCCTGAACTACATGTTGAAGGGTGGAAAGATGCCTATGTGTGGATTTTTTTTTACGTGTGGTGGCCATTGCACACTAGCCACCACATGGGCTTGACAGAGCTAGGTCTTGGTCCAGTGGCCAGGGTTAACCAAGACGACTGGAGACCAGCTCTGTTGCATGGACCTAGTGCGCACACATTGCAGTGGGCTGGCTCACACTGCCCCAGGGCCCTCGCCTTTTCTGAGCCCCAAACTCATGCCTCTCCTGGGCCCCCGGTCACTTCCCTCTATGAACTCTTGCCACTCTTTCGCCCCTTGTATTGTGCCTGCCTGCACTGCAATTAGCAACCTGGCTTCACAGCCGTCGCGCTGCTGCCTACAGTGGCATGCCGCTGTACGCTGCTCCCTCTAATGGCCCTGGCCCGCTGATGGTCTTGCAGGCCGGGACTGCGCGATTTCCGAACCGGGCCGTCGCACACTGCTCCCTGCAATGATCCCTTCTAGCAACTTGCCTATCAACCGGTCAAGCTAATAGGCCAATTTCTTGGTTCTGACTTATTGCCCTTTCTTTAAAAAAATGGAAGCACGTGGTCTCTCTTGTCCATTAGTGTGATCCTAGAACCCTGGTGAACTGCTAAATATACCAGCAAGGATGTCACAGAGCACAGCCCCTGCTGTTACTGGAGTAGGAATCCTGAGGCTTGGACTAATAATCCAGCAAAAGTGAATTCATATCCCACCATGGCAGTTTGAGAATTTGAATTTTTTTTTGATTGGATTTGATTGTTGTATAAAACCCAATTGGTTCCCTAATGCCCTTTAGGGAAGGAAACTTGCTATCCTTGCCCAGTCTGACTTATGGCTCCAGTCCCACACCGACATGGTTGATTTTTCTGAAGTGGCCCAGCAAGCCCACTCAATTGTATCAGACCGCTACAAAAACTGGCAGTACCTTCATCGTCATCATAGGCACTCCCTCGGATTCGAGGAAGACTTCCTTCCACTCTTCAAATGAGTCCTCAGGTAGCTGAACAGACCAATACGAGAACTGCAGTCCCTGTCACAGGTGGAACAGATAGTCATTGAGGGAAAGGGTGGGTGGGTCAGGTTTGCCGCACGCTCTTTTCGCTACTTGCACTTGATTTCTGCATGCTCTCGGCGATGAGACTCGAGATGCTCAGCGCCCTCCCGGATGCACTTCCTCCACTTAAGGCGGTCTTTGGCCAGGGATTCCTCGATGTCGGTGGGGATGTGCACTTTTTCAGGGAGGCTTTGAGGGTGCCCCTGTAACATTTGCTCTGCCCACCTTTAGCTTGTTTGCCATGAAGGAGTTCCAAGCAGAGTAGGTCAGACCACTACAAAGACTGGCAGCACCTTCACCACACAGACTGCAGCGGTTCAAGAAGGCGGCCCCCCACCACCACCTTAATGGCAACTAGGGATGGGCAATAAATACTGGCCTTGTCAGCAACGCGCTCACTGCAAGAATGAATCATTTTAATCCATTTCTTTGAGCATCCTTGGGTGAATGTCATCAAAGGTGGGCAGCCTGTGGACTGTTTTGCGGTCCCTTATTCGAGTTAGGACTATTTCTGTATCCACTTTGACACTTTGGTTTATAATGGATCTTTTTTACTGTAGGGACAAAAAAACTTTCCCTTTGCCCAAGTATGTTTTCAAAGGCATTCCAATTCCTTCCGTGTTGCTAATGAGGTAGTCTCAATAGTGCAGTTACTTTAATTGGGAATGAGAGATGTTAAGTTGGTTAGATTGCACTACCAACGGATTTATGTAGCTATTGAAAATTTAATCTTGAGTTCTCTACTAAGCTGAACAATTACTAGTGGGAATAAAATTAGGGATGAGAAATAAAAATATAAAATCGAAATGAAAATCACAACATAAATAGGAGCAGGAGTAGGTCATTTGGCCCCTTGAGCCTGCTCCGCCATGGCTGATCTGATCATGGACTCAGCTCCACTTCCCTGCCCGCTCCTCATCACCCTTTACTCTCTTATCGCTCAAAAATCTGACTACGCCTTAAATATATTCAATGACCCAGCCTCCACAGCTCCCTGGGGCAGAGAATTCCATAGATTTACAACCCTCCCAGAGAAGAAATGTTATCTCATCTCAGTTTTAAATGGGTGGCCCCTTACCCCTAGTTTTAGTTTCCTCTGTAAGTGGAAATATCCTCTTTGCATCCACCTTGTCGTGCCCCCTCATTATCTTATAAGTTTCAATAAGATCACACCTCATTCTTCTGAACTCCAATGTGTATAGGCCCAACCTCCTCAACCTGTTGGTTGAGGGATAAATATTGGAGGGGTGGGGGGGGAAAGAGTGTGGTACTCCCCTGCTCTTCAAAATAGTGCCGTGGAATCTTTAACAGTTCCCTGACGGGTTTAACTTCTGAGAGAAGGCACCTCTGACAGTACCGCGCTTCCTCAGTACTGCACTGGATTATCCGCCCAGATTTTGTGCTCAAGTTTCTACCGTGGGACTTGAAACCACAACATTCTGACTCGGAGGCGAGCATGCTACCCACTGAGTCACCGTGTCCTCAGGGAAGATCACTTCAATCAGTGTTCGCTCCTTTTAAAATCTTTCAAATGAGGCCACGCGTTAGATATAGGAGGGGGAAAAAATTCTAAGAAAAAGGAAATAGAGATACCAGTGGTCCAACCATTCTTTGCCATACCCCACCAGATAGCCAGCCTAATCCGTTTTGCTGAAAAGCGCAAGTAGCCACCAGACTGAAGATGGCGCTTACTGATCGCAGCCGTGTCATGGATGGTGGTAACGAGAGCAGCCGCAAGACTGTCGGAAAACAAACCTCGTCAGCTATTTGCTGGGTGTTGGGAAAAGCGAAGCTCCGGGCCAGCTGGCTGGATTGGCGAGGAACGATTTCAAAAGGAATTATTTGTGTTCGGTGCTGCAAGCGACGTATTTTAAAGCATGTTTATAGGTATTTGGCCTTGTTGTTGAGTGCTTGACTTTCAACTTGTTTGACTGATCCGTATTGAAAGCGACGTGCTGTTTGGTCTCTGATACAGGTGCATGCGTGACCTCTGGCCTCACAGTCCAAAAAAATAGGGAATGAATTGCTCATTACTAACCACTGACAGCCCTCCTCCAGTACAGAGTCGGACGTGCAGCAGACTCTCAACACTGGAAAACATTTTCACTATACCATGCCTGCGCTGTTTGATTTTCTGCTTTGCTTATCTCTTGCAACTTGAATCGCAGTCGGTAAGAAAGGAAGAGCTGCATTTGTATCATGTTTCTCAGGAACATTGCAGAGCCCTTTGCATGTAATGAATCACGTGTAAATGCAGTGACTTGTTACCCGGCCAAGTGCAGCATCCTTTTACGTAGAAATTGTGGGGTAGATTTTCAAATTGCCCTCCTGGGTACAAATTGCAGATCAGGCACCCCTTGTAGAAACCACCCGATGTTAATTTCCAATGTTGTAAACCTACAATTGCCCAGCATATGAGCAGTAGTCCTAATCCCATTTGGCCTCTCTCTTCCCATTTTGAGTGTCAGCTGTGGCTCAGTGGGCAGCACTTTCCCCTCTGAGTCAAAAGGTTGTGGGTTCAACCTCTCCAGGGACGTGCACATAAAAAATCTAGGTTGATACTCCAGTTCCTTGCTGAGGGAGTGCTGCACTGTCTTGCAGATGAGACATTAAACCGAGGCCCGACTGCTCTCAGGTGGACGTAAAAGATCCCATGGCACTATTTTGAAGAACAGCAGCGGAGTTATCGCCGGTGTCTTGGCCAATACTTATCCCTCAATCAATATCACTAAAACAGATTATCTGGGTCATTACCACATTGCTGTTTGTGGGAGCTTACTTGTGCGCAAATTGGCTGCTGCGTTTCCTACATTACAACAGTGACTACACTCCAAATGTACTTCTTCATTGGCTGTAAAGCACTTTGAGGCATCCGGTGGTTGTAAAAGGCGCTATATAAATGCACGTCTTTTATAATCTCTTTACTCCCCTTTGATTCAACCTAATTCTCTTGCATTTAATCTTCTTTCTAACTTGTTCTAGACCCATCAACCACTGGAAACCATCTGTTTCTATCCACCCCAAGTCTTCATAATTCTAAACACTTCTACCAAATCACACCTTAATCTCCTCTACAAAAGCAAAATACTGCGGATGCTGGAATCTGAAATAAAAACAGAAAATGTTGGAAATACTCAGCAGGTCAGACAGCATCTGTGGAGAGAGAGAAACTGAGTTAACGTTTTGGGTCTGTGACCCTTTCCTCAGAACTGGAAAAGTTTGAGATGTAACAGATTCTTTAGGACGTGCAGGGGTTGTGAAGGGGGGGAGGGGTTGGGGGAGGAAAGAACAAAAGGGAAAGTCTGTGATAGGGCGGAAGGCAGGAGAGATATAAGACACAAAAGGGATAATGGGCAAATATGAGATGGTAATGGCACAAGTTAAGAAACAAAAGATGAGTCTCATCATCATCATAGCAGTCCCTCGGAATCGAGGAAGATTTGCTTCCACTATTAACATGAGTTCTCAGGAGGCTGTACAGTCCAATACGGGAACCACAGTCTCTGGCACAGATGGGGCAGCTAGTCGTTGAGGAAAGAGGTGGGTGGGACTGGTTTGCCACACGCTCTTTCCGCTGCCTGCGCTTGATTTCTGCATGCTCTTGGCAATGAGACTCGAGGTGTTCAGTGCCCTCCCGGATGCACTTCCTCCACTTAGGGCGGTCTTTGGCCAGGGTCTCCCAGGTGTCAGTGGGGATGTTGCACTTTATTAGAGAGGCTTTGAGCGTGTCCTTGTAATGTTTCCGCTGCCCACTTTTGGCTCATTTGCCGTGAAGGAGTTCTGAGTAAGTGCTTGCTTAGGGAGTCTCGTGTCGGGCATGCGAATTATGTGGCCTGCCCAGCGGAGCTGATCAAGTGTGGTCAGTGCTTCAATGCTGGGGATGTTGGCCTGGTCGACGACGCTAATGTTGGTGCGTCTGTCCGCCCAGGGGATTTATAGGATCTTGCGGAGACATCGTTGGTGGTATTTCTCCAGCGACTTGAGGTGACTACTGTACATGGTCCATATTTCTGAGCTATACAGGAGGGCGGGTATTACTACAGCCCTGTAGACCATGAGCTTGGTGGCAGTTTTGAGGGCCTGGTCTTCAAACACTCTTTTCCTCAGGCGGCCAAAGATGAGTTTAGATGGGGTGTGAATGGTGGAATCATTACCAGCTGCCATCGGAAAGAAAAACAAAGGGGGGGGTTGTAAAAAAAAAAAAGAGGATAGGGAGAAAAAATATGGGCAGAGGTTATGGTCTGAAATTGTTGAACTCGATGTTGAGTCCAGAAGGCTGTAAAGTGCCTAAACAAAATATGAGGTGCTGTTCCTCGAGCTTGCGTTGTGCTTCATTGGAACAGTGTCGGAGGCCAAGGACGGAGAGGTCAGAGTGGGAATAATTTCCTCTGTTTGAATGAGAACAGCCCTAGTTTTACAACACTATTTTTATATTTTCTTATACCAGGCAGCATCCCAGTTAGGAAGCATCCTAGAGAATCTTCTGCACTCTATTGCTTCTACATCCTTCCTACAGCGTGGAACCCAAAACTGCACAGTCTTTACTGTGGACTTATTGATGTTTTTTTGATAGATTCTCCACTTTTATATTCTATACCTCGTGCTGTACAATCCAATGTTACATTCACTTATTTATGGCCTTATGCATTTGAGGTGCTGCTTTTAATCATAGAATTTAATGTCTTGTGAGCTTGTACCCCAAATCAAACTGCTCTTTCACATCACCCAGCTTTCTCCCATTCAAAGTATAATTATTTTTCTTTTATCAAAATGTATTACCTCCCGTTTCCTGACATTGAATTCCATCTGCCACTTTTTGGCCCATTCCACCATTCTATCAATATCCCCAAGCAGCTTCCTTTGGTCCCCAGCATTATTTACCATGCCTCCTATTTTACTATTATCTGCAAATTTGGACACCACTCCCTCTAGCCCTATATCCCAATTATTGATGTACACAGTAAACAGAAGCGTTCCAGAACAGAACCCTGTAGGACATCGCTATCCACTTCCGTGCACTGTGAGAAACGGCTCTTCAATCCACTGTTTTCCCCCTTCCAACCAATTTTCCAATCCAATTTGCTGCCCCTCCACTAATTACTCACCCCTTAATCATCTCCAGTCGCCTCCTGCGTGGTACTTTGTTAAAGGCTTTCTGACAGTCCAGTTACACCACACCCGCTATATTCCTAAATGCACCATCCATTATGCTACCAAAACATACAGATGAGAGAGAGCAAGATTGCAGGCTCGGTCCCCGGCCTTTACTGTGTTCGCTTTCTAAACTCCAGGTGGCAGTAGCGGTGTTGCAGTTGGCCTCAACACAGCTGGAGAGAGAGAAACAAATCCAGGTTCCTGCTCGCCAGCCAGTGACCCCTGCTGGAAAGGAAATATGTGCGGTCGACAGGTGAGGACAAGACTGGATTTGTGTACAACTTCCTCTGTTTCTTAAATCAAACCTTTACAAAAAATTAGAATGAATGTCCATTTGGTGGTTGATTTTCTAGTTGAATAATGCTATTCAAAGGAGTGGTGTGACTTTATATAAAGTCCCTTCTGAGAGGGCAAGGAACAGTTGGAGCCACAAATCTGAGAAGGGCCAGAGGTGAAAGGGGAGCTGGATGGTGGTTGGCCTCTTGAGGTGATGGTGTTTCTATGAGCCTGCTGCCCTTGTCCTTCTAGGTAAAGAAATAATAAGTTTGTGCATAATATTGGTTAGGACACAGAACACCGTATGCATTTTTCGGCGCCCAGTAACAGGAAGGACATTAACACTATAGAGAGCCGACTGTGGATTCACCAGGGAAATGCCAACGATGGGAATCTACTTATGAGAGGAGACTTCAGAAGTTGGGGCCACTCCCACTTGGCCAGAGAAGGCTGAGGAAATTTAATAGAGGTTTATTAAAATTATGAAAGATTTTTCTTTATGCCGCTGAAGTACCTTGGGATGTTTTGCTGTGTTAAAAGTGCTATATAAATGTTAGCAGTAAAAGAAAAAAATACTTGCATTTATACAATGCCTTTCATGACTTCAGCGCTTCGCAGACATTTAAGTACTTTTTTTTAAAAGTGTAAACAGCTTTGTTACATAGAAAACATAGAAAGCAGAGAAGTCCTGCTACAACTGTACAGGGTATTGGTGAGGCCACACCTGGAGTACTGCGTACAGTTTTGGTCTCCATATTTAAGGAAGGATATACTAGCATTGGAGGCTGTTCAGAGAAGGTTCACTAGGTTGATTCCGGAGATGAGGGGCTTGACACGAGGATAGATTGAGTAGGTTGGGCCGATACACATTGGAGTTCAGAAGAATGAGGTGTGATCTTATCGAAACAT
The DNA here is from genome assembly GCF_044704955.1 of Pristiophorus japonicus. Classification (NCBI taxonomy): domain Eukaryota; kingdom Metazoa; phylum Chordata; class Chondrichthyes; family Pristiophoridae; genus Pristiophorus; species Pristiophorus japonicus. The sequence continues at coordinate 240,715,782 of NC_091979.1, forward strand.
ATAAGATAATGAGGGGGCTCGACAAGGTGGATGCAGAGAGGATATTTCCACTCATAGGGGAAACTAAAACTAGGGAACATAGTCTTAGAATAAGGGGCCGCCCATTTAAAACTGAGATGAGGAGAAATTTCTTCTGAGGGTTGTAAATTTATGGAATTCTCTCTCCCAAAGAGCTGTGGAGGCTGGGTCATTGAATATATTTAAGGCGGAAATAGACAGATTTTTGAGCGATAAGGGAGTAAAGGGTTATGGGCAGGGAAGTGGAGCTGAGTCAATGATCAGATCAGCCATGATCTTATTGAATGGCAGAGCAGGCTCGAGGGGCCAAATGGCCAACTCCTGCTCCTATTTCTTATGTTCTTATGAAATGCAGCAGCCAATTTGCGCACAGCAAGCTCCCACAAACAGCAATGTGATAATGATCAAATAATCTGTTTAAAGTGATATTAGTTGAGGGATAACTATTGGGCCAAGATACTCTCCTGCTCTTCATTGAAATAGTGCCATAGGATCTTTTATGTCCACCTGAGAGACCAAACGGGGCCTCGGTTTAACGTCTCATCCGAAAGACAGAACCTCTGATAGTGCAGCTCTCCCTCAGTGTAGTTGGAAATTATATTATTTCTTCTGGTCGGAGAGTCAGTGATATGAAGGGTTATCAAATAGAAATAACCTCTGAGAAAAGTGAGAAAAAGGCCAGAAGAAATTTCTTTATGCAGTGTTATTGGAATATGTAATATTATGCCACAGTTAATGGTTGAACCAGAAACCATTGCACCTTTTAAGCGAAAATTGGATAAACACTTGAAGCAAAGGAAGACACGAGGCGATGAAGATTGAGCAGCACAGTGGGAATAGCTTTAGGATTGCTCGAGTAAAGAGCCCAGCACAGACACGATGGGATGTCTGGTCTCTTTCTGTGCTATAAGTTTCTGTGGAGTTCTGCCTGTATTCTCGCCAGCATTCCTCCCTTACCCGATACTACAAAAAAAAGATTAACTGGCCATTCTTTTCATTTCTGTTTGTGGGACATTACTGGCACGTGACGGAACATAGGAACATTCAGCCCCTCGAGCCTATACTGCCACTGGCTGCCGCCTTTGCTTACATAAGAACCATCATTGGCAATCCAGAAAGTAATTTGTGGAATCATAGAAATTTATGTCACAGGAGGCGACCATTTGGCCCATCGTGTCTCTGCCGGCTGAAAAAGAGCTACCCAGCCTAATCCCACTTTCCAGCTTTTAGTCCATAGCCTTGCAGGTTACGGCACTTCAAGTACTTTTTAAATGCGATGAGGGTTTCTGCCTCTACCATCCTTTCAGGCAGTGAGTTCCAGACCCCCACCACCCTCTGGGTGAAAGAATTTCTCAACTCCCCTCGAATCCTTCTACAAATTACATTAAACCTATGCCCATGGTTGTTGACCTCTCTGCTAAGGGAAATGGGTTCCTCCCATCCACTCTGTCTCGGCCCCTCCTAATTTTATATGCCTCAATTAAATCTGCCCTCAGCCTGTTCTGTTCCAAGGAAAACAACCCCAGCCTCTCCAGTCTTTCCTCATAGCTAAAACTCTCTAGTCCAGGCAACATCCTGGTAAATTTCCTCAGAACCCTCTTTCATGCAATCACATCCTTCCTATAATTTGAGCCGTTTTGACAATGTGACGGGGTACCCTATCAATGCAAGGACTATCTACTCGGAACTCCTACATGGAAAGCGAGTCCCAGGTGGGCAGAAAAAACGTTTCAAGGACACCCTCAAAGCTTCCTTGATAAAATGTAACATCCCCACCGTCACTGGGAGTCCCCGGCCAAAGACCTCCCTAAGTGGAGGAAGAGCATTCGGGAGGGCGCTGAGCACCTCGCGTCTCGTCGCCGAGAGCATGCAGAAAACAAGCGCAGGCAGCGGAAGGAGCATGCGGCAAACCAGTCTTCCCACCCACCTTTTCCTTCAACCACTGTCTGTCCCACCTGTGACAGAGACTGTAATTCCCGTATTGGACTGTTCTGTCACCTCAGACTCACTTTTAGAGTGGAAGCAAGTCTTCCTCGATCTCGAGGGACTGCCTATGATGATGATACTACTTTTATGTTATGAGTCAACCACTTACAAGTTACTACATGTGGATGAGAGCAAAACAAGATGCCCGAGGTGCAACCTGAACGTTGTGTAAGTGGAATAGCCTGTGCTTTGCTAGGTAGAGGTCAGACCAACCAACAGGAGAAGGTGCGCTGAGATATACGTGTGTGCAAAGCATAAGCCTTGAATGAAACATTTACAAGATACCAGCACGTCCCACATGCCATTCGTACTTTTGTTTTCCCTTATCTGACACTTAGCATTAACGCATTCAAATGGCCAGGCACTGAACCTAGGCAGCCCGTGAATACTTCACCAGGGTTCATGTACAGGCGACCTTGCCCAAAGGGTTGTGGGGGCGCGGGGGTTGACGTGTTCATTTGCTTTTGTCCTTCCAGATCTGAGGTTAAAATGCATTTTGTATGGGGGGAAAAAAAAATGTTTGTGTGTAGAAAAAGAGCATAAAGGCTGGGATAACTGGTCACCGAAATCACATAACCACCATTTTCTCAAGACAGCAGGCGCTTATAATGAAATAAAAACAGAAAATGCTGGGAATATCTGTAGAGAGAGAAAAACAGGTAACGTTTCAGTCATTCCCCTGGTGCTCGTAATGCTTTTTGCTGTAACCATTTACACCTCATCTGAACCCATCTTTGTTTCTTTATTAATAATAATATTATTAATAATCTGATCGACTTGAAACGTTAACTCTGTTTCTCTCTCCACAGATGCTGCCTGACCCGCTGAGATTTCCAGCATGTTCTGTTTTTATTTCAAATTCCAGCATCCGCAGTATTTTGCTTTTGTATTTGTTTCTTTATTGCCCCATTAGTGCCCCCTCTTGATTTGCACCATCATCTCGTGTCATTTTAAGCACACCTACTCTCCACCCTATTGAAACTGCTGCCCTTTGGATGTGAAGACCTTCCCCTATTGTTCTCCCCGCACCTTCTCTCCCCCTTTTTTCCCTGTACTTGCTTAAAAACTGTTAAATCTCTAACTTCTAATTCTGATGAAAGGTCATCGACCTGAAAAGTTAACTCTGTTTCTCCCTCCACAGTTGCTGCCTGACCTACTGAGTGTTTCCAGCATTTTCTGGTTTTTTTTTTCTCTGAAATCACTGTGTGTGTGTGTGTTCCTGTCTGGGATTCGAGGAGTTTCCCCCACCCCCCCCCCTCCTCCTAAAACCATCTGATGGGGTCACAGCTTGAAACAAACGTCATGGTGTTTCCATTCCTTACTTGGAGCAGTGCTGATTCTTCAAATTTGTAAAAAAATGAGCTGAACCCAAAAGGAGCCATAATAAATAAAAGAAATGCTGGAAAAACTCAGCAGGTCTGTGGAGAGAAACAGATTTAACGTTTCACCAGAACTGATATTTTGCGTTGGGAACTAAAAAAAATATACACACACAATCTCTGCTATGGGGAGGGAGGGAGGGGATGTATTTTCAACATAAATCCCCCAACCCTCACGTAACAAAGGTGAAGAATGTACTCTACTACCCGATAGGAGCAATCACAACCTTCTTGCCAGTTACCAAGAGCTTCCGAAATGCACAGAACAGAAAGACTTGACTAATGCCCAGAAAGGGGGCCGAAATTGCCCCTTTCGATAAGGCCTCTGACCGCCGGAAAGTGGCAGCCACAGGGCGGTGCGGAATGGCCGCTGACACTTCGTGGAGGGGCCGCCATGTTAGAATTGCCCCTTCCTCAGGAGCGGAGCGGTGTCTGGGACCGCTTTGCCCGTTTTCCCGCCGCGGCGCACAGGCGCCGACCCCTTACCGACTGGCGGGGGGGGGGGGGCCCTCACGAAATTGCTCCTTACCCAAAATTGTTCTGTGGGAGCAGCCCTGCCGCTGACCGGTGTCCCCGGCAGCTTTTGCTGTCGGTGCTCTCTCTGTGAAATGGCCGACTGCCAGGTCGGGCCGACATTTCTGACCCACAATGCGCAGCCTGGCACCCCCTCCCTCTTGGATGTCAGGTCACTGGCCCAACCAAAACCCTCCCTGGTGGCCCAGTGGGCACCACTGAAGTGGCTGCTGAGTTCGCAGCTGAAGGGGAGAGACGTTGTGACGCGTCAGCGCACCGCTGATGACTGATCGGGGCGGCGGACCCGCTGCCAGGGCACTTCTGCTCCGCTCTCGACCGGAACACCGCACCACGGCGAAAAAAACCCGAAGTGCTGAATTTCTCCCGTATCTCCTCCCCATAGGCATAAAAAAACGGTTGGTGCGCCCCGTTTTGGGCAGAGGGCAATTTCTATCCCACTCTTAGCCGAGGGGCATGGATCAGTATACTTCCTGGTTGCGGATGCCAATCCTGAAAATCAAAAGTGAAGCAAAGACTTGTATTTGTGTAGCACCTTATCACATCTATTAGCAAAATCTCAAACAAGTCCAAGTACTGTTGTTATGTAGGAAGACATGGCAACTAATCTGCGGGCACAGCAAGTTCCTACAATCAGTTAAATCTATTTTTTGGTGGTTGTGTAAGGGAGGAATGGTGGCCAGGATATCAGGGGAACTCCCTGCTACTGAATAGTACCGTGGGATCTTTAATGTCCATTCAGAACAGGCAGACCAGGCCTTGATCATTCGAAAGATGGCTGCGAAGTGACGTCCCGAGATCATGAAAGGCGCTATATAAATGCAAATCTTTCTAACTTTAAAACCTACCTCATTGGCCACCCCTGTCCTAAAATCTTCTTGTGTGGCTCGGTGATAAATTGTGTCTGATTACGCTCCTGTGAAGAGCCTTGGGACGTTTTACTACGCTAAAGGCGCTATATAAATGCAAGTTGATGTTGCAAGGCTCTGAACCCACCCTGTGAGTGTAAACTGTGCAAGGAGAACTGGATCACACTGAAGGTGCTTCCGCAATATAGACAGGGTGTCAGAGAAGGTTCACGAGGTTGATTCCGGAGATGAAGGGGTTGACTTATGAAGAAAGGATGAGCAGGTTGGGCCTATGCTCATTGGAGTTTAGAAGAATGAGAGGTCATCTTATTGAAACATGTAAGATACTGAGGGGGCTCAACAAGGAGATGCAGGGAGGATGTTTCCCCTCATGGGGGAATCTAGAACTAGGGGGCATAGTTTCAAAATAAGGGATCATCCATTTAGAACTGAGATGAGGAGGAATTTTTTCTCTCAGAGGGTCATAAATCTCTGGAATTCTCTATCCAGAGAGCTGTGGAGGCTGGGTCATTGAGTATATTTAAGGTGGAGATAGACAGATTTTTAAACGATAAGGGAGTGAAGGGTTATGGGGAGCGGGCAGGGAAGTGGAGCTGAGGCCAAGATCAGATCAGCCATGATCTTAGTGAATGGCGGTGTAGGCTTGAGGGGCCAAGTGGCCTACTCCTGCTCCTATTTATTATGTAAGAACTGCTCCACGAGCTGGCTGATGTTCAGGAGCACCTGCTTGTCGCTATTTTTGATACTCTACCTTCACCTCATCAAACTTAGCAGCGAAAGGGCTTCTTTTATCCGGATCGTGCTTAACACACTGTGACCACAGACATCTTATGCAGACAATTGCTGCCTTTGTATCTGCCATATACACAGGCTGTTGGCAGGAGCGTAATGAAGTGGCAGATCTGTCTGTAATCTCATTAACAGACTATTCTTTTCAAGGTCCTTGTTTGGACAGGCTCTCGCCTGATTCCAGTAGCTCCCTAGATACACAACACATGTTGGGCTCGTTGGAAAGGGTTTTTTTTTCTTTCCTTCTGTGCCCAAAATGGAGCAACTCAATAACATTTGCGAAGGAAACTCAAAAAAAGTAACGAATGTGCCTCTTTGTCCTTGTACAGTCTTGAAGTAATTGCCTCCTTACGCTTAACAAAAGAAACAAAAAGATCGAGACCTGTTTTTTAGTGGGTATTTTTTAGGAATAAAACTTTGCATTTCAGTCAGGGGGAGGCTTCTGCACCTGTTTAAACAAACTCAGGGGGGAAAAAAGAGATGGCTTTGTGTTCCGCAGTCCCACTATACAAAAAAGTATATGTTAGGCTTGGAGTCCAGCAGGGGCTTAGCACAAGACTACATCTTGAAGTCGATTATTTGTGTTTCTCTGGAAGAGTTTTTGTGGGGTCGACTAGATCCACAAAGCACTGAGCCAAGGAAAGCACATCAGGCCTGGCCACCCCTATCGAGCAATGTTTAGGGCAGATGACAGTCAATATTACTTCCTTGTGAAAATGACATGCTTTCAATTTATTTACACTGAGGAGAGTACATGTCTAATAGGCACTTTTCTGTACTCGGCAGTGAAAGACAGCAGCAATAGCCACCTCGCTCGGCAGCTGCCTGGCCCTGTGTTCCCCCACACCCTTTGCCTGACGTTGAATGATGTCTGCTGTGCGTTTGATCACGCTTGTGGAGAGACAGTGTTCCTCTTTGTGGGGGTCTGAGCACCTCAAAACGGGGACGAGAGCTCCGTCCAACGCCCCCCGCACTCTTCCCCCCCCCCCCCCCCACCCCGCTCCCCGCAGGCCCTCTCAAATCCGACTCTCCTCCTTGACACACTCAGCTAACGAAAAGAAACCTCAGTGTCTTGCCCTGTGCAACCGGGGCTGGTCTCGTCGGGTGGGCGAGGGTTGGTTTCCCCGCCTGGAGGGGAAAGTGTGACATGGGCCCACCCCACTCGCACTACCTCGGCCCTGGCCCAGCCAGTCCCACACCGTTGGTGGTCCCCTTTGAGGAAAGGCTCATGGTGTGAGTCGCCCAGGCTCTTCCTGCTCGAGTGGAATGTGCGGTTGGAAGAAATATATATATTTTTTAAAACCCTGATTTACAGTGCCACACACAACCACCTCTGCTTGAGCCGTTCTCCGCTCTAAGTGAACTCACTCCATATATTTAATGCCACGAAATGCAGCAAGCACCTCTTTCTTCGAAAATTATTTTCTGAATTTTATACTGGTTTATATTTTTTAGCGCATAATAATACTCCTGTGAAATGCCTTGGGACGACAAAGGCGTTATATAAATACAAGTTGTTGTAGTTATGTGTTGGGCCAATCGCAGTAACCTATCGGTCTGAACATTGGCTGGGGCCATGCTGGTTTTTCAGGCACTAGACGCGTCTGAGCCTCCAATTCAGCGGGCAGGAAGCATGTGCTCATTACGAACAGGAAGTGCGCCCACCCCACCCCCCGCCCTGCACCCATCTTATTGGATTAGGCAAAAACAAAAACGTCTGAGGGCCCATGCCTGAAACAGCCATTAGCTCCTTTTCATATTTACGTAAGGAACCTGACGCCTGTTTAAGGCCCGCTCTGCAATATTGGGTTTCTCTGAGCACCGCCGTTGCAGCCGCTACCCTTGCTCCCAGATGCCTGTAACGTATGCAGCTGTGAGTATGCTCACAGGTTTGTAGAGCTGTAACACTTGAAAAGTTTTTGGAGTGTACCCTCCCCCCCTTTAATTAGGGGGCACTTGATTATTAGTTTACAACTAAAATAGTTGTAGAGTTGTGAGGCACCCTGTGCTGAGGGGAGCGGGTAGGTTGGAAGGCCTCCTCGTAAGACTGCTCCTGGGCCTGGCCAAGGGGACCATCAACTGGTCCAGGCAGCGGGCGGTCGAGGGGTCGTTCTGTCCGACTGCCTGCCTCTCTTCCATGGGTACATTCGAGCTAGGGTGTCCCTGGAGATGGAGCATGCGGTGTCTACCGGTACGCTCGCGGCCTTCCGCGAGAGGTGGGCGCTGGAGGGACTGGAGTGCATCATCATCCCCGGCAACCAAACTTTAATTTGATCTGTTTAATGTCTAAAGTTTAATTTGTTCATTTGTCGGTTTTGGTGCCCTTTTAATAAGGGGGCATTTGATTTACAGGTTCAACTAAAATAGTTGTAGAGTTGTGAGTGGCTTAGCCAGTCATGTGATGGTCACAAGATTCAAATAAAACCCAAGCCGGTTGGGTCTAGGTCATCCACGATGAGGGATGCAGTTGTGAGCCTAGTGGATGAACTGGTAATGTGTAGTGCGATTATTAAACCCTTTGCTAATAAACCAACTAGTTCTCAATAGCAATGTGTTGCTATGAATTCTTAAGCAAAGAACCCATGAAGCAAATACATTACAACGCCCACCCCCCCTTTCAGGCCCTACCCAAGGGCCGCTGCTAGTGCAGCATCGCCCCAATCATCGAGTCATCTTCTTGGCCGAGCTTCCTGGGGACGCCCAGTCAATGTGTGCAGCTTGCCTGCCCGACGATAATGAGGTCCGAGACCCAATACCATGCCGCCTTGGGCCTATCTGTTCAGGCCCCCAGCCTGTGAGCGCCATCGGAGCAGGCCGGGGAGCGGAAGGAGCAGCATGGTGGCATACCACTCCAGGGAGCAGCATGTGCTGGAGCAGGAGAGCAACGGCAGCAAAGAGGACGACTGGATTGGACGTCACCAAGATCCAGGTCACTGATTGGAGCGTGGGCAGGTATGGCAGGAGTGGCAAGGTCGGGGTGAAGGAGCGGTGAGAGATTGTAGAGGGACGTGATCGGGGCCAGGAAAGGCGTGAGTTCGGGGCCCAGAAGAGGCATGGGTCCAGGGGCAGCATGGGCCAGCCCACACTGTGATATGTGTGCGCACTAGGTCCGTGCAACAGAGCTGGTCTTCAGTTGTCTTGGATAATTCTTGCCACTGGACCAAGACCTAGCTCTGTCAAGCCCGTGTGGTGTGCAATGGCCACCACACGTTAAAAAAATCCACACACAGGCATCTTCCACTCTTCAAGATTTAGTTCGTGACGTGGCATATTAGGTCCTTTATTGAAACACCTGTGAATTTTTTGATGTGGAAGCAAGTCATCCTCGACTCGAGGGACTGTATGATCCATTCAGGCGCTTGGATCATTCCCTGCACAGCTGTTTTTTGGGCGCGCTCTAATGTCTAGATCATGTTGTCGGCGGTCGCTTGGTTTCGTCGTTACCACTTACGCTTTCAGTTCAGAAGAGTGTGAGTTCATGTCCCACTTGAGCACTTGCTGTAGGCTGACACCCTCATGGTACAGTGGAGTTCTGCACTGTTGAATCTGCTGCCCTTTGGATGTGACATATCTGCCTTTTCAGGTCGATGTCATAGATCCCATCAAGGGCAGGGAGTTCTCCTGGTGTCCTGGTCCAGATTCAATTCTCAGCTCACACTACCAAAAACCAGTCCAGCCAAACATTTATCACATTGCTGGTTTGTGGGACCTTGCTGTTGTAAGATTAGGATCACAGATCATACACAGATACCCAAAGGATCTCAGGAGTTATATTATTTTATTAAGGGAGCGGTAGTTCAATATAGTCAAACACAACACACAATCGGAATAGACATAGCAGACATACGACCATGACAAGTGGATGGTACTAGTCCTGATCGGGCAGACAGCTGGTGGCACGAACAGTTCTTATCTTCACCAACTGCACTGAAAAGCACTTTAGACATCCCTTTTATTGTCTTTTTAGGGATGGGCCTGGGGGGAACGTGATCTCCACTCTGAGGTGAAACCCTCTCCTTCACAAGTCTTTACTGTTTCTACTTTTTGAAAATCCATCCTCGCAAGGTTGGAGTCAGATATGGCATTCTTGGCCTTCAGATGTGCAGAGCTGCTTGTTATCAGTTACTTCTGTTCACGTTGTTCAAGTAGCTTTAGCTATTATACCGTGGGATGAATCTTTCAATTCTAACACTAGTCTGAAGAGACTTTTTGGTCTCGAGCTATTTCTTCCAATTCACAATTTCTTACACTGTGGCTACAAAATAGCTTCTGCGTGTGCCTACATAACACAAGTCACTGCAGTTCAGTTTAATTTACTGTTTATGAAGTACTTTGGGAGCTTTTGTGACCTGGACCTGATGGCTTGCATCCTAGGGTCTTAAGAGAAGTAGTGGCAGGGATTGTGGATGCATTGGTTGTAATTTACCAAAATTCCCTGGATTCTGGGGAGGTCCCAGCAGATTGGAAAACTGCAAATGTAATGACCCTATTTAAAAAGGAGGCAGACAAAATGCAGGAAACTATAGACGAGTTAGACTAACATCTGCGGTTGGGAAAACGTTGGAGTCCATTATTAAAGAAGCAGTAGCAGGACATTTGGATAAGCAAAATTCGGTCAGGCAGAGATAGCATGGATTTATGAAGGGGAAGTCATATTTGACAAATTTGATGGAGTTCTTTGAGGATGTAACGAACAGGGTGGATAAAGGGGAACCAGTGGATGTGGTGTATTTGGACTTCCAGAAGACATTTGACAAGGTGCCACATAAAAGGTTACTGCACAAGATAAAAGTTCACGGGGTTGGGGGTAATATATTAGCATGGATAGAGGATTGACTAACTAACAGAAAACATAGAGTCGGGATAAATGGTTCATTCTCTGGTTCGCAACCAGTAACTAGTGGGGTGCCGCAGGGATCAGTGCTGGGACCCCAACTATTTACAATCTATATTAACGACTTGGAAGAAGGGACTGAGTGTAACGTAGCCAAGTTTGCTGACTATACAAAGATGGGAGAAAAAGCAATGTGTGAGGAGGACACAAAAAATCTGCAAAAGGACATAGACAGGCTAAGTGAGTGGGCAAGAATTTGGCAGATGGAGTACAATGTTGGAAAGTGTGAGGTCATGCACTTTGGCAGAAAAAAAATCAAAGAACAAGTTATTATTTGAATGGAGAAAGATTGCAAAGTGCCGCAGTACAGCGAGACCTGGGGGTACTTGTGCATAAAACACAAAAGGATAGTATGCAGGTACAGCAAGTGATCAGGAAGGCCAATGGTATCTTGGCCTTTATTGCAAAGGGGATGGAGTATAAACGCAGGGAAGTCTTGCTACAGCTATACAAGCTATTGGTGAGGCCATACCTAGAATACTGCGCTCAGTTTTGGTTTCCATATTTACGAAAGGATATACTTGCTTTGGAGGCAGTTCAGAGAAGGTTCACTAGGTTGATTCTGGGGATGAGGGGGTTGACTTATGAGGAAAGGTTGAGTAGGTTGGGCCTCTACTCATTGGAATTCAGAAGAATGAGAGGTGATCTTATCGAAACGTATAAGATTATGAGAGGGCTTGACAAGGTGGATGCAGAGAGGATGTTTCCACTGATGGGGGATACTAGAACTAGAGGGCATGATCTTAGAATAAGGGGCCGCCCATTTAAAACTGAGATGAGGAGGAATTTCTTCTCTCAGAGGGTTGTAAATCTGTGGAATTTGCTGCCTCGAAGAGCTGTGGAAGCTGGGACATTGAATAAATTTAAGACAGAATTAGACATTCTTGAGCGATAAGGGGATAAGGGGTTATGGGGAGCAGGCGGGGAAGCGGAGCTGAGTCCATGATCAGATCAACCATGATCTTATTGAATGGCGGAGCAGGTTCGAGGGGCCGTATGGCCTACTCCTATTCCTATTTCTTATGTTCTTATTAGATGCAATAAATGACGCTATGTCTTGTTGCATTGGGAAAGATCTTCAGCCTGTTGCCCGGGATAATCAATGGATGTGAAATTCAGGCTCTGTCTGTAATGGGCGGCCGATTCTCAATGCTAGTTTTATGCCCCGGGATGACAATCTATCCCAATGAGCCTGTTGTCATTATTGGCACACTTAGTACACTTCAGGGTCAGGATATACAGAAGGGTTGCCAGGCAGCGATGCACAGAAGCTATTCTATCTTGTCTGAGGGTACATTTGGGCTGGGCGGCACCAATTCGTTGGAGGTAAGTTCTGGGGCAGGTGCGGCTGGTGGTGTTGTATAGGTTGCGCAGGAAGGGGTTTGAGATGGCTTGGCACTTTCAGAGCTGTAGTTGGAGGCTGTAAGTCACTCACCCTAACTATAATAAATGCTAAAGATGCTTAGCTCAGTGGTAGCACTTGTTTTTTACGTACTGAGGGAGTGTTGCATTGTCAGAGATGCCATTGATTTAACATTGATGGAGGAGGCAGGGAAGACTAAGGAATGGAATGAATTCCACCATTTTGGGATCCCTAGAAAAAGTTAGGAACAGGAGTTGACCATTCAGCTGCTCAGGCCTACTCCACCATTCAATTAGAGCATGGCTGATCTGTACCGCAAAGCCATTTAACTGCCTTAGCACCAAATCCCTGGATACGCTTACCTAACAAAAATCTACCCATCTCAGTCTTGAAAGCTCCAATTCAACCTTGTAATGTATGCATCTGTGAGTGGTGTAGAGCTGGTGTCCTCCCTTTACTTATTGGGGACTTGGCCTGGAGGGTGTTGCACGGAGCAGTCCCGTGCAATAAGTTTTTAAGTCGGTTCAAGGGCTCCCAGGCCGCCTGTAATTTCTGCGGTCTAGAGGAGTCCGTGTTCCACATTTACGTTGACTGTGTGAGGTTGCAGCCCCTCTTCCAATATTTGAAGGGGCTGCTCCTCAAATTCTGGTTGCACTTCAGTCCCACACTCCTGATCTTTGGGCACCCTGTGCGGAGGGGAGCGGGCAGCTTGGAAGGCCTCCTCGGACTGCTCCTGTCATGGCCAAGGGGGCCATCAGCCGGTCCAGGCAGCGGGCGATCGAGGGGGTCGTTTAGCATGACTGCCTGCCTCTCTTCCGCGGCTGCATCCGAGCTAGGGTGTCCCTGGAGATGGAGCACACGGTGTCCACCGGTATGCTCGCGGCCTTCCGCGAGAGGTGGGCGCCGGAGGGACTGAAGTGCATCATCACCCCCGGCAACCAAATTTTAATTTGTTCCACTAATATCTAAAGTTTCATTTGTTTAAGTTTGTTGGTTTTAGTGCCCCCCTTTAATCAGGGGGCACTTGATTTACAGGTTCAACTTAAAATAGTTGTAGAGCTGTTGAGTTGGGAATGGCTTAGCCAGTCACGTGATGTTCACAAGACTCAATAAAACCCCAGCCAGTTGGGTTCGGGGGATCCACGATGAGGCAGGTGATTGTGAGCCTGGTGGATGAACTGGTAATGTGTCGTGTGATTATTAAACCTTTTGCTAATAAACCAACTAGTTCTTAATAGCAATGTGTTGCTATGAATTCGTAAGCAAAGAATCCATGAAGCAAATACATTACAGACCCCCAGCATCCACAACTTTTTGGAGCAGAGACTTTGAGATTTCTGCTACCCTTTCTGTGGAAAAAATGCTTCCTGATTTCACTCTTATTTTAAGATTACGTCCCCTCAGTCTCGATTCCCCCAGTTACAGAACATGACAAAACACCAAATCTCGAATGCAACACAATGAGGGTTGAAGGTGGAGCAAGTGTTTGGGGTTTGTGAACAGCAAGAGAGCAAAGTTCAGCCGTGCAATGGCAATACTCATATTGCAAACATGGCGAGAGATGAGTAAGCTTGTGACAGAGTTTGGTGGTTAAAGGATAACATTTTATAACCATATGTGTTATAATGCTGACCCATTCTGTCATAGGGCCTACTCCTGAACAGGTAACCTGTCATTCTCTGTACTGATGCTATTGGTCCTGTTACATATTTCCAATATTGTTTTCCTATATAGTACAACACCAGTTTAGTTGTTCCCTCATATTTTTTTTGAATATAATTTCCTTTTCATTGCAATTATCTAAAACTGTGGGCCTCAAAAACATTTCAAGTTCACCCAGGAATCTCTGGCTGATTTTTAAAATTTCAAGATTGTGGAATAGATGAAATACTGTCCATTTGATGCCATCTTTCTCTCTTCACTGCTGTAACAGAGGTGGGTTTTCATTAACTTAAAAGCAAAGAAAGACTTGCATTTAAATAGCATCTTTCACAACCACCAGACGTCTCAAAATGCTTTACAGACAATTATGTACTTTTGAAGTGTAGTCACTGTTGTAATGTGGGAAACACGACAGCCAGTTTGCGCACAGCAAACTCCCACAAACAGCAATGTGATAATGACCAGATAATCTGTTTTTGTTATGTTGATTTAGGGATAAGTATTAGCCAGGACACCGGGGATAACTCCTTTGCTCTTCTTCAAAATGGTGCCGTGGGATATTTTACGTCCACCTGAGAGAGCAGACGGGACCTCAGTTTAACGTCTCATCTGAAAGACAGTGCCTCCAACAGTGCAGCACTCAAGTAAATTGATGATGAGATTCAACACCACCTCCAGTGCACCAGTGCAGCCTTCGGACGCCTGAGGAAAAGAGTGTTTGAAGATCAGGCCCTCAAAAATGCCACCAAGCTCATGGTCTACAGGGCTGTAGTAATACCCGCCCTCCTGTATGGACCATGTACAGTAGATACCTCAAGTCACTGGAGAAATACTACCAATGATGCCTCTTCAAGATCCTACAAATCCCCTGGGAGGACAGACACACCAACATTAGCGTCCTCGACCAGGCCAACATCCCCAGCATTGAAGCACTGACCACACTTGATTAGCTTCGCTGGGCAGGCCACATCGTTCACATGCCAGACACGAGACTCCCCAAAACAAGCACTCTACTTGGAACTCCTTCACGGTAAATGAGCCAAAGGTGGGCAGAGGAAACATTACAGAGACACCCTCAAAGCCTCCCTGAAAAAGTACAACATCCCCACTGACACCTGGGAGTCCCTGGCCAAAGATCGCCCTAAATGGAAGTGCATCCGGGAGGGCGCCGAGCACCTCGAGTCTCATCGCCGAGAGCATGCAGAAATCAAGCGCAGGCAGCGGAAAGAGCGTGCGGCAAATCTGTCCCACCCACCCCTTCCCTCAACGACTATCTGTCCCACCTGTGACAGGGACTGTGGCTCTCGTATTGGACTGTTCAGCCACCTAAGGACTCATTCTAAGAGTGGAAGCAAGTCTTCCTCGATTCCGAGGGACTGCCTATGATGATGACTCCCTCAGCACTACGCTGGGAGTGTCAGCCTGGATGTATGTGCTCTTCTGAGTCAGAGAGTGAGTGGTGCTACCCACTGAGCCACGGCTGACACAACTTTTGATGTTGATTCCAGCAGCTCTGATGTGAATGGTGGAGTGGGGCATGGGGGTGAATTGGAGGTGCTTTCTGATTCGGACATTGCAGCTGTTTGAATGTTTGGATGGTTAAATTAAATGTGGGTTCCTTTGGTACAAGGATAGCAGCTGCTTAACAACAGCTTAAATCTCCACCCTGGTGATGTGGGACGGTATGGTGCTATACACGTGACATGAGCTCAACAACCCTGAAGTAAACACTGATGCAACGTACAGTTAAAATGCATCCATTTGCTGTATTTTCCAATACGTTGGTTCCCAACAATCCTTAAGCTGGAGGACGGAGTGAGGGGGCAAGACAATTACCGATATAGAATAGATGAGTTTCAGTTTTCCTGGAACCTTTTGGGTGGTTTGCTGCAGTGTTGCCCAATTCCTTCCCTAGTGCTTTATCCAGACACTTGATACAGAGCTTATTGTCAACGGCCTTGGCACTGCCTGGCCCCATCTATAAACAATTTAGTCTTCTGAGGTTTCTCTCCTGCACTGTATGGTTACTACATGGACTCTGGGCTGGCCATAAGAATGCAAAGCCTGCAACAGGTGGAATTTAAACACTACATTGTGCTCCAGCTCCCAGCATCTCTCAGGCTGGTATCTGCACACCTCGGCTTGATACTTGGATTTATATAGCACCTTAAATAAATCTGGGCTGACACTCCAGTGCAGTGCTGAGGGAGCGCTGCACTGTCGAAGGTACCATTTTTCAGATGAGATGTTAAACCGAGACCCCATCTGCCAATATTCATCCCTCAATCAACGTAACAAAAACAGATTATCTGGTCATTATCACATCGCTGTTTGTCGGAGCTTGCTGTGCTCAAATTGGCCGCCGCATTTCCTACGTTTTTCTTTGGCAGTCCCTCGGAGTCGAGGATGACTTGCTTCCACAATAATATGAGTTCTCAGGTGACTGAGTCCAATGCGGGATCTACAGTCTCTGTCACAGGTGGGGGCAGACGGTGGTTGGAGGGTGCTTGGGTCGTCATGCGCTCCTTCCGCCATTTGCGATTGGCTTCCGCGTGCTCCCGGCGAAGATACTCAAGGTGTTCGGCACCTTCCCGGATGCTTCTCCTCCATTTTGAGCGATCCTACATTACAACAGTGACTACACTCCAAAAGTACTTCATTGGCTGTAAAGCGCTTTGGGACGTCCGGTGGTCGTGAAAGGCGCTATAATAATGCAAGTCTTTCTTGCTTTTCTTTCTTGAAATGTAGTAAAACGTCCCAAGACGCTTTGCAGGAGCATTATCAAATGAGGTTATAAGGAGCATCTTAAAGGAGGAGGCAGAGTCGAAGAGCCATAGGGAGGGAATTCCAGAGCTTAGGGTCTCGGCAGCTGAAGGCACGGCCACCGATGGAGCGATGAAAATTGAGGATGCGCAAGTGGCCAGAATCGAAGGAACACACAGTTCTCAGAGGGTGGTAAGGCTGAAGGAGGTTGCAACGATCGGGAGGGTGCGAAGCCATGGAGGGATTTGAAAACACGGAGGTGAATTTTTAAATCGAGGCGTTGCCAGGAGCGGGAGCCAGTGTCAATCAGAGAGCACAGGGATGATGGGTCAATGGGACTTGCCATGAGCTAGGATAGGACAGCAGAGCTTTGGATGAACTCAAGTTTATGGAGATGCAAGGTGGGAGACTGGCCAGGAGAGAGTTAGAATAGTCGAATCTAGAGGTGACAAAGGCACGGGTGAAGGTTTCAGCAACAGATGAGCTGAGGCAGGGGTGGATAGGGTCGATGTTAAGGAGGTGGAAGTAGGTGGTCTTGGTGGTGGAGAGGAGATGAGGTCAGAAGCTCACCTTAGAGTCAACTAGGTTCAGCCTGTGATCGTTACCAGGGAGAGAGATGGAGTCGGTGGCTAGGGAATGGAGTTTGTTGCCATGGATCGAAGACGATGGCTTTGGTGTTTCTAATATTTAACTGGAAGAAATTTCTGCTCATCCTATACTGGATGTCAAATGGGTATAAATGGATTTGAATTTGTGAGGGTGCAGTGAAGTTCTTCATATTTTGACCCAAGATTATTTTCCCCCCTTTCAATTGTTCCCTTCTCTTTGGGTGTCATCGGTGGCTCAGTGGGCAGCACTCTCGCCTCTTCAGTCCAAGGTTGTGGGTTCAAGTCCCAATCCAGAGACTTGAGCATAAAATCTAGGCTGACACCTCAGTGCAGTGCTGAGGGAGTGCTGCGCTGTCTGAGGTGCCGTCTTTCAAATGCGACGTTAAACCGAGGCCCCGTCTGCTCTCTCAGGTGGATGTAAGAGATGCAATAGTCACAATTTTGAAGAAGAGCAGTGGAGATATCCCTGGTGCCCTGGCCAATATTTATCCCTCAACCAGTGTCACTAAAAAAACAGATTATCTGGTCATTATCACATCACTGTTTGTGGGAGCTTGCGGTGTGGAATTTGGCTGCTGTGTTTGCTACTCTCCAACAGTGACTACACTTCAAAAGTACTTAATTGGCTGTAAAGCGCTTTGGGACATCCTGAGGTGCTATATAAATCTAAGCCTCTCTCTCTCTCATTATACATTATACAGGTTGCCTTCCTTGGCCTGTGATTTCTATGGTCCCAGCAGCTCAGGAGCCATTACATTTGACACAGATTCATTCATTGCATCACACTAATATAATAGGAACAACAACAACTTGTATTTATATAGCGCCTTTAACATAGTGAAACGTCCCAACTTCACAGGAGTATTATGGGATAAAAAAAACTTGATACCGAGCCGCATAAGTAGAAATTAGCACAGGTGACCAAAAGTTTGGTCAAAGAGGTATATTTTAAGGAGCGTCTTGAAGGAGGAAAGAGAGGAGGGGAAAGGTTTAGGTAGGGAGTTTCGGAGCTTGGGGCCCAGGCAACAGAACTGGGACCCCAGCTATTTACAATATACATTAATGATTTAGACGAAGGAATTGAATGGAATATCTCCAAGTTTGCAGATGACACTAAGCTGGGTGGCAGTGTGAGATGTGAGGAGGATGCTAAGAGGCTGCAGGGTGACTTGGACAGGTTAGGTGAGTGAGCAAATACATGGCAGATGCAGTATAATGTAGATAATGTGAGGTTATCCACTTTGGTGGTAAAACAGAAAGGCAGATTATTATCTGAATGGTGACAGATTAGTAAAAGGGGAGGTGCAACGAAACCTGGCTGTCATGGTACATCAGTCATTGAAAGTTGACATACAGGTACAGCAGGTGGTGAAGAAGGCAAATGGCATGTTGGCCTTCATAGCAAGAGGATTTGAGTATAGGAGCAGGGAGGTCTTACTACAGTTGTACAGGGCCTTGGTGAGGCCACACCTTGAATATTGTGTATAGTTTTGGTCTCTTAATTTGAGGAAGAACATTCTTGCTATTGAGGGAGTGCAGCGAAGGTTCACCAGACTGATTCCCGGGATGACAGGACTGACATGTGAAGAAAGACTGGATCGAGTAGGCTTATATTCAATGGAATTTTGAAGAATGAGTGCGGGATCTCAAAGAAACACATAAAATTCTACGGGACTGGATAGGTTAGATGCAGGAAGAATGTTCCCGATGTTGGGGAAGTCCAGAACCAGGGGTCACAGTCTAAGGATAAGGGGTAAGCCATTTAGGACCGAGATGAGGAGAAACGTCTTCACTCAGAGAGTTGTGAGCATGTGGAATTCTCTACCACAGAAAGTTGTTGAGGCCAGTTCATTAGATATATTCAAAAGGGAGTTAGATGTGGCCCTTATGGCAAAAGGGATCCAGGGGTATGGAGAGAAAGCAGGAATGGGGTACTAAAGTTACATGATCAGCCATGATCATATTAAATGGTGGTGCAGGCTCGAAGGGCCGAATGGTCTACTCCTGCACCTATTTTCTATGTTTCTATTTTTCTCAGGCACGGCCACCAATGGTTAACTGATTATAATCAGGGATGCTCAAAAGGGTAGAATTAGAGAAGCGCAGACATCTCGGGGGGTGGGGGTGGTGGCAGGGGCGGGGGGGTTTGTGGGGCTGGAGGAGATTACAAAGGGATTTGAAAATAAGCATGAGAATTTTGAAATTGAGGCTTTGCTTAACCGGAGCCAGCACAGGGGGTGATGGGTGAGCGGGATTTGGTGGAGAAAGGAAGGAAAGGGCAGAAGCTTAGGAAAGTGAGAGCCATTCTCAGATGTTTAAGCAATAGGAACACAAAAACATCGCCTATCTAAGTTTCAGGGTACCAGCATGATTAAAACATGCTACTTCAAATGAGGGTTGACAACACTGCGGTTTCACTGAATGTCTGCAGAATTTGGGAAATTATAAATAGCCTTAGTGGAAAGTCAGGGTTCCTGCATTTTATCTGGAAATCTTATCCTGTATACATTACATTAATTGACGAGATTGGTGATAAGAGACTAGTGTAGGTAACAAGCTCTTACATGAGGTATGGAAGCATTACTTCACTTCAACCCTACTTTACCTTTAAATTTGATGGTCAGTTGCAATTACAGGCACTTCATGTATGCCAAAATGATTTAATAATTAAACAGGCTTAATATACCTTAATTAGCTTTTCTTGCTCATGTTTCTTGATATTGATAAGGGCTCTAAGCTCTGGATTTCCTCCATAAACCTCTCCGCTTCTTCACCACGCTCTTGTCATAAGAACATAGAATTGGGAGCAGAAGGAGGCCAAATGGCCCATCGAGCCTGCTCCGCCATGCAATAAGATCATGACTGATCTTCGACATCTACTCTACTTTCCAACACGATCCCCATATCCCGCGATTCCCTTAATATCCAAAAATCTATAGATCTTTGTCTTGATTATACTCAATGACTGAGCATCCACAGCCCTCTGGGGTAGAAAATTCCAAAGTTTCACAACCCCATGAGTGAAGCAATTTCTCCTCATCTCTGTCTTAAATGGCCAACCCCTTTTCCCGAGACTATGCCCCCTAGTTGTCCTTTTAAGATGCTCCTTAACACCTGTACTCAAAACCCGAACGCCTCCATTCAAAAATTCTCATCCTTGCGTTCACAGGAGTGTAATCAAACAAATAAAATTGACACTGAGCTAAAGAAGGCGACATTAGACCAGGTGAAATAGGTAGGTTTTAAAGAGCATCTTAAAGGAGGAGAGAGAGGGAGAAATGTTTACGGAGGGAGTTCCAGATTTTAGGGCCTAGGCGGCTGAAGGCACGGCCACCAATGATGGGGCGAGGGATGTTGGGAATGCACAAATGACCAAAATTGGAGGAGAGCAGAGATCCCGGAGGGTTATAGGGCTGGAGAAGGTTACAGAGATGGGGACGGGCCACGCAATGGGGGGGATTTGAACAGAAGGATGAGAATTCTAAATCTGAGGCATTGGTGGACCGGGAGCCAATGTAGGTCAGCGAGCACAGGGGTGACAGGTGAACGGGACTTGGTGTGCAGAGTTTTGAATGAGCTGTTTATGGAGGGCGGAAGATGGGAGGTCGACCAGGAGAGCGTTGGAATAGTCGAGTCTGGAGGCAACAAAAGCATGGCCGAGGATTTCAGCAGCAAATGAGCTGAGGCGTGGGTGGAAACATGCGATGTTACGTAGGTGGAAATAGGCGGTCTGGGTGATGGAGTGATATGGGATCGGAAACTCTGCTCGGGGTCAAATGGGACGCAGAGGTTGTGAACAGTCTGCTTCAGCCTCGGACAGTAGCTAAAGATAGAATGCACCGTTCCCAAAACAGCAATGAAAATCTTCAAATCCCATGCAATAAATACAGAACTTGATTTATTCAGTTACTATAAACTACATATATAATTGAAGACGAGGTCCAACACTGCCTCCAGTGTGCCAGCGCAGCCTTCGGTCGCCTGAGGAAGAGTGTTTGAAGATCAGGACCTCAAATCTGGCACCAAGCTTATGGTCTACAGGGCAGTAGTGATACCCACCCTCCTATATGGCTCAGAGACGTGGACCATATACAGTAGACACCTTGAAGCACTGGAGAAGTACCACCAACGCTGCCTCTGCAAGATCCTGCAAATCCCCTGGGAGGATAGACGCACCAACGTCAGTGTTCTCACTCAGGCCAACATCCTCAGCATCGAAGCACTGACCACACTCGACCAGCTCCGTTGGGTGGGCTACATCGTCCACATGCCCAACACGAGACTCACAAAGCAAGCGCTCTACTCGGAACACCTAAACGACAAGCGAGCCCCAGGTGGGCAAAGGAAACGTTTCAAGGACACCCTCAAAGCCTCCTTGATAAAGCGCCACATCCTAATGGCACCTGGGAGTCTCTGGCCCAAGACCACCCTAAGTGGAGGAAGAGCATCTGGGAGGATGCTGAGCACTTTGAGTCTCGTCGCTGAGAGCATGCAGAAACCTAACGCAGACAGCGGAAGGAGCGTGCGACAAACCAGACTCTCCACCCACCCTTTCTTTCAACAACTGTCTGTCCCACCTGTGACAGAGACTGTAATTCCCATATTGGACTGTTCAGCCACCTGAGAACTCACTTTTAGAGTGGAAGCAAGTCTTCCTCGATTTAGAGGGACTGCCTATGATGGATGATGGGATAAACTAGCAGCTCTCAATGTTAATTTTTTGTATTTTAATTGCCTAACTATGAAAGCTTTGATTTTGGCTTCTTGGACATAGGGAAGAGGAAAGGATTGAAAATACTGCCCTTGCATCACTGTTAAACCTGTGGCAACTTAGCTTTAAGAAAGTCTCTTGGCAGTTCAGTGCTCTGGACTTGAGTGAGTTGTACCACAGGCTGATTCAAACCCAGCAGTTCTTTAATTCAGGAGTGTCCAAACTTGTTTTCATCAGCTGCTCTCCATGGCTTGTTGCAGTCCACATATGAAGCGGTCAGCTGTGGCTCTGTTGGGAGCACTCTTGCCTTTGAGTCAGAAGGTTGTGGGTTTAAGTCCCACTCCAGAAACCAGCACAAATTATAGGCTGTGTACCTGCTGTAAAATTAGAATAATTTAGAAAGTTTCTATTAGGAGACCTTGAAATATGAGGGCAGGTTGGGCCTATACTCATTGGAGTTTAGAAGAATGAGAGGTGATCTTATTGAAACATGTAAGAGTCTGAGGGGCCTTGACAGGGTAGATGCAGAGAGGATGTCTCCCCTCGTGGGGGAATCTAGAACTAGGGGGCATAGTTTCAGAATAAGGGGTCACCCATTAAAGATGGAGATGAGAAGGAATTTCTTCTCTCACAGAGTCGTGAATCTTTGGAATTCTCTACCAAAGAGAGCTGTGAGGCTGGATCATTGAATCTGGATCATTCAAGGTGGAAATGGACAGATGCTTAAACTACAGGGGAGTCAAGGGTTATGGGGAACAGGCAAGAAAGTGGAGTTGAGGCCAAAATCAGGTCATCCATGATCTTATTGAATGGCGGAGCAGGCTCGAGGGGCCAAATGGCCTACTCTTGCTCCTATTTCTTATGTTCCTCTTGTTTAATAAAATCAGGTCCAACTTCCTTAATCTTTACTCATCATTTATGATTCTCAAGAACCAATTTCAACTTTGTTGGCCTTTTGCTGCAGCTTCGCAAATGCATACCTGACACTGAATTGGAACCATCAAATTTGTCCCTTATGATGCATGTGAGTATCCTCATCCGCAATGCCATCCCCATCCACCATCCATCAGCAACTACTCCTGGGAGAAGCAGAAAACTAGGGGGGGAAAAACCTTTGGCCAATTCGGGAGGAGGTGTGGGGGGGGGGGAGGTGGTGGAGGAAATAATTAAGAAATTTTTCTCCAACCCCCAAGGGTGATCAACAACAACTTGTATTTATATAGTGCCTTTAACGTAGTGAAACATCCCAAGGTGCTTCACAGGAGTATTGTGCGATAGAAATTTGACACCGAGCCGCACAAGTAGAAATTAACGCAGGTGACCAAAAGCTTGGTTTAAGGAGGTAAAGAGGCGGAGAGGTTTAGTCAGGGAGTTCCAGAGCTTGTGGCCTAGGCAACAGAAGGCACGGCCACCAATGGTGGAGGGATTATAACCAGAGATGCTCAAGAGGGCAGAATTAGAGAAGCGCAGACATCGTGGGAGGGATCGTGGGGCTGGAGGAGATTACAGAAATAGGGAGGGGTGAGCCCATGGAGGGATTCGTAAACAAGGGTGAGAATTTTCAAATCGAGGCGTTGCTCAACCGGAAGCCGATGTAGGTCTAACAAGTTCCAAGAGACTTCAGCGATCACGAGACTCATCGCCCATGAGCTCACTTACCTTTTGTACACTGATATCACCCACATCTAGAAACCTTTCATGTTTCCTTTTGAACACTTGTAGCAAATGCACAGTCAGTGCAGGAGCTGACAAATTGTTCCAAAGAACGATGACCTTCTGTGAAAGGAAAGACCACCTGACACCTAATCAAGTTCTACGCTTACCTCACATAAGCACGTCCCCTAGTTGTTCCTAACCTAAATGATTCAAATAGTCTATTCAAATGGACGCAGTCTAATCCTGTCTTTATTTTAATAAGCTCTATCAAATCTTCCACAGTTTTATAGTCTGAAAACACCCAACACTCTTAAGCATATTGTGGCAACCAAGGGCCTTTAAGCTAGGAATCAATCTAGTGCCCGCCCCCCCCCCCCCCCCCCCACCCTCCCCCTCCTCCCCGCTGCCTGCACTGAACCTTTTCCAGGACCTCTATATCACCCACCATGTGGGGGGACCAATACTGAATATAATTTATTCAAGATGAGGCCTAACCAAGATTTTATACAAGGACAATATAATGTTTTATTGGATCCAATTTTATTGTATCATCCTAGCAATAATCCTAATGCTCTACTTGCTTTTAAGAGCATAAGAATTAGGGCAGGAGTAGGCCATACGGCCCCCTCAAGCCTACTCCGCCATTCAATAAGATTATGGCTGATCTTCGACTTCAACTTCACTTCCCCGCCCGATCCCCGTAACCTTTGATTCCCCTGGAGTGCACAAATCTATCGATCTCAGCCTTGAATATACTCAATGATTCAGCATCCACAGCCCTCTGGGGCAGAGAATTCCAAAGATTCACAACCCTCTGAGTGAAGAAATTCCTCCCCAGCCCAGTCTTAAATAGCCTACCCCTTAACCTGAGGCTGTGCCCCCTAGTTCTAGACTCTTCAGCCAGGGGATACAGCATCTCAGCATCTATCCCCCTCAGAATCTTATGTTTGAATGAGATCACCTCTCATTCATCTCAACTCCATGGAGTTTAGGCCCTTGCTACAGGCTGGTCGTGAACCTTTAGAGATTCATGTTAGAAAGAAAGACCTGCATTTATAAAGCACCGTTCATGACCACCAGACATCTCAAAGCGCTTTACAGCCAATGAAGTACTTTTGGAGTGTAGTCACTGTTGTACTGTGGGAAACGCAGCAGCCAATTTGCGCACAGTAAGATCCCACAAATAGCAATGTGATGATGACCAGATACTCTGGTTTTTTGTTATGTTGATTGAGGAATAAATATTGACCAGGACGCCAGGGATAACCCCCCTGCTCATCTTCCAAATAGTGCATGGGATCTTTTATGTCCACCTGAGAGAGCAGATGGGGCCTCTGTTTAACGTCTCATCCGAAAGACAGCACCTCCGACAGTGCAGCACTCCCTCAGCATTGCATTGGAGTGCCAGCCTAGATTTTTGTGCTCAGGTCCCTGGAGTCGGACTTGAACCCACAATCTTCTGACTCAGAGGCAGGTGTGCTGCCCACTGAGCCACAGCTGACACCCAATAACATTATAGTTGTTCTATAACAACTAGGTTTTTTTTCCTGCTTAACAGTCTATATTTCAGAACGCTGTATGGGACACTTTACTACGTTAAAGGCACTCATATAAAATCAATTTGTTGTTATGGTATACACATGCCTGGAATTAAGACCTACCCATGTGCATAACACCATATTCATATATAATTTTAAAAAGAGCTGTATTACCATGACGTTGGGCGTTACATCTTGTTTTTTTTTACTAATATCACAAAAGAATGACTAAATCATAACAACAGAGCGTAGATGTGGCGCACGGGGCGTCTCAAGAATGATATAATCCTTCCAGTGTTCATTCACACACATTGTGTAAATATGAATGAAAGTTTAAAGAAGGTCCTGTCGAAATACCTCATACATCTAACGCACTGGGGCTGAGATTAATGTTTGACAGTTGACTTGACGCCAACTGCAGCTCTTCCAGCCAGCCGCCCAGGCAAAGGAAAATACATAAACATGAGGTAATAGCGAGAGTAAAATAAAACAAAAATGCGAGGAATGTTCTTGGAGTCAATATTTCGTACAGTCGGTGTATTGTAACACCTCTTCTGGTTAATGAAGCACCGCTAGATTGGCCTAGCTGTCAATCAAGATTCAGGAGAGCACGCAAAGAATGACCAGCTCGCTGAGACAGAATGAGGACTTCCAATATGTTAGTTTCTCCATTTTTTGGGTCAAATTTAATAGTCGTTCGAGTACATGGAATCAGGATACATAAGAACAGAAGAAATAGGAGCAGGAGTAGGCCATACGGCCTCTCGAACCTGCTCCGCCATTTAATACGATCATGGCTGATCCAATCATGGACTCAGGTCCACTTCCCTGCCTGCTCCGCATAACCCCTTATTCCCTTATTGGTTAAGAAACTGTCTATCTCTGTCTTATATGGGCATTATACGTCATTTCAGCGGTAAAATGGACGTTAAGTGTCCATTAAGCAAGGAAAAAAAGTGGAAAATCTAGCCCCATATGAGCCTTTGCCTCATATCCCTTAATACCTTTGGTTAATAAAAATCCATCAAATCTCAGATTTAAAATTAACATTTGATCCAGCATCAATTGTCATTTGTGGAAGAGAGTTCCAAACTTGTATCACCCTTTGTGTGTAGAAGTGTGTCCTGATTTCACTCCTGAAAAGTTAAAGTCTTAATTTTTTGACCATTTCCCCTAATCCCAGATTCCCCAACCAGAAAAAATAGATTTTCTCTTTCTACCCAAGGCAAATAGCATAGAAACACAGAAATTTACAGCGCAGAAGGAGGCCATTTCGGCCCATCGTGTCCGCGCCAGCCGACAAAGAGCCGCACGGTCCTCGGTCAGCAGCCCTGAAGGTTACATAGGTTTATATGAACAATGAACAATGGCGGACAGGTAAAGATCACTCAGCCCAACATTCCACCCCAAACAACAGCGACACCCCTTACACTGAAACATTCTACACTCCACCCCAACCGGAGCCATGTGATCTCCTGGGAGAGGCAAAAAACAGATAAAAACCCAGGCCAATTAGGGGCAAAAAAAAATCTAAGAAAATTCCTCTTCAACCCATCCAGGCAATCAAAACTAGTCCAGGAGATCACCCTGGCCGTATTCGATTCCCTGCAGTACTTATCATCGTATCTGCACCAGCCAACAAGAGGTTATCCAGTCTAATCCCAATTACCAGCTCTAGGTCCGTAACCCTGCAGGTTACGGCACTTTAAGTGCCCATCCAAGCACCTCTTAAATGTGGTGAGGGTTTCTGCATCCACCACCCTTCCAGGCAGTGAGTTCCAGATCCCCACAACCCTCTGTGTGAAGAAGCCCCCCCCGCTCAAATCCCCTCTGAACCTTCCTCCAACCACCTTAAAACTATGCCCCCTCGTAATTGACCCCTCCACCAAGGGAAATAGGCCCTTGCTATCCACTATATCCAGGTCCCTCAAAATTTTGCATTGATGCATTTAATGGGAAGCTAAACAAGTACATGAAGGAGAAAGGAATAGAAGGATGTGTTGATGGGGGAGATGAAGAGGGGTGGGAGGAGGCTCGTTTGGAGCATAAACATAGGCATTCTCAAAGAGCCAACTCCAAGGACAGATTCTACCATGGTTCATCAGAACATAAGAATATAAGAAATAGGAGCAGGAGTAGGCCATACGGCCCCTCGAGCCTGCTCTGCCATTTAATACGATCATGGCTGATCCGACCATGGGCTCAGGTCCACTTCCCCGCCCGCGCCCATCGCCCCTTATTCCCTTATCATTTAAGAAACTGTCTATTTCTGTCTTAAATTTATTCAATGCCCCAGCTTCCATAGCTCTCTGAGGCAGCAAATTCCACAGATTTACAACCCTCTGAGAGAAGAAATTTCTCCTCATCTCAGTTTTAAATGGGCGGCCCCTTATTCTAAGATTATGCCCTCTAGTTCTAGTCTCCCCCATCAGTGGAAACATCCTCTCTGCATCCACCTTGTCAAGCCCCCTCATAATCTTACACGTTTCGATAAGATCACCTCTCATTCTTCTGAATTCCAATGAGTAGAGGCCCCAACCTCCTCAACCTTTCCTCATAAGTCAACCCCCTCATCCCCGGAATCAACCTAGTGAACACATTGCGAGCACTTCTTTTTCTGGATTGCAGCAGTATACAGGTAGATGGCTATTACCTGTGTGAATCTGTCAATCGGAGAGTGGTAGAAATTACAGCACAGAAGGAGGCCACTTGCCTGTTCCTCTGGAGCTGTCCATCTCAACCCATTTCCCTGCCCTGCCTCCTCTTGGCCAAAGGAATACATTAAAGGTGGTCAAATCAGTGGCCCAATTGAGCAGTGTAATGTATTTGTTTCACGGGTTCTTGCTTAAGAATTCATAGCAACACATTGCTATTAAGAACTAGTTGGATTATTAGCAAAAGGTTTAGCAATCACTCTACACATTACCAGTTCATCCACCAGGCTCACAACCACCTGCCTCATCGTGGATCCCCTGAACCCAACTGGCTGGGGTTTTATTGAGTCTTGTGAACATCACGTGACTGGCTAAGCCACTCCCAGCTCAACAGCTTTTCCAACTATTTTAGTTGTGCACTTTAATCAAGTGCCCCCTGGTTAAAGGGGGGGCACACTCCAAACACTTTCAAACAAGTGCCCCCATGTTTTTTCTTGAGGGCACTAAAAACACAAATTATATAAGTGCTCCCTGGCTAACGCGGGGGAGTGGGACACTAAAACCGACAAACATAGACAAATTAAACTTTAAACAATAATGATCAAATTAAAATTTGGCTGCTGGGGATGATGATGCACTCCAGTCCCTCCGGCGCCCACCTGTCACAGAAGGCCGCGAGCGTACCTCAACAACTCTTCCAACCTGTGAGCAGGTGCATGCATTATAAGCAGGACCTTGTATGATGGGGAAGGGACACTTGGGGGCAGCATTGCTCATTTTTAAAGCTTCGCTGAGATTGTCATTGTTGTATATGCTGACTATGGATGTACTCTATGTGTAGTCACTGTGAGATTGCATAAGATGGAGACTTGTTTACCTGATGTACTATCAATAAGGTTTACACCATGTACACACTTGCTGGCACCACTAGAGGGTGCAACTGGTGGAGACCAGGGGCTTCCTGCCCTGGTGGCAGGGCCCTGTATAAAAGGCTGCACACCATGCTTTTACGGAACTCTGGAGTTTGGAATAAAGGACCAAGGTCACTACACTTTAAGTTACCTCGTGGAGTCATTCATAAGTACATTATAGACATAACAACTGGCGAAGAGAATAAGAACTTTCACGCGATCATGGCTACCTTTGGCACATTAAAAGACTTCGCAGAGGGTGATGATTGGGATGCCTTCACAGAAAGGCTCTAGCAATATTTCGTGGCAAATGACCTGGCAGGGGAGACGGACACATTGGCGGAGAAGCACAAGGCTGACCAGTTGTGAGCCCGGGGTCCACCGCCTCGTCAGGGACTTGCTGGCACCCACGAAGGCCAAGGATAAGACATACGATGAGCTGACTGAACTAATTCGCGACCAACTTAAACCAAAGGAGAGCATCCTTACGGCCAGGGACAGATTCTACACGCACCGCAGACCTGAGGGCCAGGAGATTGCAAAATATACTGCTGTCCTCAGGAGACTTGCGGCACCGTGAGATTTTAGCACGCATCTCAATGAAGCATTGCGAGACATCTTCATTATAGGAATTGGCCACGTAGGCGTCCTTCACAAGCTACTATCTGCCGACTCTGCAATCAATCTGCAGTAAGCCATCGGCATCAGTCAGGCATTCATGACCTCGACCTGCAGCACCAAGCAAATTATTCATCCTGTGGACTCAAACCCGGCAAGTACTGACACAGAATGGTGCCTTTCACAGGCAAGACTGTAGAACGTGGCTTGTCCAGGGCAGAGAGCATAGACCTCAGGGTTCCAGAACTCAAAGTCCGTCGAGGGGTGCTAATCAAGTAGCACCTTGGTGGCGTGTGGAGGAAACCATAGGGCTCAGCAGTGTCAGTTTGCTGAGTATGTATGCAAAGCCTGTAACACGAAGGGCCGCCTCCAGCGCATGTGTAAAAGAAATATGACTCACTGTCTAGCAGAGGAGTCGGTAAATGATTTTGAATCCAGCCGGGAATATGATGATTTGGCCAGAGAGGCAGCTCAGCCCCAAGCAGAAGTGTATGGAGTGTATATACCTGCACCACCGATTGTCCTCCAGTGAAGATGGAAGTCGAGATAAATGGAGTTCCAGTCTTCATGGAAGTGGACACAGGAGTGAGCCAGTCAGTGATGAGCCAGGATGCCTTTTAGAGGCTATGGAACGAAAAATGACCCGAGCTGGTTCCAGTACAGGAAAAGTTGCGCATCTACAACAAGGAGCCGATCCCAGTCCTTGGTAGTGCGGATGTAAATGTAATCCATAATGGCGTGGTGCACAAGTTACCTCTGTGGATTGTTGCAGTTGATGGTCCAATGCTACTCGGAAGAAGGTGGATGGGGAAGATCCAGTGGAAATGGGAAGACCTCTTCACTCCAGCAATCGATGTCCCCCGTGCTCAGAGGCAGAGCAAAATCTCACCTTCACTTGGGCCAGGCACCAGAGAACAAACCAGCGCAGCACCTGAGGCACAGACCGTCCATCATGACTGCGTGGCAATGATCCGACCGGAAAGATCCAAAAATACCTTCCCGGCTCCAGTGGCAGGATTCCTGGGGAGGAAGATCGAATTCACAGGTACTCTTCCAGCGTTTGTGGCAGAATCGCGGGAGAGAAGGATCAAAGTAGTCGACCTCGAGGACTGAGGCAAGGTGGCATTCCTGCTGCAGCGAGGGGCAGCATGGCTGAAAAAAAAGATGTCTTTGGCAATAACACAAGGTGCAACGCTGAAGGACAAACACGTGGGGTCCAACAAAGGATCTGATTGGGGTAAGGCCAGCAGCGTTCTCTTAAAGGAGACCTGCAACCAACTGAACTTAAAGAGACATTGCATGCATGGCAATCAATGTAACGAACCGATTAAGATTGTGAACAGAATGTTGTTGCGAGATGTCGGGAATAGAGTGTCCCCAAGAGTAGCAAGTGAGCAAATTCAGGAGGGTAAAGGCGCTGATCCTGATACCCTGCCCCAGGTCTATCCCACGCTGCAGGTATCCGATGGCACCATTCGCCAAGGACCTGGAAATGAAAATGGCGCCAATACGTGCAGTCGGCCGCCATTGCCCACACCCTGGGTGGAGACGGTGCAGCCCCCAGACCCAGTCACTACCTCGGCCATGTCCAAGAGTGAAAGGTCCGGACCAACGAGTTCGCCAAACGGGACCTGGAACAGCCAGGTTCCCAACACCGTGAGAGAGCAGGCAGAAGACTCTGCAGCCCTCAAAGGAGGACAGGGAGGCCACACACATCTGTGGCTCTGCTCACCACTAGGCAACGGCAAAGGCCCTGAGTCCTGGCTAGGTGAGCGAACCAAGCCCACCCCGCTAGCAGGGGGCGCAGCGCCTCCATCAGACGACTAGGACCCCGTCAGGTTGCTCTGGAACTAGCGTCTCGCATACCTGTACTGCTACCTCAGTACTGACCATAAATGCAATCTACCCAATCCTGGTGCACGACCGTAAAACGTAACGAATATAAGTCACTGAACCAAGGTGTCACTATACAAACTGTAAGACAAAACAAAAACATGTTTTTTCTTTTCTTCCTTTCTTTGTACTTGCACTGTGTCTGATCCTGTATGTTAATGTAACGGGCCTGCTGCATGATCCCGCTGTGGAGGGGGGAAAATGGATATATGTCGCCATGCACACACACGTGGATCACATCCAGAACCCACTGGAATCTCCACCGCATCATCGAACCATCCAATCTGATAACCACTACCCAATGTTGTGGCAAAAGGACTTGGGGGTTAACAGGGAGAGAGCCAAGCCAAAGTACAGCCAAGGTGCAATGGCTATTGGCACTTAAATCTGGGGAGAGCTAAGCCAGAGCAGATAGTGCAAAGGTAATTGGCATAAAGGACTTGGGGGAGAGTGATGTTGTTTATGCTGACTATGGATGTACTCTATGTGTATTCACTGTGAGATTGCATAAGATGGAGACTTGTTTACCTGATGTACTATCAATAAGGTTTACATCATGTACATACATGCTGGCACCACTAGAGGGTGCAACTGGTGGAGACCAGGGGCTTCCTGCCCTAGTGACAGGTCCCTGTATAAAAGGCTGCTCACCATGCTTGTACGGCACTCTGGAGCTTAGAATAAAAGACCAAGGTCACTACAGTTTAAGTACAACACATTGCCTTGTGGAGTCATTCATAAGTACATTATAGACATAACAGTCATCACTGACAAAGTAAAGGGCTTTAACCTCTTTATTAATTCACTCTCAGGATGTGGGCATCGCTGGCAAGGTTGGCATTTTTATTACCCATCCCTAGTTGCCCTGAGAAGGTGGTGGTGGGTATTCTTCTTGAACCGCTGCAGCTCATTATAGTGCTTCGATTCAACTGAGTAGCTTTCTCGGCCATTTCATGGAGCAGATAAGAGTCAATCAGATTAATGTGGGACTGGAGTCACATATAGGCCAGAATGTGTAAGGACAACAAATTTCCTTTCCTGAAGGACATTACTGAGCCAGTTGGGTTTTTGCAACAATCCAACAGCTTTTGATCACTTTTCCTAAATTTTTATTTCCAGATATTATATTTTAAACTGAATTTAAATTCTCAAGCTACCATGTTTCTACAATGCACTGGGAGTGTCGGCCTGGACTTTTGTGTTCAAGTCTCTGGAGTGGGACTTGAACCCACAACCTTCTGACTCAGAGGTGAGAGAGTGCTACCCACTGAGCCACAGCTGACATCTAAAGGCACTTTACTGCCATCTAATCCATTGTAATGTATGCACCTTGTGAGCATGCTCACAGGTTCATGGAGCTGCTGCACTGAGTGGCTTAGCAAGTCATGTGATGTTCAGAAGACTCAATAAAACTCCAGTTAATTGAGTTCAGGTTTTCCACGATGAGGCGTGCAGTTGTGAACCTGGTGGATGAACACTCCGAGCTCTGTCGTGGCAAGCGAGTCCCAGGCGTGCAGAGAAAACGCTTCAAGGACGCCCTCAAAGCCTCCTTGAAAAAATGCAACATCCCCACCGACTTTTGTGAATCCCTGGCCCAAGACCGCCCAAAGTGAAGGAGAAGCATCCGAGAGGGCGCCTGACACCTCGAGTCTCTTTGCCGGGAGCACGCGGAAGCCAAGTATAAACAGCGGAAGGAGCGCACGACAAACCCAAGCACCCCACCCACCCGTCCCTCCAACCACTGTCTGCCCCACCTGTGACAGAGACTGTAGATCCTACATCGGTCTCATCAGTCACCTTAGAACTCATGTTAGCGTGGAAGTCATCCTCGACTCCGGGGGACTGCCTAAGAAGAAGAAGAGAAGAGGATTAACTGGTGGGGTTCAGTTTGAAAAGCCTTTGCTAATAAGCCAGCTAGTTCTTTGCAGCAAATGTGTAGCTGTGAATTCTTAAGCAAAGATCCCATGAAGCAAATACACTACATCCGTGAGATACCTGACTTGGAAGCCCATAACATTGACAGCAGGTGCTGAAGCTGGAAAGATAGGGGGTTAACTTATGAGGAAAGATGGAGGAGGTTGCGCCTCTACTCATTGGAATTCAGAAGAATGAGAGGTGATCTTATCGAAACGTATAAGATTATGAGGGGGCTTGACAAGGTGGATGCAGAGAGGATGTTTCCACTGATAGGGGAGACTAGAACTAGAGGGCATGATCTTCGAATAAGGGGCTGCCCATTTAAAACTGAGATGAGGAGGAATTTCTTCTCTCAGAGGGTTGTGGATCTGTGGAATTCGCTGCCTCAGAGAGCTGTGGAAGCTGGGACATTAAATAAATTTAAGACAGAAATGGACAGTTTCTTAACCGATAAGGGAATAAGGGGTTATGGAGATCGGGCAGGGAAGTGGATCTAAGTCCATGATCAGATCAGCCATGATCGTATTAAATGGCAGAGCAGGCTCGAGGGGCCGTATAGCCTACTCCTGCTCCTATTTCATATGTTCTTATGTTCTTATATCCCATTCTCCAGCATTAACATCTCTCATCTCCCCTCCACCCCAAAGTGAAATCATTTTTTTTCCCTCACTTTCTGTCACGGCCCTCAAAGAGTTAAATTGCTTTCGCTCCGCTGATGTTTTTTTTTGACTGCACTTCTTTGTGTGAAGTGCCCGTACTGGTGTTTACAGTGGTAGATGTTATCGCCTGTGGAAGGCAGAGCGAGTGGCGGGTGATGCTGAAAGGGTTATTGATTATTAACATACCGTGACCCAGCCAGGAGAGACTGCGGGCTACTTGGAACAGATGAGGGGGCGGCAGCACAGAGAATGTGATTATCAACCAGCAATCTGAAAGAACCCTCCTGATGGATTGAAATGAACAACAGGCCTATCCAAAAGGAGAGTTAACGACAACACACTGGCACTGTGTGGGAGGATTGACACAAGGGGGCTGATAATATTTCACACAGAGTTTGATTCAGAGCTCTTTCCCAACTAATTGAGAGCCGATGAGCTGAGAAGTCGCTTTCACTAAAAAAAAAACAGTTTTTTGGGGTCTCCCAGATTTCTCTCCTCCTATCCGAGAGATGGTGACTCACACTGGGGTACGGTTGCATTGGCGCTGGCTGTTCCACCAGTAGGGTTGCCAACTCTATTTTGGATAGATTCCTGGAGGTTTCTCCGCGTGAAATCCTGCCCCCAACCGCCCCGCCCCTACCCTCCCGCCATTGGCTGGCCAACACGTCCAATCTTCACGGCACAGCGCCTTCCTGTAGCCAATTGGAAAGCTCCCTTTACCCGATGGGATGATTCTTGACTCTAAGGTCAAATAACCTTCCCCCTCCCTCCCCGCCCCCATCTTCAATATTATCATAACCAATAAGTGAAAATGTTCAGAGAAAATGAAAAGAAATCCAATTTTTTTTTGTAATACCCCTATATTGTTTCTTCCAGGTGTTGGAGTGTCCTGGAGATTACCCTTAATTCCTGGAGACTCCAAGTCAATCCTGGAGGGTAGTCAACCTTAATAAGAATGTATGAAATAGCAGCAGGAGTCGGCCATACGGCCATACGGCCCGTCATTCAATAAGATCATGGCTGATCTGATCTTGGCCTCAACTCCACTTCCCTGCCCGCTCCTCATAACCCTCGACTCCCTTATCGTTCAAAAATCTGTCTACCTCCACCTATAATATATTTAATGACTCAGCCTTTACAGCTCTCTGGGGTAGAGAATTCCATAGATTCACGACCCTCTGAGAGAAGAAATTGCTCCTCATTTCTGTTTTAAATGGGCGACCCCTTATTCTGAAATGATGCCCCCCAGTTTTAGATTCCCCCACGAGCGGAAATATCCTCTGTATCTACCCTGTCGAG
This sequence comes from Pristiophorus japonicus, assembly GCF_044704955.1. NCBI lineage: Eukaryota > Metazoa > Chordata > Chondrichthyes > Pristiophoridae > Pristiophorus > Pristiophorus japonicus. The sequence continues at coordinate 240,750,500 of NC_091979.1, forward strand.
CCCCCTCAGAATCTTATACGTTTCGATAAGTTCACCTCTTATTCTTCTAAACTCCAATGAGTATAGACTCCACCTGCTGAACCTATCTTCATAAAACAACCCTTTCATCTCAGGAAAAATCTCACCCGAATGACCATTCTTCATGTGTGGGTGCATCGACAGTGAATTTGAATGGTCTTCAAACACTCTTTCCCTCAGGCGGCCGAAGGCTGCACTGGCGCACTGGAGGCAGTGTTGAATCTCCTCGTCAATGTTTGCTCTTGTTGATAAGCGGCTTCCGAGGTATGGGAAATGGTCCACGTTGTCCTGGAAAAGGGTTCGACTGTGTGGATGTGATGGTGCTCCTGACATCCACACGTGTTCATTTTCCCACAGGGACAGGTTCAATTTTTTTAATTCCCTCACCCAAGGCATGCTCTCCACTGCCTCCCTGGCTTAGATCAGTCCTCGCCGCACAGCATTTCGCCCCCCACCCCCCATCATCAAGATCCACGGCGTGGCCCTGGACAACGTGGACCATTTCCCATACCTTGGAAGCCTCTTATCAACAAGAGCAGATATTGACGACGAGATCCAACACCACCTCCAGTGCGTTAGCGCAGCCTTCGGCCACCTGAGGAAAAGAGTGTTTGAAGATCAGGCCCTCAAATCTGGCACCAAGCTCATGGTCTACAGGACTGTAGTAATACCCGCCCTCCTGTATGGCTCAGAAACATGGACCATGTACAGTAGACACCTCAAATCACTGGAAAAATACCACCAATGATGTCTCCGCAAGATCCTACAAATTCCCTGGGAGGACAGACGCAACAACGTTAGCGTCCTTGACCAGGCCAACATCTCCAACATTGAAGCATTGACCACACTTGATCAACTCCGCTGGGCAGGCCACATCGTTCACATGCCAGACACGAGGCTCCCAAAGCAAGCGCTCTACTCGGAACTCCTTCATGGCAAGCGAGCTAAAGGTGGACAGAGGAAACGTTACAATACACTCTCAAAGCCTCCCTGATAAAGTGCAACATCCCCACCGACACCTGGGAGTCCCTGGCCAAAGACCGCCTTAAGTGGAGGAAGTGCATCTGGGAGGGTGCTGAGCACCTCTAGTCTCATCGCCGAGAGCATGCAGAAATCAAGCGCTGACAGCGGAAAAAGCGTGCGACAAACCAGTCCCACCCACCCCTTCCCTCAACGACTATCTGTCCCACCTGTGATAGAGACTGTGGTTCTCGTATTGGACTGTTCAGCCACCTAAGGACTCATTTTTAGAATGGATGCAAGTCTTCCTCGATTCCAAGGGACTGCCTATGATGATGAGATCAGCTAACTCAGTGCTAGATCAAAGCTGGAGCCATCCTGTTTTAGTGAGGTGTCGGAGAGCATGAAAAAGACCCCGTGCCTTTGTTTGAAGAACATCTTCAGATCTAAATGGGCCAAGTTGCATGTCAAAGTAACAAGCACCTTACAAGAGCAAAATATGCGGATGCTGGAAATCTGAAATTAAAAACCGAAAATGCTGGAGACACTCAGCGGGTGCCAGGCAGTGTCTGTGGAGAGAGAAACAGAGTTAAAGTTTCAGGTCGATGACCTTTCATCAGAACTGGAAAAAGTTAGAGATGTAACAGGTTTTTTGAGCAAGTGTCGGGGAAGGGAAAGAGGGGAGGGGAGGAAAGAACAAAAGGGAAGGTCTGTGATAGGGTGGGAGACAGGAGAGATTAGAGAGACAAAAGGTATGATGGTGCAAGGCAAAAGTGGATGGTAATGGGTCAATAAAGAAACAAAAGATGGCTCTAGAAAAGATGTAACTGGGAATGGCAGAATCATCAACAGCTGCCATCTGGAAAAACTGGAGGCAGAGGTTATGCTCTGAAATTGTTGAACTCGATGTTGAGTGCAGAAGGTTGTAAAGTACCTAATCGAAAGATGAGGTGCTGTTCATCGAGCTAACGTTGAGCTTCATTGGACCAAGAGGTCAGAGTGGGAGTGGAGCGGAGAATCAAAGTGACGGGCAACCGGCAGCTCGGAGTCATACTTACGGACTGAACAGAGGTGTTCAGCAAAGTGGTCACCTTACAAGACCAAGATGTCAGGACAATAGCCAGTCTCCCTTTGTGGCTTCACAAGCGTTTCACATACAATAAATTACAGTGAAGACTTTGCAAGTGCGTTGCCTGTTGCCGTGCGGGCAAAATGCGACTGCTGCGTGGTGCAGAGCAAGATCCCACAGGTGCCGATGTGATTAGATTCTTGTCCGTGTGCAATAATGCGTGGCAAGTGCGAAGCCAGCAGATTCAAGCACGCTGCAGCGATCAACTGCTGGCGATATCACAGCCGAAGCCAAATGTCCTCCCGCAACACACTCCCACTCACACTCAAACACTCGCTCACACTCACACTCTAACACTCGCTCTCGCTCACGCTCACACTATAATACTCGCTCACGCTCACACTATAACACTCGTTCGCACTCACACTCAAACACTCGCTCACGCTCGTGCTCACACTCAAACACTCGCTCACGCTCACACTCACACTCACACACTCGCTCACACTCTCACTCAAACACTCGCTCACACTCACACTCAAACACTCGCTCACGCTCACACTCAAACACTCGCTCACACACTCACACTCTAACACTCGCTCACGCTCACACTCACACTCACACTCAAACACTCGCTCACGCTCTCACTCAAACACTCGCTCACACTCACACTCAAACACTCGCTCACACACTCACACTCTAACACTCGCTGACGCTCACACTCGCTCACGCTCACACTCAAACACTCACTCACGCTCACACGCAAACACTCGCTCACGCTCACACTCAAACACTCGCTCACATACTCACACTCGAACACTCGCTGACGCTCACACTCAAACACTCGCTCACGCTTACACTCACTCACGCTCACACTCAAACACTCGCTCATGCTCACACTCAAACACTCGCTCACGCTTACACTCGCTCACGCTCACACTCAAACACTCACTCACGCTCACACTCTAACACTCGCTGACGCTCACACTCAAACACTCGCTCACGCTTACACTCGCTGACGCTCACACTCTAACACTCGCTGACGCTCAGACTCAAACACTCGCTCACGCTTACACTCGCTCACGCTCACACTCAAATACTCTCTCACACTCACACTCAAACACTTGCTCACGCTCACACTCAAGCACTCGCTCACGCTCACACTCTAACACTCGCTCACACTCACAAGCTAACACTCGTTCGACTCACTCAAACACTCGCTCACGCTCACACTCAAACACTCGCTCAAACACTCACACTCTAACACTCGCTCACACACTCACACTCGAACACTCGCTGACGCTCACACTCAAACACTCGCTCATGCTCACACTCGCTCACGCTCACACTCAAACACTCGCTCACGCTCACACTCAAACACTCGCTCACGCTTACACTCGCTCACGCTCACACTCAAACACTCGCTCACGCTCACACTCAAACACTCGCTCACGCTTACACTCGCTCACGCTCACACTCACACTCACACTCTAACACTCGCTGACGCTCACACTCAAACACTCGCTGACGCTCAGACTCAAACACTCGCTCACGCTTACACTCGCTCACGCTCACACTCAAACACTCTCTCACACTCACACTCAAACACTTGCTCACGCTCACACTCAAGCACTCGCTCACGCTCACACTCTAACACTCGCTCACACTCACAAGCTAACACTCGTTCGACTCACTCAAACACTCGCTCACGCTCACACTCAAACACTCGCTCAAACACTCACACTCTAACACTCGCTCACACACTCACACTCGAACACTCGCTGACGCTCACACTCAAACACTCGCTCATGCTTACACTCGCTCACGCTCACACTCAAACACTCGCTCATGCTCACACTCAAACACTCGCTCACACACTCACACTCTAACACTCGCTGACGCTCACACTCAAACACTTGCTCACGCTTACACTCGCTCACACTCACACTCAAACACTCGCTCACGCTCACACTCAAATGCTCACGCTCACACTCAAACGCTCACACTCAAACACTGGCTCATGCTCACACTCTAACACTCGCTCACACTCAAACACTCGCTCACACTCACACTCTAACACTCACTCACGCTCATGCTCACACAAACACACTCACGCTCACGCTCACACTAGCTCACGCTCACACTCAAACACTCGCTCACACTCACACTTGCTCATGCTCACACTCTAATACTTGCACACCCTCACACTCTAACACTAGTTCACACTCACACTCAAACACTCGCTCACGCTCACACTCAAACGCTCACACTCACACTCAAACGCTCACACTCAAACACTGGCTCATGCTCACACTTTAACACTCGCTCACGCTCACACTTTAATGCTCGCATTCAAACACTCGCTCCCACTCCCACTCAAACACTCGCTCACAATCTAACACTCGCTCACGCTCACACTCACACTCAAACACTCACTCACGCTCATACTCAAACATATGCTGACACTCTAGCATTCGCTCACGCTGACACTCTAACGCTCACACTCGCTAACACTCAAACACTCGCTCGCGCTCACACTCAAACACTCGTTCATGCTCACACTCTAACATTCGCTCACGCTCACACTCTAACGCTCACATTCAAACACTCGCTCCCACTCCCACTTTAACACTCATTCATGCTCACGTTCACGCTCACACTCAAACACTCACTCACGCTCATACTCAAACACATGCTTACACTCCAACACTCACTCACGCTCATATTCAAACACACGCTCACACTCTAACACTCACATGCGCTAACACTCAAACACTTGCTCACGCTAACACTCTTAACACTCACACTTGCTCACTCACACACTCCCAGCAGGGGGCTCTAGATAACAATCAGCAGCAGGAATTGTGGCTGATTTTCCTTTCCCTAACCCACGGGGATCTGAGACCATTTGTTACAACACTGACATCACCAAACCCAGGTCGCCATTTGGAGTGTGGGCAGCAGCATCGGCGGGGCCCAGGTATAGCGGAGGAGCGGGAAGGTTGGGGCGGATGACCGGCGAGAGATCGTGTTGGAGGAGCAGTGAGGGATTGTGGTTAAGATTTGGCGAGTGATTGCAGCGGATGTGCGGCAAATGTTTTGTGGCGGAGGAGCAGCGAGAGATCGTGGTGGAGGAGTGGTGAGAGATCGTGGCGGAGAAGTGCCGAATTTTTGTGGCGGAGGAATGGTGAGAGATCGTGGCGGAGGAACGGCGAATATTTGTGGCGGAGCAGCGGCGAGAGATCGTGGCAGAGGTGCGGCGAATGGGGTACGGGGCCCAGAAGAGTCGAGGGCCCGGAGCAGTGCACAAAAATCTTCCACCCCCTCAATTGGAGTTCAGGACTGGAACATCAGGTCCTTCATTGAAATATCTGTGAACTCATTCCTTTTGCTGTGGAAGCAAGTCATCCTCGTTCGAGGAACCGCCTATGATGGATGATGACCCCTCTCTCAGCTCAGATCAGTTAATTCAGCACAGCCTGGGAATCAAACCTAGGACCTTCCCAGTCTGTGTTGGGTGGCTGCTCACTGGGCTAAGCTGACTTCAAGCACTGGAGAGCTTGACCATTGGCTCAGCGCCCCCTGGTGTAAGGAGGGAAAGAATGTCAACCAATCTTTTGGTTCCTGGTCACTATCGGTGGCTTCTGCTGGAAGGTGCACATTGGTGGGTTTTCGGGGAGAACTTTGGCTGCAATGGGATCTCGCAGTGGAACAACCTGCTGACACTTGGCCAAGGTACCCGAGAGTGTCTGTGGACCAGCGAGGAGCAGAACAGAGAAAAAACACGGGGCAACTGTACACAGCGATTGCACTAAACAACCGAGACAAATGGTTTTCCCTGGAGCTCCCCAAAAAAAGAAGAACTTGGGGGTGCAATGGGTTAATTACTATCTTTCCAACTCTCAGCCTCCGGTCAAGACCAGCCTTGACTTGATTTGTCACACTGCTTATCTGATATCCAGTATTGGATGAGCAGAAATTTTCCTCCAACGAAAGATTGGGAAGGCCGAAGCCATTGTAGTCGGTCCCCACCACAAATTGCGTTCCCGAGACACAGATTCGATCCCTCTCCCTGACAACTGTCTCTAAAGCTGAACCAGACCATTCGTAACCTTGATGTGGCATTTGACCACATATCCGCTCCATCACCAAGACTGCCTACTTTCACCTCTGTTACATCGCTCGACTGCGCCCTTGACTCAGCTCATCTGCTGCTGAAACCCTCATCCCTGCCTTTGTTATCGCAAGACTTTACTATTCTAATGATCTCCTGGCCAGCCTCCCATTTTCCGCTCTACATAAACTTGAGCTCATCCAAAACTCTGCTGCCCTTGTCTTAATTCGCACCAAGTCCCGTTCACCCATCACCCCGTTCACTAGGTTGATTCCAGAGATGAGGGGGTTGATTTATGAGGATAGGTTGAGTAGATTGGGCCTATACACATTGGAGTTCAGAAGAATGAGAGGTGATCTTATTGAAACTTATAAGATAATGAGGGGGCTCAACAGGGTGGATGCAGAGAGGATATTTCCACTCATAGGGAAAACTAATACTAGCGGACATAGTCTTAGAATAAGTGGCCACCCATTTAAAACTGAAATGAGGAGAAATTTCTTCTCTGAGGGTTGTAAATCTATGGACTTCTCTGCCCCGAGAGAGCTGTGGAGGCTGAGTCATTGAATATATTTAAGGCAGAGATAGACAGATTTTTGAGCGATAAGGGAGTAAAGGGTTATGGGGAGCGGGCAGTGAAGTGGAGCTGAGTCCATGATCAGATCAGCCATGATCTTATTGAACGGTGGAGCAGGCTTGAGGGGCCAAATGGCCTACTCCTGCTCCTATTTCTTATGTTCTTATGTTCTGTGCTCGCTGACCTACATTGGCTCCCGGTCTGGCAAGGCCTTAATTTAAAAATTCTCATACCTTGTTTTCAAATCTTTTCATGGCCTCGCACCTCCCTATCTGTGTAACCTCCTTCAACTCTACAAGCCTTTGAGATCTCTGCTCTCCTCTAATTCTGGCATCTTGCGCAGCCCTGACTCGAATCGCTCCACCATTGGCGACTGTGCTTTCAGCTGCTGAGGTCCTAAACTCAGAAATTTCCTCCCTCAACCTCTCCGCCTCTCTACCTCTCCTCCTTTTAAGATGCTCCCTCAAATCTACCTCTTTCACCAAGCTTTTGGTCATCTGTCCTGATATCTCCTTATGTGGCTCGGTGTAAATTTTGATTAATAATGTTCTTGTGAAGCGCCTTGTGATTGGGACATTTTTCTATGTCAAAGGTGCTATATAAGACAGAGAGTGGAGAGCACCAGTTCAAACTGTCACAGGACAGAGAATGGAGAGCACCAACTCCAACTGTGACACGAGAGAGAGTGGAGAACACCAGTTCAAAGTGTCACAGGAGCATCCAGTCGTGCCCCGGTAACTGCCCCCAAAGGAAGTGGAGTGTGGGAAATTGCACTCCGTTTCCATTGAGGGGTGGTAAGGCCAATTCTGCAGCGGGAGCAGGACTTCCACGCTGGGGGCTAAAATTCCCTGCCACAGAAGGTTACCGCCCCCAAGATGGGAGCCTGTGCGGGGAGGTAGAGGGAAGATGAGGGGAGATGAGGGCAGGGGATGGAGGGGAGAGTGGTGGAGATGGGGGGTGGAGAAACCTAGGGCGGGGGACTGGAGGGGCCACATTTCAGCGGAGGTCTGGGGGGGCGAAGTGTGTTGGAGGGGCGGGCCTGGGGGCTCTGTGCCTCGGTGCGGGGAGTGTTCGGAGTGGGGTGGACGGGTTGACTGCGCAGATGGCGGTTGGTGGATGTGGTGTCGCGGGGGCGTGGCTCCGGGGTGGCCGGGGCTGGGGGCTCGACATCCGGGGGTGTTCGGCATTTGGGAAGGATTCTGACGGGATGGGGCGGGCTGGGTGCGGGGGGAGTGTTCCCGGTGTTGGGTGGGTCCGGAGCCGGGAGAGGGGGCGGGGGGCATGGTCTTGGGATGGGGTGTGGGCTGTTTGGGGCTGGGATAGAAACTTAGAAACATAGAAAATTGGTGCAGGAGTAGGCCATTTGGCCCTTCGAGCCTGCACCGCCATTCAATGAGTTCATGGCTGAACATGCAACCTCAGTACCCCATTCCTGCTTTCTCGCCATACCCCTTGATCCCCCTAGTAGTAAGGACTACATCTAACTCCTTTTTGAATATATTTAGTGAATTGGCCTCAACAACTTTCTGTGGTAGAGAATTCCACAGGTTCACCACTCTCTGGGTGAAGAAGTTTCTCTTCATCTCGGTCCTAAATGGCTTACCCCTTATCCTTAGACTGTGACCCCTGGTTCTGGACTTCCCCAACATTGGGAACATTCTTCCTGCATCTAACCTGTCTAAACCCGTCAGAATTTTAAACGTTTCTATGAGCTCCCTTCTCATTCTTCTGAACTCCAGTGAATACAAGCCCAGTTGATCCAGTCTTTCGTGATATGTCAGTCCCACCATCCCAGGAATCAGTCTGGTGAACCTTTGCTGCACTCCCTCATTGGCAAGAATGTCCTTTCTCAAGTTAAGAGACCAAAACTGTACACAATACTCCAGGTGTGGCCTCACCAAGGCCCTGTACAACTGATGGGGAGAGACTTCTTCACTCGGGGAGTTGTTGGCCTGTGGGGTTCCCTGCCACGGAGAGTTGTTGATGCCAGTTCATTGGATGTGTTCGGGAGGGAGTTGGATGTGGTCGGGGGGTGTGGGGGGTTGGGGGGGTGTGGAGGGGGCGTGGGGGTTGGGGGTGGGTGATCAGCCATGATCTTGTTGAATGGCGGTGCAGGCTCGAAGGACCGAATGGCCTACTCCTGCACCTGTTTTCTATGTTTCTATGTTTCTATAAATGCAGGTTGTTGTTGTTGACTGACATTCTGCATAAACAGAATTTTTTTGCTCTCAAAATAGACAGTTTCTTAAACGAGGGGATTTAGGGATTATGGGGAGCTGGCAGGGAAGTGAAGCTGAGTCCATGACCGGATCAGCCATGATCGTATTGAATGGCGGAGCAGGCTCGAGGGGCCATATGGCCTACTCCTGCTCCTATTTCTTATGTTCTTATGTAAACTGAGAACGGATCCACACAACCTAACTACCCCTCAAGCATCTCAATCAGAGGGTTCATAATATGGCTGTAATGGGAACATTGACCCCGGTGTAATGGGGCTGAGGCATATTGTCCGGCAGAGTAGAGGGAACAGACGCCAGTATGCACAAGAAGTACAAACTGGTCAGTTGTCGCATTGATGTCTGTGGGATCTTGCTGTGTGCCAAGTGCCAGTCGCATTTGCCCAAGTAACAACAGACACCGCACTGCAAAAGTCTTCGGTGCAATTTCTTGTACATGCAGCGCTTTAGGATGTTTCTGAGCGATGTGGTGAGGTGCTATATAAATGCAAGTCTTTCTTTTAAAAACATTAGTTTTTTCACTGATATGAAATGGGTACCTTAACGGCCCCAACAGATAAGTGAAAGCGTAATTAAGATAATGGTATAGGGTGTTAAGAACATAAGAACATAAAAAATAGGAGCAGGAGTAGCCATTTGGCCCCTCGAGCCTGCTCCGCCATTTAATAAGATCATGGCTGATCTGATCATGGACTCAGCTCCACTTCCCTGCCCGCTCTCCATAACCCTTTACTCCCTTATCGCTCAAAAATTTAAATTCCCCAGCTGCCATGGTGGGATTTGAACTAATGTCCGGGCCTTAGTCCAAGCCTCTGGATTACTAGTGCAGTAACATAACCTCATCATCATAGGCAGTCCCTCGAAATGAGGATGACTTGCTTCCACGCCAAAAAGGAATGAGTTCACAGGTGTTTCAATGAAGGACCTAATATTCCAGGTCCTGAACTACATGTTGAAGGGTGGAAGATGCCTGTGTGTGGATTTTTTAACGTGTGGTGACCGTTGCACCCCAGCCACCACACGGGCTTGACAGAGCTGGGTCTTGGTGCAGTGGCGAGGATTACCCAAGACGACTGGAGACCTGCTCTGCTGCACGGGCCTAGTGCGTACACATATCGCAGTGTGAGCTGGCCCGTGCTTGCCCTGGGCCCACACCTCTTCTGGCCCCGAACTCACGCCTCTCCTGGGTCCCGATTACATCGCTCCACGATCTCTTGCCGCTCCTTCGCCCCGACCTCGCTGCTCCTGCTGTACCTGCCCACACTCCAATCAGTGACCTGGACCTTGATGACGTCCAATCCAGTCGCCCTCTTCGCTGCCGTCACCCTCCTGCACCAGCTCGCACTGTACCTTGCAGTAGAATGCCGCCACGCTGTCTATGGCCGCCGCTCGCCGCTCCTTTTATGGCCCCCACCTGCCGCTGATGGTCTCTCGCAGGTCAGGGCCACCACACTGCATAACCACTGTGCTACCGTACCTTTGTTTGCTGTGTGTCCTGTTGTATGTCCTGCCTCGGGCCGCCTCCAACTCATTGGATGACACAGTGGTGTCAGTACTCACTCTGCATTTTTATGTAGCTGGTGCAGGTACTCTATAAGCTCCCCAATAGTTTAATGGCTGAGTGCTCTGCCTGGTACTAAGCCAGACCAGGTATACCTCATATATGTTCCCTGATCAACACTGTGTTGGGTAAGTTAGACAACAGTTTGGTGCTATTGTTGGTCTCTGTGGTTCTGGACTTCACAGGGCAGAAATCAGCCAGTGTCAGCTATGACTCAATGGGTAGCCTCTGAGTCAGAAGCTTGTTGGTTTCAAGTCTTATTCCAGAGATTCGAGCAAAAAAGTCTAGGCTGATGCTTCAGTGCAGTACTGAGGGAGTGCTGCACTTTTGGAGGTGCCATCTTGCGTGTGAGACGTTAGACTCTCTCAGGTAGACGTGAAAAATCCTATGGTACTATTTTGAAAATGAGCAGGGGAGTTAATCCCAGTGTCCTGGCCAATATTTATTCCTCAATCAACATCTAGAACATTATCTGGTCATTATCACATTGCTGTTTGTGGGGGTTTGCTGTGTGCAAATTGTTTCCTACATTACAACAGTAACTACAGTTCAAAAAGTACTTCATTGGCTGTAAAGCACTTTGGGACGTCTGGTGGTTGTGAAAGGCGCTATAGAATTGCAATTTTTTCTTTATTGCTCGTAATTCTGATCACTATCCAGCGACTCCTGCTGGAAAATGTTTGTCCAGATGTTGGTTGAGGACAGAATAGGCTCTTCTGTGTTGTCCTCTTCCCACCCCCTGTCCAAGCTCTCACACGATGAATTGCAGCTTGGGTGTGATGTCGGAGGCTGTTGTCAGCCATGGAACTCCCTTTATGAGGGGAATGGTGAACAGAGAAAGAAATAGCTTAATGTGTACTGAGTTTCATATTACCACATCCAGTGTATCACCAAGTGCACCTATTTCACCTGCCTCATCTCCACTGCCACTGAAACTCCCATCCACACAGCTGTCATCTCCGGACATAGAATCATAGAATCATAGAAGTTTACAGCACAGAAGGAGTCCATTTCGACCCACCCATGTCCGCGCCGGCCAACAAGAGGCTATCCAGCCTAATCCCACTTTCCAGTTCTTGGACGTAATCCTGTAGATTACGGGACTTCAGGTGAGGGTTTCTGCCTCCACCACCCTTTCAGGCAGTGAGTTCCAGACCCCCAAAACCCTCTGCGCGAAGAAATTTCCCCTCTAAACCTTCTACCAATTACTTTAAATTTATGCCCCCTGGTTGTTGATCCCTCTGCTAAGGGAAATAGGCCCTTACTATCCACTAAATCTAGGCCCCTCATAATTTTATGCACCTCAATTTTATGCACCTCAGTCTCCTCTATTCCAATGAAAACAAATCCAGCCTATCTAATCTGTCCTCATAGCTTAGATTCTCCAGTCCCGGCAACATCCTCGTAAATCTCCTCTGTACCCTCTCCAGTGCAATCACATCCTTCCTGTAATGCGGTGACCAGAACTGCACGCAGTAGTCCAGCTGTGGCCTAACCAGTGTTTTATAAAGTTCAAGCATAACCCCCCGTTCTTGTATTCTATGCCTCGGCAAATAAAGGCAAGCATTCCGTATGCCTTCTTACTCACCTTATCTACCTGGTCTGCTACTTTCAGGGATCAGTGGACATGCACTCCAAGGTCCCTTTTTTCCTCTATACTTCTCAGTATCCTACCATTTAATGTGACATGACTTACCTAACATCTTCCTCGCTAGTCTCTTGGGCTTCACCCTACTGAAACTCCAACTCATCCAGAACTCTGCATTCTAGATAGGTTGCTTCCTGTCCTCACTGCCATCCACCGGCTCGTCATCCCCCAATTCTTTCCCTTTCCCATGTCCTGTCAGTGTCAGCTGTGGCTCAGTGGGTCACACTCTCACCTTTGGGTCAGAAGGTCATGGGTTCAAGTCCCACTCACAGAGACATGAGCTCAAAAATCTAGGCTGACACTCCAGTGCAGTGCTGAGGGAGTGCTGCACTGTCGGAGGTGCTGTCTTTTAGATGAGACATTAAACAGAGGTCCCGTCTGCTCTCTCAGGTGACGTAAAAGATCCCATGGCACTATTTCGAAGTAGAACAGGAGAGTTATCCCTGGTGTCTTGACCAATATTTATCCCTCAGTCACCTTAACAAAAACAGATTATCTGGTCATTACCACATTGCTGTTCGTGGGAGCTTGCTGTGCGCAAATTGGCGGCCTCATTTCCTATATTACAACAGTGACTACGCTTTTTTAAAAAGTACTTAATTGGCTGTAAAGCGCTTTGGGATGTCTGGTGGTTGTGAAAAGCGCGATTAAAAAATCCAAGTCTTTCTTTTTCCTGTCTTCTCCTGTCTTCTGGGGGCTGCCCATTTAAAACTGAGATGAGGAGGAATTTCTTCTCTCAGTGGGTTGTAAATCTGTGGAATTCTCTGCCCCAGAGAGCTGTGGACACTGGGTCTTTGAATATATTTAAGGTGGAGATGGACAGATTTTTGAGCGATAAGGGAGTAAAGGATTATGGGGAACGGGCAGGGAAGTGGAGCTGAGTCCATGATCAGATCAGCCATGATCTTATTGAATGGCGGAGCAGGCTCGAGGGGCCAAATGGCCTACTCCTGCTTCATTTCTTATGTTCGTATGTTCCTCTGCGGAGTGTCTTGGGATGGTTTTATTATGTTAAAGAAGCTCCACACGTTGTAACATTATAAAGTAGCTGATGCGGGCTATATTTGGGGGTGAGGTATATTCAGGTAATTACAGCGAATGGTGGTTCTGGTTCAGACAGGTGGATAGCTTGTTGCGGGAGTCCAGGAAATGACAGGAAGATGTAATGCATTCTGCCCCTGTAACTGGCTGAGACTATCAACTATACTGAGAGGTGATGAAGGCACAAGGACCCTGGGTTAATTGACTCCCAGGGGAGATTTAAAGGTGTAAAATGCTTTGATCCTGGGTCAGAAACGAATATCGTTTTTTTGCAAGGTGGCAAACATCGAAAGGAGCAGGGGTCTCGACCCCGGGGAGCAGGAATGCAGCACCACTCCATCGACAGGTGTAAAGGGGAGGAGCGCAGGAGAAACAGCATGAGCTTGGCTGCACATACAGCTGCTGGAAGATTATTTTTTTATTAATAGCGCTACTACGCAAAGGTGTCCAAGCTGCAGGTCCGTGACCTGACAAACTGGCCTTCAAGGCCCAGGCAACTCAATCCTATTTATGCTTGTGATTCGTCCTGTGGGCCTGGATGTTTGGAAAAGTCTGCGCTTTGCGTTGATGCCTGATCAAAAACATCGAGGTGTGTATCGGTCCGGAGAAACTCGAGTGATTTGTGCAAATTTACAGGAACGGGATTTTAAATTTTTTTACAGGCTAACATTTACAAGTGTGCATTTCCCCTTGGACCTGAAACACAGATTGAGGATCCATGTATGCAGTCCATCTCCCCGTCTCCCCACACCGCCCCCCCGTCATTAAAATTAATGAGTAGAAGGCAGTGGGGGGAGTGGGCGTGATTTCATGATATTTGCTCCCAAAGTGTGAGGCTCCATTTCAGGAGAGTCTATTTGTGAAACTGAACATTATATGTGGCTGTCGAGGCTCCATTCCATGTACCTCCGCAGTCCACAAGAAACAAAAAACCTGGACACCACTGCTCTAACATATCAGCATTGAATAATAGTCTGATGCCTATTCAATACGTAACCCCTCTCATCATAGGCGGTCCCTCGTATCGAGGATGACTTGCTTCCATGCCGAAAAGGGATGAGTTCAATGAGTTTACAGGTGTTTCAATGAAGGGTCTAATACTCCAGGACCCAAACTATATGTTGAAGGGTGGAAGATGTCTGTGCGTGGATTTTTTGCCGTTGCACACCAGCCACCACATGGGCTTGACAGAGCTCGGTCTTGGTCCAGTGGCAAGGATTAACCAAGACGACTGGAGACCAGCTCTGGTTCATGGACTTATTGCACACACATATTGCAGTGTGGACTGGCCTGTGCTGCCCCTGGGCCCTTTACCTCTTCTGGCCCCAAACTCACACCTCTCTTGGGCCCCGATCGCGTCGCTCCACGATCAATTGCCGCTCCTGCGCCATGGGCAACGTGGTGGCATACCACTGCAAGTTACAGTGCGAGCTGGTACAGGAGGGCGACGGCAGCGAAGAGGGCGACTGGATTGGACATCATCAGGTTGGTGATTGGAGCCTGGGCAGGTACAGCAGGAGCGGCGAGGTAACCCCTAACTGCAGGCTTAATAGGCAGTAAAACCGTTGTCTAAAATCTAGCAGAATAAAGCTGAAAGAATGCATTTTTAACAAAAAAAAGAGTTCCTTCAATGTTAGAAGGATATGTTGATAGGGTAAGATGAAGTAGGATGGGGAGTAGGCTCGTGTAGAGCATAAACACCAGCATGGATGTGTTGGGCCGAATGGCCTGCTTCTGTGCTGTACATTCTATATAGTTCTCACTTCTACTCCTCTTAGCCACCCGATCATGCTAGGGTCAGACTCTTCAAACACCAATTGTGCTCCGGCACCTCACTCGGAGTGTGTAACTCTAGACAGGGAAGGTTTGTATGCTATTCCACCATGGAAACATCATGGCTGATGCTCTTCCTAGTACGCGCAGGCACACATACACACCCTCGTTTTCTGGCAGAGTCATTGGACACGGACAGGGAACAGAAATCCCCATTAATGTGTTGTCCCCCCTCCCCCCCTTCCCGCTAGCACCAAGGCCAACTCCCGGCAGCTTTCTGCCGTCCTAGCTAATAGTAGGGCTCGAGTCTGGGACCTTCTGCTCTGTGTGGCTTTGAACTGCATCGAGCGATTGACTTGCCCTGGACAGTATGCGTAAAGAGCAAGGAAAGACTAAATATACACATTGAGAAATATGTATGTCAGCTTGTATAAAATACCAGTGGGTCTGTCTTTGCTTTGTTTATAAGAACATAAGAAATAGGAGCAGGAGTAGGCCATTTGGCCCCTTGAACCTGCTCCGCCATTCAATAAGATCATGCTTGATCTGATCATGGACTCAGCTCCACTTCCCCACCTGCTCCCCATAACCCTTCACTCCCTTATCGCTCAAAAATCTGTCTATCTCTGCCTTATATATATTCAATGACCCAGCCTCCACAGCTCTCTGGGGCAGAGCATTCCATAAATTTACAACCCTTTGAGAGAAGAAATTTCTCCTCATCTCAGTTTTAAATGGGCGGCTCCTTATTCTAAGATTATGTCCCCTAGTTTTAGTTTCCCCTTATGAGCAGTTTGGGGTCTGTAACAATGTTCCCTTTAATTTTCTTTTCGGGGTGCGTGGCCACTTTAACGGTCTGCGTGGCCCATTCAAATTGCCGCACATGCGCGGTTTTTCCTATTGTAAAGCCGGCAAGCGGCTTGCGTGAGAGCTCCAGATAGATGCGCGACTGTGCAGATTAAGAAGAAAGAAAGACTTGGATATATATAGCGCCTTTCATGACCACCCGATGTCTCAAAACTCTTTGTGGTGACTGGAGTATCTTTGGAGTGGAGTCACTGTTGTAATGTGGGAAACACAGCAGCCAATTTGTGCACAACAAGCTCCCACAAACAGCAATGTGATAATGATCAGATAATCTGTTTTTTGTTATGCTGATTGAGGGATAAATATTGGCCCAGGATATCAGGGATAACTCTCCTGCTCTTCTTCAAAATAGTGCCGCAGGATCTTTTACATCCACCTGACAGGACAGACGGGACCTCGATTTAATGTCTCATCTGAAAGGCAGCACCTCTGACAGTGCAGCACTCCCTCAGCACTGCACTGGAGTGTCAGCTGAGAATTTTTGTACTCAAGTCTCTGGCATGGGATTTGAACCCACATCAAGCTGAATCAGAGGTGAGTGTGCTACCCACTGAGCCACAGCTGACACCTATATCCTTTTTCAATTTCAACTTTGGACTGTAGCACGGTTCTGATGTTTACCTCGTGAAGTGCAGCTGGCTTATCTCTTTAAGGCCACTGTTCAGCTACTCCTTTGGGGCAGTGACCTAAAGAGCCATAACCTACAGCCAATTAGAGGTAATTGGCAGCTGCTGTAACATCCTTGACCTTTGCCCCCGGATAGAGCGCAAGTTATCAGGGTCAGAAAAAAAAAACCCAGAAGGCTTTCTTTCTATTCTTTTTTAATACCTTTGACTATTCGGAGTGTGATGCCTTAAGTGTGACAGATACATGCGAGATGCAAGACTTACCCTGGTTATTGACCTCCCTGCTAAGGGAAATAGGTCGTTCCTACCCACCTCTCGGCCCTTCATCATTTTATACACCTCAATTAAGTCTTCTCTCAGCCTGCTCTGTTCCAAAGAAAACAACTCCAGCCTACCCAATCTTACCTCATAGCTAAAATTCTCCAATCTTGGCAACATCCTTGTAAATCTCTTCTGTACCCTCTGTTAAAGTTATATGTTCTGTTCTTTTTAAAAATAATACTTTGATCTTATAGTATAATTTGTTATTAAATAGCAAAACATAAGGAAAGTTGGGAAGTAGAGATGTAGAGTTGGTTGGAACAAAGATGTTTCTCTGTTGTAGAGGCTGAGGAGCTGGGAGATGGACAATTGAGGGGCTGCAGTGCCACCACTGGCAGAGGGGAGTAATTGCAGCGTAATATGTTTACAGAGGCGGTTCCATTGTAAATGCAGATTATAGAAATTTCCTTGCAAAATGCCCTGCCACCTTCAATGATTTGTGCACATATACCTGGGGGTGCATGAACAGAGAGACCTGGGTGTATATGTGCACAAATTGTTGAAGGTGGCAGGGCAGGTTGAGAAAGTAGTTAAACAAGCGCATGGGATCCTGAGCTTCATAAATAGAGGCATAGAGTACAAAAACAAGGAAGTTATGATGAACCTTTATAAAACACTGGTTCGGCCTCAACTGGAGTATTGTGTTCAATTCTGGGCACCGCACTTGAGGAAGGATGTGAAGGCCTCCGGGAGGGTGCTGAAAAGATTTACGAGAATGGTTCCAGGAATGAGGGACTTCAGTTACGTGTATTGACTGGAGAAGCTGGGGTTGTTCTACTTAGAGAAGGTTGAAAGGAGATCTGAGGGTCCAGATAGATAGTGCGAGAAACTGTTCCCTTTGATGGAAGGGTTGAGAACCAGAGGACATAGACTTAAGGTGATTGGCAGAAGAACCAAAGGCGACATGAGGAAAAACTTTTTTATGCAGCGAGTGGTTAGATCTGGAATGTATTGCCTGAGTGGTGGAGGCAGACTCAATCATGGCTTTCAAAAGGGAATTGGATAAGTACCTGAAGGAAAAATTTTGCAGGGCTACGGGGAAAGGACGGGGGAGTGGGACTAATTTGACCTACTAGCCATTACGGAGACGTGGTTGCAAAGTGACCAAGGCTGTGAACTAAATATTCCAGGATACTTAACTTTTAGAAGAGATTGGCAAAATGGAGAAGGAGGAGGGGCAGCCATGATAATAAAGGATGGAATAAAGACAGTAGACAGAAAGGATCTTAACTCAGAAAATCAAGAAATAGAATTTGGAACACAGGAAGCTGAGGGGAGACCTGATTGATGTGTATAAAATTATGAGGGGCCTGAATAGAATGGATAGGAAGGAACTGTTTTCCTTGGCATAGGGGTCAACAACCAGGGGACATAGATTTAAAGTAATTGGGGGGAGGTTTAGAGGAGATATGAGGGAAAATTTCTTCACCCACAGGGTGGTGGGGGTCTGGAACTCACTGCCTGAAAGGGTGGTAGAAGCAGAAACCCTCACCAGATTTAAAAAATATATTGGATGTGCATTAAAGTGCTGTAACCTACAGGGCTACAGACCAAGGGCTGGAAAGTGGGATTAGGCTGGATAGCTCTTGGTCGACAGCATGGACACAATGGGCTGAAATGGCCTTCTTCAGTGCTGTAAATTTCAATGATTCTATAAATCAGTTTGGGT
Source organism: Pristiophorus japonicus (assembly GCF_044704955.1). Lineage (NCBI taxonomy): Eukaryota > Metazoa > Chordata > Chondrichthyes > Pristiophoridae > Pristiophorus > Pristiophorus japonicus. The sequence continues at coordinate 240,768,978 of NC_091979.1, forward strand.
GGAGCTAAGAAACAGCAAGGGGCAGAAAACATTGGTGGGAGTTGTTTATAGGCCCCCAAACAGTAGTTGTAATGTAAGGCCGATTATAAATCAGGAAATTAGAGGCGCATGTAACAAGGGTAATGCAATAATCATGGGGACTTTAATCTACATATAAACTGGGCAAACCAAATTTGCAGTAATAGTGTAGAGGACGAATTCATGGAATGTATACAAGATAGTTTTCTAAATCAGTATGTTGAGGAATCAACTAGGCAACAGGCTATTTTAGATCTAGTATTGTGCACTAAGTTTGAAAGTGATTTAGTTAAATCCGAAACTAGGGTCTTAAATCTAAACAAAGCAAACCACTAAGTATGAGGGGTGAGTTGGCTAAGGTAGATTGGGAAACTACATTGGTGGTAGACAAGCAATGGCTAGCATTTAAAGAATTAATATATAATTTACAACAAATACATACATATAAGGCACAAAAACCCCACAGGAAAAGGGGTCCAACCGTGGCTAGCAAGAGAAGTTAAAGATAGGATTACATCAAAGGAAAAGGCTTATAATGTTGCCAAAAGGAGGGATAAGCCTGAGCATTGAGAGGATTTTAGAATTCAATCAAGAAGGACCAAGAAATTGATAAAGGGAAAATAGAATATGAGAGTTATTATGTATGTAAACCTGTAATTACCATGTCTAACCACTAGAGGGCTTATCCCCTGGAGTCCCAAGGGATCCCACAATCCCTTGGGAGCACCTGTATAAAAGGAGGCTTCACAGGCTGGAGAGGCATTCTGAGATCTGTAATAAAGGACTACGGTCACACTTGCTTTGAGCTTGCAGTATCTAGTCTGACTCTTTATTCAAGACATAACAACTGGTGATGAGATACAGATGACGAACCCCAAAGCAACAATGCAGAGAACTGTGGGCATCCTGGAGAAATTTTCAGAGGGAGATGATTGGGAAACCTTTGTGGAGCGACTTGACCAATACTTCATGGCAAACGAGCTGGAAGGAGAAGGGAATGCTGCCAAACGAAGGGCGATCCTCCTCACTGTTTGTGGGGCACCAATGTATAGCCTTATGAAAATTGCTCGCTCCAGCAAAACCCACAGACAAGTCGTACGATGAGTTGTGCACACTGGTTCGGGAGCATCTAAACCCGAAGGAAAGCGTTCTGATGACGAGGTATCAGTTCTACACATACAAAAGGTCTGAAGGCCAGGAAGTGGTGAGCTACGTCGCCGAGCTAAGGCGCCTTGCAGGACATTGCGAATTTGAAGGAGACTTGGAGCATATACTCAGGGACTTCTTTGTACTTGGCATTGGCCATGAAGTGATACTTCACAAACTTTTGACTGTAGAGACCCCAACCTTAAGTAAAGCCATAGCAATAGCCCAGGCGTTCATCACCACCAGTGACAATTCCAAACAAATTTCCCAGCATACTAGTGCTGCTGCAAGTACTGTGAACAAAGTAACGTTGTTTTCAAATCGAAATGTACATGGCAGGACTTACACGCATGTAGCTGCACATCCGCAGATGACTCAGAGTCTGCCATCAAGGGTGGTGAATACAAGGCAATAAACATCTTGTTGGCGCTGCGGGGGTGATCATCGATTCCATTCATGCCACTTCAAAGGATACGTTTGCAAGGGCTGTGGAACAATGGGACACCTCCAACGTATGTGCACACGAGCTGCAAACCCTGTTAATCTTGCAAACCACCACGTTGCAGAGGAGGACAGATCCACGGTGGATCATGACGAACCAGAGCCTCAGACCGAAGAGGCAGGGGTATATGAAATGCACACATTTACCACAAAGCATTCCCCGATAATGCTGAAGGTTGAATTAAATGGACTCCCGGTGTCCATGGAGCTGGACACGGGCACAAGCCAGTCCATAATGAGTAAAAAGACTTTCGATAAGTTGTGGTGCAACAAGGCTTCAAGGCCAATCCTGACTCCCATTCGTACCAAACTTAGAACTGATTCCCGTAATTGGCAGTGCTACCGTAAAGGTCTCCTACGATGGAGCGGTGCACGATTTACCACTCTGGGTGGTACCGGGCGATGGCCCCACGCTGTTCGGCAGGAGCTGGCTGGGAAAGATACGCTGGAACTGGGACAACGTCCGAGCGCTTTTGTCCGTCGACGACACCTCATGTGCCCAGGTTCTAAGCAAGTTCCCCTCGCTATTCGAACCAGGCATCGGGAAGTTCCAAGGAGCAAAAGTGCAGATCCATTTGATTCCTGGGGTGTGACCCATCCGTCACAAGGCGAGAGTGGTACCTTGCATGATGAGAGAGAGGGTGGAGATCGAGCTGGACAGGCTGCAATGAGAGGGCATCATTTCGCAGATTGAATTCAATGAGTGGGCCAGTTCAATTGTTCCAGTCCTCAAGAGAGATGGCACCGTCAGAATCTGATTACAAAGTAACTATCAATCGTTTCTTACTGCATGATCAATACCCGCTACCAAAGACAGACGACCTATTTGCGACGCTGGCGGGAGGGAAAATGTTCACGAAGCTGGACTTGACCTCAGCCTACATGACACAGGAGCTGGAGGAATCTTTGAAAAGCCTCACCTGCATCAACATGCACAAAGGTCTTTTCGTTTACAACAGATGCCCGTTTGAGATTCGATCAGCCGCGGCAATATTCCAGAGGAACATGGAAAGCTTGCTGAAGTTGGTCCCGCACACTGTGGTCTTCCAGGACGACATCTTGGTTACAGGTCAGGACACCGTCGAGCACCTGCAGAACCTGGAGGAGGTTCTTAGTCGGCTTAATTGTGTGGGGCTCAGGCTAAAATGCTCGAAGTGCATTTTCCTGGCGCCTGAAGTGGAGTTCCTGGGGAGAAGAATTGCAGTGGACGGCATCAGGCCCACCGACTCAAAGATGGAGGCAATCAAAACCGCACCAAGACCACAGAATGTGACGGAGCTGCGGTCGTTTCCAGGACTTCTGAACTATTTTGGTAACTTCTTACCGGGTCTTAGCACATTGCTAGAACCTCTGCATTATTTACTGCGTAAAGGAGATTAATGGTTATGGGGTAAAAGCCAAGAAAATGCCTTTGAGAAAGCCAGGAAGCTGTTATGTTCAAACAAATTGCTTGTGTTGTACGATCCATGTAAATGTTTGGTACTAGCATGTGATGCATGGTCGTACAGGGTCGGGTGTGTATTGCAACAAGCTAATGAATTTGGGAAATTGCAACCAGTTGCTAATGCATCCAGAAGTCTGTCTAAGGCTGAGAGGGCCTGCAGTATGATCGAAAAAGAAGCGTTAGCGTGTATTTACGGGGTAAAGAAAATGCATCAATATTTGTTCGGGCTCAAATTTGAATTGGAAACCGACCATAAGCTGCTTATATCCCTCTTTTCTGAAAATAAGGGGATAAATATGAATGCATCGGCCCGCATCCAGAGATGGGCACTCACGTTTTTTTTTATCCAATTTCGTTCCAGATCAACTCTAACGCCAAAGATCACTTTGCGCCAATGTGTTTGATCTTAGGCCAAAAGGCCGAGAGGCGAAGTTGCACCGTTCCTGGAAATATTGCAATACCAGGTCGGTGCATGGAGTGGACGGGGCATGCCCCTGATCCAGCTCCCTGTCCAAAAATCAATTCAATATCATGTCCCCATAGGGGATATTAAACTGATAAGAACAGATACTACACTTGATCTTAGCCAAAAGGCCGAGAAGCACTCACGTTATCCGCATACAACTATGCCATCCGCCACAGGCCAGGCACAGAAAACTGTGCCGATGCTCTCAGGAGGCTACCATTGCCCACTACTGGGGTGGAGCTGGCACAGCCTGCAGATTTAGTTATGGTAATGGAAGCATTTGAGAGTGAGCAATCACTTGTTACCGCCCGACAGATTAGAACCTGGATGAGCCAGGACCCCTTACTGTCCTTAGTAAAAAAAACTGTGTGCTCCACGGGAGTTGGTCTAGTGTCCCATTAGAGATGCAGGAAGAAATAAAGCCGTACCAGTGGTGCAGAGATGAAATGTCTATACAGGCAGACTGCCTCCTACGGGGTAATCGGGGAGTTGTGCCAAAAAAGGGCAGGGACACTTTCATTAGTGATCTCTTATTACCCACCCAGGCATTTTAATGATGAAAGCGATAGCCAGATCCCACGTGTGGTGGCCTTAGAGTTCTGTGTGCACAAATGTAATACATGTTCCCAGTTAAGCAATGCACCAATAAGTTTGTGGTCTTGGCCCTCCAAACCGTGGTCTAGGGTTCATGTCGACTATGCAGGCCCATTCTTGGGAAAAATATTTTTAGTGGTTGTAGATGCGTACTCCAAATGGATTGTGTTGTGTAAAGCATGTACTCCCATGTTCCGTCACCAGGGAGCGCAACCCCTGAAGTCTCAAGGGATCCCAGCATCCCTTGAGAGCACTGTATATAAGCCGACCCTAAGACCTGTTCCTCACTCTGGAGTGTCCTGATAAAGACCGAGGTCACTGTTACTTTAACCTCCTTGTGTGCAGTCTCATCTGTGTTAGGAACACAATAACTGGCAACGAGTATATGAATCCAACGCAAATATGCAGCAAACTGTGGGCATCCTGGAGAAGTTCTCGGAGGGTGAGGACTGGGAAGCCTATGTCGAACGGCTAGACCAGTACTTTGTAGCCAACGAGCTGGACGGAGAAGGAAGCGCTGCAAAAAGGAGAGCGGTCCTCCTCACGGTCTGCGGGGCACCGACCTACAGCCTCATGAAGAATCTTCTGGCTCCGGTGAAACCCACAGATAAGTCGTATGAGGAGCTGTGTACACTGGTTCGAGAGCATCTTAACCCGAGGGAGAGCGTGCTGATGGCGAGGTATCGGTTCTACACGTTCCAGCAATCTGAAGGTCAGGAAGTGGCGAGCTATGTTGCCGAGGTAAGGCGACTTGCAGGACAATGTGAGTTTGATGGCTACCTGGAGCAAATGCTCAGAGACTTTTTTGTACTGGGCATTGGCCATGAGACCATCCTACGAAAACGTTTGACTGTAGAGACACCGACCCTCAGTAAGGCCATTGCAATAGCACAGGCGTTTATGTCCACCAGTGATAACACCAAACAAATCTCTCAGCACACAAGTGCTAGCAATGTTCATAAATTAACTGGAACTGTGTTTGCGAGCAGAAATGTACAGGGCAGAAACCACAAGTCTGAAACTGCTAGCAGGCCTCAGGTGACCCAGATGACTCAGAGTCTGCAACAAAGGATGAATGCAAGGCAATTCATACCTTGTTGGCATTGTGGATGCTTCCATTCAGCCTATTCATGCTGCTTCAAAGGGTATGTTTGCAAGAGCTGTGGAACAATGGGGCACCTCCAACGAGCTTGCAGATGTGCTGCAAGCTCTGCAAAACCTGCTAACCACCTCATGGCAGAGGAAGATCAGTCCATGGTGGATCAAAGCAATTTCGAGCCTCAGAGAGAGGAGGCAGATGCTGAAGTACACGGGGGGCACACATTTTCGACGAAATGTCCACCTATAATGCTAAATGTAAAATTGAATGGCTTACCCGTAGCCATGGAACTGGACACTGGCACGAGCCAATCCATCATGAATAAAAAGATGTTTGAGAGACTGTGGTGCAAAAAGGCACTCAGACAAGCTCTGAGCCCCATCCACACGAAACTGAGAACGTACACCAAAGAGCTCACCATTGTCCTGGGCAGCGCCATGGTCAAGGTCACCTATGGGGGCACGTTGCATGAACTACCATTCTGGATTGTTCCGAGCAATGGCCCCACACTGCTTGGAAGGAGCTGGCTGGGCAAAATCCGCTGGAACTGGGATGACATCCGAGCGCTATCACATGTCGATGAGGCTTCATGTACCCAGGTTCTTAATAAATTTCCTTCCCTTTTTGAGCCAGGCATTGGAAACTTTTCCGGGGCGAAGGTGCGGATCCACTTGGTCCCAGAGGCACGACCCATTCACCACAAGGCGCGAGTGGTACCTCACACGATGAAGGAGAGAGTGGAAATCAAGCTGGACAGGCTGCAATGCGAGGGCATCATCTCCCCAGTGGAATTCAGCGAGTGGGCCAGCCCGATTGTCCCAGTACTCAAAAGTGATGGCACGGTCAGGATTTGCGGCGATTATAAAGTAACTATTATTCGTTTCTCGCTACAGGACCAATACCCGCTACCCAAGGCAGATGACCTACTTACGACACTGGCAGGAGGCAAGATGTTCACCAAGCTCGAACTGACTTCGGCCTACATGATGCAGGAGCTGAAGGAATCTTCGAAGGGCCTCACCTGCATCAACACGCACAAGGGACTGTTCATCTACAACAGATGCCCGTTTGGAATTCGTCGGCTGCAGCGATCTTCCAGAGAAACATGGAGAGCCTACTCAAGTCGGTACCACGTATGATGGTTTTTCAGGACGATATATTGGTCACGGGTCGGGACAACGCTGAGCACCTACAAAACTTGGAGGAAGCCCTCCAGCGATTGGATCGCGTAGGGCTGCGGCTGAAGAGGTCAAATGCGTCTTCATGACAACAGAAGTTGAGTTATTGGGGAGAAAGATCGCGGCGGACGGCATTCGGCCCACAGACGCCAAGACAGAGACTATCAGGAACGCGCCCAGGCCACAGAACGTCACGGAGCTGCGGTCGTTTCTGGGACTCCTCAACGATTTTGGTAACTTCCTGCCGGGGTTAAGCACCCTCTTAGAGCCCCTACATGTGTTATTGCGTAAAGGTGAGAACTAGGTATGGGGAAAAAACCAAGTAATTGCTTTTGAGAAAGCCAGAAACATTTTATGCTCCAACAAGCTGCTTCTATTGTATAACCCGTGTAAAAGACTTATGCTAGCATGTGATGCGTTGTCATACGGAGTCGGGTGTGTATTACAACAAGCTAACGTTGCAGGGAAGTTGCAACCTGTCGCCTATGCCTCCAGGAGCTTGTCTAAGGCTGAGAGTGCCTACAGCATGATTGAGAAAGAGGCATTAGCATGTATGTTCGGGGTAAAGAAAATGCATCAGTACCTGTTTGGCCTCAAATTTGAGCTGGAAACCGATCACAAGCCCCTCATATCCTTGTTCGCTGAAAACAAGGGGATAAATACTAATGCCTCAGCCCGCATACAAAGGTGGGCACTCGCGCTATCAACGTATAACTATACCATCCGCCACAGGCCAGGCACCGAGAACTGTGCGGATGCTCTCAGTCGGCTACCATTGCCCACCACGGGGGTGGAAATGGCGCAGTCTGCAAACTTGTTGATGGTGGCGCAGCCTGCAGACTTGTTGATGGTCATGGAAGTATTTGAAAATGATAAATCACCTGTCACGGCCCGCCAGATTAGGACTTGGACCAGCCAAGATCCTCTGCTGTCCCTAGTAAAAAACTGTGCACTGCATGGGAGCTGGGCCAGCATCCCCGTTGAAATGCAAGAGCTAATCAAGCCATTCCAGCGGCGAAAGGATGAGCTGTCCATTCAGGCAGACTGCCTGTTGTGGGGGTAACCATGTAGTGCTACCCAAAAAGGGCAGAGAGACGTTCATCTCGGATCTCCACAGCACACACCCGGTTATAGTAATGATGAAAGCAATAGCCAAATCCCACGTGTGGTGGCCTGGTATTGACTCTGACTTAGAGTCCAGTGTACGGCAATGCAGCGTGTGTGCTCAGCTCAGCAACGCGCCCAGAGAGGCACCACTAAGTTTGTGGTCCTGGCCCTCCAGACCATGGTCGAGGATCCATGTCGACTATGCGGGCCCGTTTCTCGGTAAAATGTTCTTGGTGGTGGTGGATGCTTTTTCAAAATGGATTGAATGCGAAATAATGTCGGGAAGCACTGCCACCGGCACCATTGAAAGCCTGAGGGCCATGTTTGCCACCCACGGCCTGCCTGACATACTGGTCAGTGACAACGGGCCATGTTTCACCAGTGCCGAATTTAAAGAATTCATGATCCGCAATGGGATCAAACATGTCACTTTGGCCCCGTTTAAACCAGCCTCCAATGGGCAGGCAGAGTGGACAGTACAAACAATCAAACAGAGTCACAGAAGGCTCACTCCAAACCTGCCTATCCCAAGTACTGCTCAGCTACCGCACGAGATCCCACTCGCTCACAAGGGTGTCCCCGGCTGAGCTACTCATGAAAAGGACACTTAAAACCAGACTCTTGCTGGTTCACCCCAACCTGCATGATCAGGTAGAGAGCAGGCGGCAGCAACAAAATGTAAACGATGATTGTGCCACTGTGTCACGGGAAATTGATCTGAATGACCCTGTGTGTGTGCTAAACTATGGACATAGTCCCAAGTGGATCGCGGGCACGGTGATAGCTAAAGAAGGGAGTAAGGTGTTTATAGTCAAACTAGACAATGGACAAATTTGCAGAAAGCACCTGGACCAAATGAGACTGCGGTTCACAGACTGCCTGAACAACCCACAGCAGACACCACCTTTTTCGAGCCCACAACACACACCCAAAGGATCACCGACACCACCCCGGACCAGGAAATTGAACCCATCATGCCCAACAACCCAGCAAGGCCAGGCTCACCCAGCAGCCCTGCAGGGCCAACAACACGCCAGCCTAGCGAGGGCACAGCCAACACACCAGAATAGACATTTGTACTGAGGCGGTCCACCAGGGAAAGAAAGGCTCCCGACTGCCTCACCTTGTAAATAGTTTTCACTTTGACTTTGTGGGGGAGTGATGTTGTATATCTATAAAGCATGCACTCCCATGTTCTGCCACCAGGGAGCGCATCCCCTGAAGTCCCAAGGGATCCCAGCATCCCTTGGGAGCACTGTATATAAGCCGGCCTGTTCCTCACTCTGGAGTGTCTTAATAAAGACCGAGGTCACTGTTACTTTAACCTCCCTGTGTGGAGTCTCATCTGTGTTAGGAACACAATAGATTGAATGTGTGATAATGTCGGCAAGCACGTCCGCTGCCACCATTGAAAGCCTACGGGCCATGTTTGCCACGCATGGCCTGCCTGATGTCCTTGTAAGTGACAATGGGCCGTGCTTTACCAGTGTCGAATTCAAGGAATTCATGACCCGCAATGGGGTCAAACATGTCACGTCTGCCCCATTTCAGCCAGCGTCGAACGGTCAGGCAGAACGAGCAGTTCAAACAATCAAGCAGAGCTTAAAAAGGGTAACTGAAGGCTCACTGCAGACTCGCTTATCCTGAGTCCTGCTTAGTTACCGCACAAGATCCCACTCGCTCACCGGGGTCCCTCCCGTTGAACTACTCATGAAAAGGGAACTTAAGACAAGGCTCTCAAGTCCACCCTTATCTACACGAACAGGTAGAGAGCAGGCGGCTTCAACAGAATACATATCATGATCGCGCAAATGTGTCATGAGAAATTGAAGTAAATGATCCTGTATTTGTGTTGAACTATGGACAAGGTCCCAAGTGGATTGCTGGCACTGTTTTGGCCAAATAGGCGAGTAGGGTGTTTGTGGTCAAACTCGCAAATGGACACACCTGTAGAAAACACTTGGACCAAACCAAACTCAGATTTACGGACTATCCAGAACAACCTGCAATAGACTCTATCTTTTTCGACCCTCTAACACACACAAGTGGCAACCGACCCAGCGGTTGACCACGAAGGAGAACCCATCACCTGCAGCAGTCCAGCAAGGCCAGCTGCGCAGCAGCCCAGTGAAGGCCCAACAAACGACTCACCAACACCAGCATTTGCACCGAGACGATCAACCAGGGAAAGGAAGGCCCCAGATCGACTCACATTGTAAATAGTTACACTATTGACTTTGGTGGGGGGGGGGGGGTGTTGTTATGTATGTAAACCTGTAATTACCATGTCTAACTATCAAAGGGCTTATCCCCTGGAGTCCCAAGGGATCCCACAATATAAGGAGGCCTCACAGGCTGGAAAGGCTCTCTGAGATCTGAAAGAAAAGGACTACGGTCACACTTACTTTGAGCTTGCAGTATCTAGTCTGACTCTTTATTCAAGACATAACAAGAGTAAACTAGCGAGAGACATAAAAACAGATTGTAAAAGCTTCTATAGGTTTGTAAAAAGGCAAAGATTAGTGAAAATAAATGTGGATCCCTTACTGGCTGAGACCGGAGAAATTATAACAGCAATAAGAAAATGGCAGAGAAATTAAACAAATACTTTGTCTCTGTCTACACAGGAGATGCAAAAAGCCTCCCGGAAATAGTGGAGAACCAAGGATCTAGCGAGAATGAGGAACTGAAAAAAATAAATATTAGTAAAAAAATAGTACTGGAGAAATTAATGGGACTGAAAGCCAATAAATCTCCTGGACCTGGTGGCCTACATCCTAGGGTTTTGAAAGTGGTGGCGATAGAGATAGTGGATGAATTGGTTGTCATCTTCCAAAAGTCCATAGCTTCTAGAACGATTTCCGCAGATTGGAAGATAGCTAATGTAACCCCACTATTTAAGAAAGGAGGGAGAGCGAAAACGGGGAACTACAGACCAGTTAGCCTGACATCAGTAGTAGGGAAATGGCTAAAATCTATTATTAAGGACATGCTAATATGGCACTTAAAAATAATAAGATTTGGCAAAGACAACACAGATTTTTGAAAGGGAAGTCAACAAGAAAAAAAAATTGCATGTGCAGTAGGCTGTTGCTAGGGAAGCTTTTGCCTTCCACATCGCTGGCCATTCGCTGGGGCATGTCACATCACCGACCTTTCGCATTGCCCATTTCACATCGCTGGCCTATCGCCAAGTGGAAAATCGCGATCCAAAAAATGGCCGATGTTCCAACGATCGGTAAGGCTGAGAAATCGAACATCGCTGGAACATTGTCCATTTTTTGGGCGATAGTTAGCAAAGTGGAAAGTCGAGCCCAATGAAAGAAAAAAAGAATTATGATAATGACTAGATGATCTGTTTTTTTAGTGATGTGGGTTGAGGGATAAATATTGACCAAGGCACCTCATAGAAACATAGAAAATGGGTGCAGGAGTAGGCCATTCGGCCCTTCGAGCCTGCACCGCCATGAGTTCATAGCTGAACATGCAACTTCAGTACCCCATTCCTGCTTTCTCACCATACTCCTTGATCCCCCTAGTAGTAAGGACTACATCTAACTCCTTTTTGAATATATTTAGTGAATTGGCCTCAACAACTTTCTGTGGTAGAGAATTCCACAGGTTCACCACTCTCTGGGTGAAGAAGTTTCTCTTCATCTCGGTCCTAAATGGCTTACCCTTTATCCTTCAACTGTGACCCCTGGTTCTGGACTTCCCCAACATTGGGAACATTCTTCCTGCATCTAACCTGTCTAAACCCATCAGAATTTTAAACATTTCTATGAGATCCCCTCTCATTCTTCTGAACTCCAGTGAATACAAGCCCAGTTGATCCAGTCTTTCTTGATATGTCAGTCCCGCCATCCCGGGAATCAGTCTGGTGAACCTTCGCTGCACTCCCTCAATAGCAAGAATGTCCTTCCTCAAGTTAGGAGACCAAAACTGTACACAATACTCCAGATGTGGCCTCACCAAGGCCCTGTACAACTGTAGTAACACTTCCCTGCCCTTGTACTCAAATCCCCTCGCTATGAAGGCCAACATGCCATTTGCTTTCTTAACCGCCTGCTGTACCTGCATGCCAACCTTCAATGACTGATGCACCATGATACCCAGGTCTCGTTGCACCTCCCGTTTTCCCAATCTGTCACCATTCAGATAATAGTCTGTCTCTCTGTTTTTACCACCAAAGTGAATAACCTCACAATTTCTCCACATTATACTTCATCTGCCATGCATTTGCCCACTCACCTAACCTATCCAAGTCACTCTGCAGCCTCATAGCATCCTCCTCACAGCTCACACTGCCACCCAACTTACTGTCATTCGCAAATTTGGAGATACTACATTTAATCCCCTCGTCTAAATCATTAATGTACAATGTAAACAGCTGGGGCCCCAGCACAGAACCTTGCGGTACCCCACTAGTCACTGCCCGCCATTCTGAAAAGTACCCATTTACTCCTACTCTTTGCTTCCTGTCTGCCAACCAGTTCTCAATCCACGTCAGCACACTACCCCTAATCCCATGTGCTTTAACGTTGCACATTAATCCCTTGTGTGGGACCTTGTTGAAAGCCTTCTGAAAGTCCAAATACACCTCATCAACTGGTTCTCCCTTGTCCACTCTACTGGAAACATCCTCAAAAATTCCAGAAGATTTGTCAAGCATGATTTCCCTTTCACAAATCCATGCTGACTTGGACCTATCATGTCACCTCTTTCCAAATGCGCTGCTATGACATCCTTAATAATTGATTCCATCACTTTACCCACTACCGATGTCAGGCTGACCGGTCTATAATTCCCTGTTTTCTCTCTTCCTCCTTTTTTAAAAAGTGGGGTTACATTGGCTATCCTCCACTCGATAGGAACTGATCCAGAGTCTATGGAATGTTGGAAAATGACTGTCAATGCATCCACTATTTCCAAGGCCACCTCCTTAAGTACTCTGGGATGCAGTCCATCAGGCCCTGGGGATTTATCGGCCTTCAATCCCATCAATTGCCCCAGCACAATTTCCCGACTAATAAGGATTTCCCTCAGTTCCTCTTTCTTACTAGACCCTCTGATTCCTTTTATATCCGGAAGGTTGTTTGTGTCCTCCTTCGTGAATACCGAACCAAAGTACTTGTTCAATTGGTCTGCCATTTCTTTGTTCCCTGTTATGACTTCCCCTGATTCTGACTGCAGGGGACTTACGTTTGTCTTTACTAACCTTTTTCTCTTTACATATCTATAGAAGCTTTTGCAGTCCATTTTAATGTTCCCTGCAAGCTTCCTCTCGTACTCTATTTTCCCTGCCCTAATCAAACCCTTTGTCCTCCTCTGCTGAGTTCTAAATTTATCCTAGTCCCCGGGTTCGTTGCTATTTCTGGCCAATTTGTATGCCACTTCCTTGGCTTTAATACTATCCCTGATTTCCCTTGATAGCCACGGTTGAGCCACCTTCCCTTTTTTATTTTTACGCCAGACAGGAATGTACAATTGTTGTAGTTCATCCATGCGGTCTCTAAATGTCTGCCATTGCCCATCCACAGTCAACCCCTTAAGTATCATTCGCCAATCTATCCTAGCCAATTCACGCCTCATACCTTCAAAGTTACCCCTCTTTAATTTCTGGACCATGGTCTCTGAATTAACTGTTTCATTCTCCATCCTAATGTAGAATTCCACCATAATATGGTCACTCTTCCCCAAGGGGCCTCGCACAATGAGATTGTTAATTAATCCTCTCTCATTACACAACACCCAGTCTAAGATGGCCTCCCCCCTAGTTGGTTCCTCGACATATTGGTCTAGAAAACCATCCCTTATGCACTCCAGGAAATCCTCCTCCACCGTATTGCTTCCAATTTGATTAGCCCAATCTATATGCAAATTAAAGTCACCCATGATAACTGCTGCACCTTTATTGCATGCACCCCTAATTTCCTGTTTGATGTCCTCCCCAACATCACTACTACTGTTTGGAGGTCTGTACACAACTCCCACTAATGTTTTTTGCCCTTTGGTGTTCTGCAGCTCTACCCATATAGATTCCACATCATCCAAGCTAATGTCCTTCCTAACTATTGCATTAATCTCCTCCTTAACCAGCAATGCTACCCCACCTCCTTTTCCTTTTATTCTCTCCTTCCTGAATGTTGAATACCCTTGGATGTTGAGTTCCCAGCCCTGATCATCCTGGAGCCACGTCTCCGTAATCCCAATCACATCATATCTGTTAACATCTATTTGCACAGTTAATTCATCCATCTTATTACGGAGACCTCCTCTGCCCTTCTTTGAAATAGTGCCATCCATGGGATCTTTTACATCCACCTAAGAGGGCAGATGGGACCTCGGTTTAATCTCTCAGTCCTGGTGATGCTAAAAATGAACATCACTTAGTTGACAGTGTTTAGGAGTAGAAGAGTCCAACGACCATAACTAGTTAAGATCCGGAATGCAAGTATACTTGTCACGACAAAGGAGGGCAGGTTCCAGACAAAACAAAAACCCCTGAAGCCACTCGCACTTAACTCTAGGAGGAGGATCCAAATGTCTTTCAAGGAACAAGCTGGCTTGAGGGAAAATATTGCTTGGATGTGTATACGATGATTCATCTGATCAGGAACATGCCCTGCGGCCAGCAAAAAGGCAGCTCAGGGAGGAATTTGAAAGGTCGGCCATGTTTGAAGTTGATAGCTTCAATATCCAAGCCGTGGGGATAATTGTTCTCCTTCTGTGCTGTTATGTTGATGATTCTATAGGGAACTGGGGTGAGAGTAGATCAGTCCACTTGAAGAGTTAGCCATGTCCCAATGGGCTGAATGTGCTTTTATTGCCATGATTTCATGAATCTGGGAAGAGGAAAATCTGCAGAAATTTTAACAGAGCTATAAGGAGAAGCTTTAGCTACATTTCCAATAAAGCCTATTTATCATCATCATCATCAAAGGCAGTCCATCGAAATCGAGGAAGACTTGCTTCCATTCCAAAAGTGAATTCTCAGGTGACTGTATAGTCCAATACGGGAATTACAGTCCCTGTCACAGGTGGGACAGACAGTGGTTGAAGGAAAGGGTGGGTGGGGAGTCTGGTTTGCTGCACGCTCCTTCCGCTGCCTGCGCTTGTTTTCTGCATGCTCTCGGTGACGAGACTCGAGGTGCTCAGCGCCCTCCCGGATGCTCTTCCTCCACTTAGGGCGGTCTTTGGCCAGGGAGTCCCAGGTGTCGGTGGGGATGTTGCACTTTATCAAGGTTCACTCAGCTCTCCCTTCTCCTCCACTGATCACTGCTCTTTTCTCTGTTTCCTCTCTCACACACATGTACAGGTACTTGCTCCACTTGTGCTCTGTAATCAGCTGTGGCTCAGTGGGTAGCACACTTGCCTCAGAGTCAGAAGGTTGTGGGATCATTGTGGAAGATTGTGAGCACATACATTTATGCTGACACTCTAGTGCAGTATTGAGGGAGTGCTGCATTGTCGGAGGTGCTGTCTTTTAGATGAAACATTAAACTGAGGCCCTGTCTGCTCTCTCAGGTGGAGGCAAAAGATCCCATGGCACTATTTCGAAGAAGAGCAGTGGCGTTATCTCCGATGTCCAGGCCAATATTTATCCCTCAATCAACATAACAAAAAACAGATTATCTGCTCATTATCACATTGCTGTTTGTGGGAGCTTGCTTGTGTGCAAATTGGCTGCTGCCTTTCCTAGATTACAACAGTAACTACACTCCAAAAGTACTAATTGGCTGTAAAGTGCTTTGAGACGTCCGAATGGCTGGGGCCATTAGAGGGAGCAGTGTGCGGCGGCCCAGCCCGGAAATTGGCATGGTCCCAGCCTGCAAGACCATCAGCAGGCCGGGGCCATTAGAGGGAGCAGCAAGAGTTCGTAGAGGGATGTGATCGGGGCCCAGAAGAGGCGTGGGCCCAGGGGCAGCACGAGCCAGCCCACACTGCGATATGTGTGCGCACTAGGTCCGTGCAGCAGAGCTGGTCTCCAGTCGTCTTGGTTAACCCTTGCCACTGGACCAAGACCTAGCTCTGTCAAGCCTGTGTGATGGCTGGTGTGCAACGGCCACCCCACGTTATAAAAATCCAAGCACAGGCATCTTCCACCCTTCAAGATGTAGTTCGCAATCTGAATTATTAGGTCCTTCATTGAAACACCTGTGAACTCATCCCTTTTTGGCGTGGAAGCAAGTCATCCTTGTATCGTGGGACTGACTATGATGTAGGCCATGACAGGCGCTATAGAAATGCAAGTCTTTCTTGTGCTCTATATGACGCTGTACTTGGAGGATTAATCCAATGAGGTGCTTCAGTCCAGCGAGGTACCGTCCCATCAGTCCTGAGATTTGAATGTTGGGGATAAATGGGAAGGCAGATTGGCTAATGGGGCACAGAAGTTAACACATCCAAGTTAGTGGCCCTCCCAATTTCCTGCTTATTAATTTTAACGACTGGACAATCTGGAGATCTACAAATCAGAAAGTTAACTTGGAAAGTTAATCTCTCTGGTAATGCACTGGTTTATATAAAATGTCTTTGTGTCGCCATTTACACACAGCCATTGAACTATTTAGTTTAAAATAACGCACAAAGGAATTTTACATAAGCGCATTGATCAGTGTTCTGCCAGGAGAAATGAAACCCAGTTGACATGAGCAAACTAAGAGTCACGGGGATAAATGGGAACGTTATGAAGATATTACTGGACATGCTCAGATGCACAGGGATCTCATGCACTTTCCATTTCAATTGGTTTATCATTTTCTGGCAGAATAATGCTGAGTTTAATGCGCACACTGTCATTGGTGTGTAAATCATCCAGCAATTTGCAGCGAGGAAGAGATACGCTGTGACTTGAGAATCACCACAAATTGCTGGATGATTTGCACTGTTCCGCCGTTAGTCTCACAAAAATGGCAGCTCGACCTCAACTAGCCCGTCAGTTTCAAGAAATTTCTGTATTTGCGCATTAATTACCAATTAAACACGCGCAGAAAGTTAGGGCTGCTACTTAACAGCATAAGAACCCTTTTAATTCCGAGATTTACATTCCACCAATGCCAGTTGACATCTCCGGCCCAGAAATGGAACAATTGAAACTGCAAAGTCTCATCGCTTCAGGTAGTAAATCGTTCTTAGAGATTTTGAAAATGTTAAATTTCAAATTTTCTTACATTTCCATTCTGTCTCTGTTTCACTCTCTCTCGTCTAATCCAATCTTTCTTTCCCTCTCTTTATTTTTCTTTCTGTTCCTGATTTAACTCTAATTCACCACATTTCTTTCTTGCTCTTCTGTTTCTTTCTCAATCTTTAAATCTCATTGTTTAAGAAGATAGACTGTCAGTTCCTTCGTTCACCAAGGTCCCAGACTGACACAAGCCTTTTATTCCAGATTTACTTATTTAATTAACTGAATTTAAATTCCCCAGCTGCCATGGTGGGATTTGAGCTCATGTTTTTTTAGTCCAGCCCCCTGGATTACTTGTCCCATAACTTAACCACTCTGCTACCATACCATTATGTTATCTTTTATTACTATTAGAAAATCACCCACATTAAATATTCATCATCATCATCATAGGCAGTCCCTCGGAGTTGAGGATGACTTGCTTCCTCACTGAAAATGAGTTCTCAGATGACTGAAGAGTCCAATGTGGAACCCACAGTTTCTGTCACAGGTGGGACAGACGGTGGTTGAAGGAACGGGTGGGTGGGGGGCCTGGGTTGCTGTGCGCTGTCTATGCTTGGCTTCAGCTTGCTTTTGGTGAAGAGACTCGAAGTGTTCAGCGCCTTCCCGGATGCTCTTCCTCCACTTTGGGCGGTCTTGGGCCAGGGATTCCCAGGTGTCGGTAAGGATGTTACATTTTTTCAAGGAGGCTTTGAGGGTGTCCCTGAAGCATTTCCTCTGCCCACCTGGAGCTCGCTTGCCATGTTGGAGCTCCGAGTAGAGCGCTTGTTTTGGGAGTCTCGTGTTGGGTATGCGGACAATGTGGCCTGTCCAGCGGAGCTGATCAAGCGTGGTCAGCGCTTCGATGCTGGGGATGTTGGCCAGAGTGAGAACACTGACGTTGGTGCATCTATCCTCCCAGGGGATTTGCAGGATCTTGCGGAGGCTGCGTTGGTGGTACTTTTCCAGTGTTTTGAGGTGCCTGCTGTAAATAGTCCTTGTCTCTGAGCCATATAGGAGGGTGGATATCACCACTGCTTTGTAGACCATGAGTTTGGTGCCAGATTTGAGGTCCTGGTCTTCAAATACTCTCTTCCTCAGGCGACCGAAGGCTGCGCTGGCATACTGGAGGTGGTGTTGAACCTTGTCATCGCTCCCGAGGTATGGAAAATGGCCTTGTCCAAGGCCTCGTTGTAGATTCCTAGGTGAAGGCAAGTTTGCCCACCCCTTGAGGATAAGGACAGAGAGCGAAGCCTTGCTTCTCCAACCCAACTCAACTTCAACCTGGATCTCGCATGCCGTGGAGTCGAACCGCTGAGGAGGGACCAGCATGCAAGGAAGGGCGGATTGGGTCCTCTCAGCAGCAAGAGCTTCCTGAAGAAGGCACCGTGTCAGGAGGACAATCTTCCTGAGGATGCATGAGGTCATGTGCTCCATCCATCCCAAGCACCAGCACAGACACTGCTCACCTTCTCCTTGGTCTTCCTCATCTGATGAGGTCTGCTGCTGTTGCTCTGCCTCCTCCAAATGCAGGCCTCTCTGTTGTGAAGTATGCAGAACATTTGCAGAATATTGGGGATTGATCATTGTGCTTCGCAGGATAAGTGCATTGAGAGGCGAGAGTTCGGGGCCAGAAGAAGCGAGGGCCCAGGGGCAGCACGGACCAGCCCACACTGCGATATGTGTGTGCACTAGGTCCGTGTAGCAGAGCAGGTCTCCAGTCATCTTGGATAACCCTTGCCACTGGACCAAGACCTAGCCTCTATCAAGCCCGTGTGATGGCTGGTGTGCAATGGCCACCCCACGTTAAAAAAATCCACGCACAGGCATCTTTCACACTTCAGGATATAGTTCAGGACCTGGAATATTAGGTCTTTCATTGAAACACCTGTGAACTCATCCTTTTTTGACGTGGAAGCAAGTCATCCTCGTTTCGAGGGACTGTCTATGATGATGATGATGTAGATTTTGATAGCCGGGGGGCTGTGCTGTGTGGCGGGGTCAGGTTCATAGAGGACCTTTGTCTTACGGATGTTTAGTGTAAGGCCCATGCTCTTGTACGCTTCTGTGAAGGTGTTGACGATGGCTTGGAGTTCGGCCTCCGAGTGTGCGCAGACGCAAGCGTCGTCTGCGTACTGTAATACGATGACGAAGGATGGGACGACCTTGGATCTGGCCTGGAGGTGGCGGAGGTTGAACACATTCCCGTTTGCCTTGTAATTTAGCTCCACTCCAGCGGGGAGCTTGCTGAGGGTGAGATGGAGCATTGCAGCAAGGAAGATTGAGAAGAGCGTTGGTGCAATGA
This sequence comes from Pristiophorus japonicus, assembly GCF_044704955.1. Lineage (NCBI taxonomy): Eukaryota > Metazoa > Chordata > Chondrichthyes > Pristiophoridae > Pristiophorus > Pristiophorus japonicus. The sequence goes on from NC_091979.1 coordinate 240,788,002, forward strand.
TACAGCCTTGCTTGACCCCCGTCTGAACGTGGAACGTGTGATGGATCCGTTGGTCAGGATCACGGCTTGCATGTCATTGTGGAGCAGGCGGAGGATGGTGGCAAACTTTTGAGGGCAGCCGAATCTGAGGAGGACGTTCCATAATCCCTCACGGTTGACAGTGTCGAAGGCTTTTGTGAGGTCAAAGAAGGCCATGTACAGGGGTTGGTGATGTTCCCTGCATTTCTCTTGTATTTGCCACACGGTGAAGATCATGTCCATTGTGCCCCTTAGTGGGCGGAATCCGCATTGCGACTCCGGGAGGAGCTCTTCAGCCACGGGGAGAAGGCGATTGAGGAGGATTCTTGCAATGACTTTCCCGGTGGTCGACAGCAGGGAGATTCCTCTGTGGTTATCGCAGTCGGACTTGTCACCTTTCTTGAAGATGGTCATGATTACAACATCTTGGAGATCTTCTGGCATGATCTCCTCCTTCAAGATAAGAGAGATGTGGTCACGGATGCGCGCCAGTAGGCTGAAAAGGCCATCCGACAACTGAAGAACAACATGTCATCAGGAGCAGATGGAATCCCCATTGAAGCACTAAAACATGGCAGAGAAGCACTACTGGCGCGGATCCACAATAAATAACTGGGAGTCGTCCGCAGGAAGCAACTGGAATCAATTTGTTGCCACACTAACTTGTGAAGGAATGTAAACTGATGCCGTGGCCTCATTGTCCAGTCGTTGCTTGTCTCTATTCGGGTATCAAAGTGCCAAGCGGAAGCATTCCGAAATCAATAGGGACAAAAATCGGGTAGGTTCTACAACGGGAGGGAGATTTGCTGTGCAAGATTACTGTCCAGGTGGTGAAGTTGAATATTACCCCCTATTATCCGGTCATTATCACACTGCTGCTTGTGGGAGCTTGCTGTGCGCATATTGGCTGCTGCGTTTCTGACATCACAGCAGTGATAGCACTTCAGATAGTGGCTGTGCGGTGCTTTGGGATGTGATGGGTGCTATGTAAATGCAAGTTCCCTCTCTCTTTCCTTCTGCGCCTCACAGCGACCGTTGAGAGCTCCGACATTTCTATTGACTGCGGAAATCCACCTCCATGTCTTTCCTGTGCCTGGTTTGAGAAAAAGAGAGAGGGGGAAAAAGAGCCACACAGCTTTAATCCACAGTGTGAAAATTGATTCTGCTGTAACGAAAAACCAAAAGTTGGATCAATGGGAGAATGACAGGTTTATATACGTCGGTGTGTGTGTGTGTGTGTTTTTCTCTCTCTCTCTGTGTCCTCAATCATTTAACTTCTGGGTATCATGAGTGTTCACAAAAAAAAGGGATGGTGAAAGACGATTGTGCGCCAGGGGCAATAGTTCATTTTCCACCAGGTTATATTAAAAAAAACCCTGCAGAAATGCGTGGTGTTGATAACACGGAGCTAATTCTTGACTTTGCACCCAAGAATGTCAACTTGAAGATTAGGCTGTGGAGAGGGAACGTTGAAGGTGCAGAGTTTTTGTCTTGTCTGTAGCCTGATGCTGAAGCCTCTGTGTGATTTTAATCCCTTTGCGCCCCCTTAAGACAAAACCATCATGATTTGACAGTTGCTGCCAACAGGTTCATATTTCCTAAGTGACAGCTCCTTTCGGGAAAAAAAAAGGGCCAGGAAATTTTTTTGTGACACTGTGAGGTGAGAAAAAAGCCTTAATCTAATCTCAGTGATCAGATGTTCTTTTATAACAGGTTAGCCTGCAGCACAGCTTTTGATAAACCTTTACTCTCTCTCCTCTCATTTTATTTGGCAAACACACAAAAAAAAGTTTTTGAACCCAAAAAAAAACAGGCTTAAAGTCCCAATGTAGCTACTGAGGGAGTGCTGCACTGTCGGAGTTGCCGTCTTTCAGATGAGATATTAAACCGAGGCCCTGTCTGCCTTGCCAGGTGGACGGAAAAGATCCCATGGCACTATCTCGAAGAAGAGCAGGGAAGTTCTCCCCGGTGTCCTGGGGCCAATATTTATCCCTCAATCAACATAACAAAAACAGATTATCTGGCCATTATCACATTGCTGTTTGTGGGAGCTTGCTGTGCGCACATTGGCGTCCGCGTTTCCTACATTACAACAGTGACTACATTTTAAAAAGTACTTCATTGGCTGCAGCACGCTTTGGGCCATCCTGAGCTCTTTTAACTCCTGCTGCGTGAGGAATGCCTGTGCCTCTGAAGGACTTTACCCTGTCGCTTTGCTGTATATAGGATTACACAAGATATATGACACAGAAACAGGCCATTCGGCCCAACCAGTCCATGCCGGCGTTTTGCTCCACTTGAGCCTCCTCCCGTCTTTCCTCATCTAATTCTATCAGCATAACCCTCTATTCCCTCCTCCCTCATATGCTTGTCAAGCCTCCCCTTAAATGCGTCTATACTATTCGCTTCAACCACTCCCTGTGGTAGCGAGTTCCACATTCTCACCACTCTCTGAATTTCCTATTGAATTTCTTGGTGACTATCTTATATTGATGGCCTCTAGTTATGCTCTTCCTCACAAGTGGAAACATTCTCTCTGTATCCACTCTATCAAAACCTTTCATAATTTATGGTTGTTTCTTCTCAGCGATGTGACCCACTCGCACAGAGTTTTATTTTTTGTTGATACAGTTTTGTTGTCAAAGGCGGTTGGACTTTTATTTTGGATGCTTTTTTGAGCTTCGGTTCAATAAAAGTTGTCCCACACAAACAAACCAGGATAAGGGGGAAATGAAAAAGTTTTAAAAATCATAGTAGCATCGAATCTTACAGCACAGAAGGAGGCCAATCTGCCCATCGAGCCAGTGCCGGCTCTTTGAAAGAACGATCCAATTCATCTCACTGCCCTGCTCTTTCCCCATAGCCCGATAAATTTTCCCTGTTTAAGTATTTATCCAATTCCCTTTTGGAAAGTTACTATTGAATCTGCTTCCACCGCCCTTTCAGGCAGTGCCATTCCAAATCATAACAACTTGCCGTGTAAATGTTTTTTTCCTCATGTCGCCTCTGGTTCTTTTGTCAATTACTTATAATCTGTGTCCTCTGGTTACCGACCCTTCTGCCATTGGAAACAGTTTCTCATTATTTACTCTTATCAAAACTCTGCTCAACCCTTTACCAAAAATGATTGCATAACTTGACCGAGGCTGAGCTGTGGCTCAGCGGGTAGCACTCTCTCGCCTCTGAGTCAATAGGTTGTGGGTTCAAGTTCCACTCTAGGGACTTTGAACACAAAAATCTAGGCTGAAAGTCCCAATGCAGATACTGAGGGAGTGCTGCACTGCCAGAGGTAGTGTCGTTCAGATGAGACATTAAATCGAGGCCCTGTCTGTCCTCTCAGGTGGACAGAAAAGATCCCATTTAAAAGAAGTGCAGGGGAGTTTTCTCCAGTGTCCTGGGCCCAATATTAATCCCTCAATCAACATTAAAAAAAACAGATTATCTGGTCATTATCATCATAGGCAGATCCTCAAACCAGGATGATTTGCTTCCACATGAGTTCACAGATGTTTCAATGAAGGACCTAATGTTCCAGTCCTGAAGTCCCGTTGAAAGGGTGGGAGATGCCTGTGCATGGATTTTTTTTTAACGTGTAGTGACTGTTGCACATCAGCCACCACATGAGCTTAACAGAGCTAGGCCTTTATCCAGTGGCAAGGGTTGACCAGGACGACTGGAGACCAGCTCTGTGCACGGACCTCATCATCATCATCAGAAGTGGTCCCTCGAACGAGGATGACTTGCTTCCACACCAAAAGATGTTTGAATGAAGAACCCGATGTTCCCAGTCCTGAACTCGAGGGGTGGAAGATGCCTATGCGTGGACTTTTTAACGTGTAGTGACTGTTGAACATCAGCCACCACATGGGCTTAATAGAGCTAGGCCTTTATCCAATGGCAAGGGTTGACCAGGACGACTGGAGACCAGCTCTGTGCACGGACCTCATCATCATCATCAGAAGTGGTCCCTCGAACGAGGATGACTTGCTTCCACACCAAAAGATGTTTGAATGAAGAACCCGATGTTCCCAGTCCTGAACTCGAGGGGTGGAAGATGCCTATGCGTGGACTTTTTAACGTATGGTGGCTGTTGAACATCAGCCACCACATGGGCTTAATAGAGCTAGGTCTTGGTCCAGTGGCACGGGTTAACCAGGACGACTGGAGAGCAGCTCTGCTGCACAAACCTAGTGCGCACACATATCGCAGTGTGGGCTGGCCCGTGCTGCCCCTGGGCCCTCGCCTCAGCCGAGGTCATTATCACATTGCTGGTTGTGGGAGCTTGTTGTGCGCAAATTGGCTGCTGCGTTTCCCACATTCATCATCATAGGCAGTCCCTCGAAGCGAGGATGACCCGCTTCCACGCCAAAAAGGGATGAGTTCGCAGATGTTTCAATGAAGGACATAATGTTCCAGATCCCGAACTACATCATGAAGGCTGGAAGATGTCTGTGTTTGGATTTTTTTAACGTTGGGTGGCCGTTGCACACCAGCCACCACACGGGCTTGACAGACCTAGGTCTTGGTCCAGTGGCAAGGATTACCCAAGACTAACTGGAGACCAGCTCTGCTGCACAGACCGAGCGCGCACACATATCGTAGTGTGGGCTGGCCCGTGCTGCCCCTGGGCCCTCGCCTTTTCTGGGTCCCAGATTCACGCCTCTCCTGGGCCCCGGTCACTTCCCTCTACAAACTCTTGCCGTTCCTTCGCCCCTCCTGCTGTGCCTGCCTACACTGCAATCAGCGACCTGACTTCGCAGCCGTCGCCCTCCTACAGCAGCACGTGTTGCTCCCTGCAGTGGTATGCCGCCCACATTACTACAGTGACTACACTCCAAAAAGTACTTCATTGGCTGTAACACGCTTTGGGATATCCGGCGCTCTTTTAACTCCTGCTGCGTCAGCCTTCTGGCCTGTTACCAGTGTTGCTTTGTGATCAGCGGGTGCACAAGAGTGACTCCAGTTTATTCCCGATCCACCCCCTGATGTTCTCTGGAGTCAAAGCTCTCAATACACGCTACGTCACTCCAACCTTCATTTTTACTAAAATTGACAGAAACAGCAAACTGTAGTGACGCGGATCTTTTTCACTTAAAAAAATATAATTCATTCCTGGGATGTGGGCGTCGCTGGCAAGGCCAGCATTTATTGCCCGTCCCTAATTGCCCTTGAGAAGGTGGTGGTGAGCTGCCACCTTGAACCTCTGCAGTCCATGTGGCGAAAGTGCTCCCACAGTGCTGTTAGGGAGGGAGTTCCAGGATTTTGACCCAGCGACAATGAAAGAACGGTGTTCCCCTCTAACCTTTTTGTTTTCTGTCTAATTACCAGCGACATCCCTTGGTCTCCATTGTGTGAGAAGATTCTGCAGGGGTCAGAGGTGGGCAGGGAGACTTGTTTGTTTTTTCCCCTCCAGAACACAGGATCAGTGGATTAGGATGCGCATGGCAGCCCTTGTAGGAATGCCTGGAAGGACCAGTCACACACTTTATTCAGAAGGTGCCCCATACTGGGCTCTGTACACTGTTAAAGCCAAGAATGGCAAAGCACGATCCGTGAGCAGAAGGATTGTTTCCCCACTGAAAGTTACTGTACGTCAAGTAGGACTGCTGTGCTGAAAAAGGGGAAATTTGTAAATCTATTAGTAGCAGTTCCTTCTCGCTATTTAGGCTGGATTTATCTGAGGGCTGCCTTGTAATATATATTATATTTGTTCTTAAGATATGGGCAACACTGTCAGGCAGTATTTACTATCTGTCACTAAAGACCCTGAAAAGAAAGAAAAGAAAGACTTGCATTTATATAGCGCCTTTCACAGCCACCAGACGTCTCAAAGTGTTTTACAGCCAATTAAGTGCTTTTGGAGTGTAGTCACCATTGTAATGTGGGAAAGGCGGCAGCCAATTTGCGCACAGCAAACTCCCACAAACAGCAATGTTTTTTGTGATGTTGATTGAGGGATAAATATAGGCCAGGACACCGGGGATAACTCCCCTGTTCTTCTTCGAAATAGTGACCATGGGATCTTTTACGTCCATCTGAGAGGGCAGACGGGGCCTCAGTTTAACGACTCGTCCGAAAGACAGCACCTCCGATGGTGCAGCACTTAGAGTGTCAGCCTAGACTTATGTGCTCAAGTCCCAGGAGTAGGACTTGAATGCAAAACATTCTGACTCAGAAGCTGCAGAAGGCATTAAGCGTCAACCACATTGTGCGGCATTGGAGACGCACGTAGTCTAGACTGGGTTGGCGTGGCAGGTTTCTCTCTCTGAAGCACATCAGGGATCCAGTTGCGTTTTTACAAAAGTCTGGCAGCTTTTGAGGGTCACTCTCTAGAGGGAGCTTGCTGTGCGCAAATTACATATTTATTGAATTCAATTCCACAGCGTGCATATTCCGCCCATGACTCAGCTCATCTGCTTCTGAAACCCTCATCCGTGCCTTTGTTACCTCTAGACTTAACTATTACAATCTGCTCTTAGCCTCCCTCCCATCTTCCACCTGACATAAACTTGAGCTCATCTAAAACTCGGCAGCCCATGTCCTAACTCGCACCAAGTCCCATTTACCCATCACCCCTGTGATTGCTGACCTACATCTGGCAACGCCTCAATTTTAAAATTGACATCCTAGTTTTCAAATCCCTCCATGGCCTCCTCACCTCTCCCTATCTCTGTAATCTTCTCCAGCCGTTCAACCCTCTGAGATCTCTTCACTCCTCTAATTCTGGCCTCTTGCTCATCCCCGATTTTAATCGCTCCAACATTGGCGGCCGTGCCTTCAGCTGCCTGGGCCCCAAGCTCTGGAATTCCCTCCCTAAACCTCTCCGCCTCTCTACTTTAACGAAGTAAAACCTCCCAAGGTGCCTCACAGGAGCGCTTTCTAAAATTTGACATCGAGCCATGTAAGGAGATATCAGGTCAAATGACTAAAAGCTTGGTCAAAGAGACAGGTTTTAAGAAACGTCTTAAAGGAGGTGATATAGATGGAGAGGTTTATTACATCATATTTACAGCACAGAAACAGGCCGTTCAGCCCAACTAGTCTATGTCAGTGTTTATGCTCCACAAGCGCCTCCTCTCACCCTAATTCACCTAACCCTATCTGAATATCCATCTATTCCTTTCTCCCTCATGTACTTATCTAGCTTCCCTTTAAATGCATCAATGCTATTTGCCTCAACTACGCCATTTGGTAGGAAGTTCCACATTCTAACCACTCTCTAAGTAAAGAACTTTCCCCACAAAGTTGCTGGAAGTGTGAGCTGATAACAAGGGCAACATTGTATCTGGGACCTTGTTGAACAACGGGATTAACCAATGAGAGTAAAGGATTAAGGAATAAACAGAGGAAGGACTTCGAAGGAGGGTGAATTAGAGTGGGTGAATTTGATGTCGAATTAGGTAGAGAAAGAGAAATAAAAAAAAGGGAAAGAAAGGTCGGATTAAGACAGGGAGAGAAACGAGAAAGAAAAGAAAAGTAAGAATTATTTTTTTTTAATTTAAAATTTGACATTTATAAAATCTCAAACAACAATTCACAACCTGAAGGAATGAGACTCTGCACTTTTAATTGTTCGCTTTCTGGGCCACCGAGGTAGATTGGCAGTCATTAACAATTATCACGTTGCTAAAAGGCTCGTTACGCTGTTAATTACTAGACTTAACTTTATGTGGTCAATTTTATGAACAATTCATGTTCAATTGCAGCAATGACATGAAAACCACAGGGAGGTTAAGGGCGAGATGCGAAGCTAATGGCGGAGCGGCGCAAATCTTCCAGCAGCCTGTGACAATTCGCAATTCACGGGGTCTCTCCCTCATCACAAGTTGTCGGTCGATTTGCACATCAATAACGGCGAGCGTTGTTCACACACCCTTATTTTTTCAGCTTATAGCGTTACATTGCATAACAGTGACATAATACAAACTTGAACCCATAACTAATCATACTTGTTTCATTTAGTCCATGTTAGTTGGTAGGGAGAATCCAAAAAGGAGACTTCTCAGGATTCTCACAGCCTCCAAGTCTCAGGGATGTCAAAACCCAGCATTCTAAACCACTTCCTTTACATTCAACTCTCCTAGTGTTACTCTTTAATTCCAGGTCTCTCCTGGATTCAATCCCCTTCGGCTGGGAAAGACATCAAACGTCAGAATCGTGAAAAACTGTTCCATGGTCGACCAGCAGGAAATGCATTCAACAGTTGGGCTGGGATGGGCAAAGCTACCTCAGATTTTTTTATTTCACCCCATTCCTGTGACAACATGTTTGGAAGCGGTCATTGAGTGGTTCAACTTAAAACCTGCTGCTCAACTTGGTTAGAATGCGGATTCTTGGATGGTTGAGGCAAATCATTTAGATGCATTTAAAGGGAAGCTAGATAAATAAGAAAGAAAAACTTGCATTTATATAGCGCCTTTCACGACCACCAGATGTCACAAAGCACTTTACACTGTTGCAATGTAGGAAACATGCCAGACAATTTGCACACAGCAAGCTCCCACAAACAGCAATGTGATAATGACCAGATAATCTTTATTTTATTAGGCTGATTGAGGGATAAATATTGGCCAGGACACCAGAAATAACTCCCCTGCTCTTCTTCGACCACCTGAGAGGGCAGACGGGGCCTTGGTTTAACATCTCATCCTTCAGCACTGACCTGTCAGCCTAGATTGTTTTGTACTCAAGTTCCTGGAGTGGGTTCCTTGAACCCACAACCATTCTAACTCAGAGGCAAGTGTGCTACCCACTGAGCCACAGCTGACACCATTTTTACCTGAGGGAGAAAGGAATAGAAGGTTATGCTGATAGGGTGAGATTAAAGTAGAGTAGAAGGAGGCTCGTGTGGAACATAAACACTGGCATGGATCTGTTGGGCTGAATGGCCTGTTTCTGTGCTGTAAACACTATGCAATACTATCTAAACTTGCAAAGGAATACTGGCAGATTTGAGTGTCGGGCCACTTAGCAATTGTCCATCCTCGGCATTATCCAGCAAGCTTGCTTTTGGTTTGCTTAAGGAACACGGATGATACAAATGTTTAGCTAAGAAACCAAGGCCTAGAAATTCAATATCGGTAAAAACCTGCCGGTGGCAGCGTGGGCTGGTGTTAATGGCCGCTAAAAATGACGCTGGCAGGACCAGTAAATTGGCGCTGGTTGCTAATTAACATTAGCCCAGCGCTGAACTTACCGTGCAATGCCGTTGTGGTGGCATTAGTCCCGGTAGGAGGCCCCAATGTAGTGTGGTCATACTGTCATTGCAGCAAGAACAGCCTGCTCTTAAAGCAAAGCTGTCATTTCAGAAAGGAGTTTAGTCACTTAAAGGGAAACTGCCTACTGAAATGAAAAAAAAATCCTAAAAATAGGCAGTTTTTAGCCTATACAGTTCAACGGCCTTCTGAAAAAAAAATTAACATAAAATAGAATTCCCAAATGGGAGTCTTCAGCTCTTAAAGTTGAATTGCCTTCAGCACCGAAGCAAATGCTAAAAGGGCTTTAGCACTAACACAAATGGCTCAGCAAGCCAGGAAAGGGGCACCAAGAGTCTCGCACGCAGCACTCCAGCTTTGTGAAGGGGGTCAATACTGCAAGAGAGGTCTGTACTCACTGGGCCCAGGAGGCTCTCCAGAAAGAAGAATGTGAGACCTGATCGGCAAGTCCATCGCTGCCAGCTGTGTTGCTCCAGTGCTCAAAGAAAATTCATGACCTCAGACCAGTAGTCAAGGTCAGTGAATGCATCTTCAAATGCCGTCTCCTACCAACTGCACCACTTGCCTCACACATTGCTCAATGCACAACCAAACCTCCCCCCCACCAAACTCAGCCAATCACTCACCTACCAATAATCTGTACCAATCACGAGGCACACCTCCCATTCCTAGCTTCACATCTCCCTCTTGGATGAGACTGTGCTGGCTACTCTTGGCAGGGGCATGGCTGTACCCTTGGCAAGCAGCAGAACTGAAAGGGTACAAGATGCTGGTATCCTCATACGTTATCCTCCTTCTGGCATGCACCTCTTGCTTTCCTGCTCTCCCCTCACTACAACTGCGTGACATCAGTAGGATAGGCAAAGGCACATGCAAGACAGTCGCTAAGGGAATATACAAGGCTGCTGAGTTGATTTCTTGATGTCATGTTGGATGGATAGATGTATAATGGATTGGAAAGTTTGATTTGTGGTGGTTTTTATTTCAGCATTGTGGCTAAGAGGACGCTGTGATGGTCAGTAACAGAGGAAGGTAAGGTTGGAAAAAATGTTGAAAGAGGAACTGGGGTTGTGGTCACTGGTATCACAGGCGGATGATTCCATCTTGAATATCCCGGCCAGAAAGGGGCAGTCTGGGTTGCATCCTTCCTTCTGCTTCCTCCTCTTCTGTTTCCTCCTCTTCTGCTTCCTCCTCTTCTGCTTCCTCCTCTTCTGTTTCCTCCTCTTCTGCTTCCTCCTCTTCTGTTTCCTCCTCTTCTGTTTCCTCCTCTTCTGTTTCCTCCTCTTCTGCTTCCTCCTCTTCTGCTTCCTCCTCTTCTGTTTCCTCCTCTTCTGCTTCCTCCTCTTCTGTTTCCTCCTCTTCTGCTTCCTCCTTTTCTGCTTCCTCCTCTTCTGTTTCCTCCTCTTCTGCTTCCTCCTCTTCTGTTTCCTCCTCTTCTGCTTCCTCCTCTTCTGCTTCCTCCTCTTCTGTTTCCTCCTCTTCTGCTTCCTCCTCTTCTGCTTCCTCCTCTTCTGTTTCCTCCTCTTCTGCTTCCTCCTCTTCTGTTTCCTCCTCTTCTGCTTCCTCCTTTTCTGCTTCCTCCTCTTCTGTTTCCTCCTCTTCTGCTTCCTCCTCTTCTGTTTCCTCCTCTTCTGCTTCCTCCTCTTCTGCTTCCTCCTCTTCTGTTTCCTCCTCTTCTGCTTCCTCCTCTTCTGTTTCCTCCTCTTCTGTTTCCTCCTCTTCTGTTTCCTCCTCTTCTGCTTCCTCTTCTTCTGTTTCCTCCTCTTCTGTTTCCTCCTCTTCTGTTTCCTCCTCTTCTGCATCTTCCTCTTCTGTTTCCTCCTCTTCTGCTTCCTCCTCTTCTGCTTCCTCCTCTTCTGTTTCCTCCTCTTCTGCTTCCTCCTCTTCTGTTTCCTCCTCTTCTGCTTCCTCCTCTTCTGTTTCCTCCTCTTCTGCTTCCTCCTCTTCTGCTTCCTCCTCTTCTGCTTCCTCCTCTTCTGCTTCCTCCTCTTCTGTTTCCTCCTCTTCTGCTTCCTCCTCTTCTGTTTCCTCCTCTTCTGCTTCCTCCTCTTCTGTTTCCTCCTCTTCTGTTTCCTCCTCTTCTGTTTCCTCCTCTTCTGTTTCCTCCTCTTCTGTTTCCTCCTCTTTCCTCTGCCAGTGGATGCTCTAAATCTGAAATGACAGCATAAAATGCTGGAAATACTCAGCAGGTTCGGCAGCATCAAAGCCCAAGAGGTGAACTCTGTTTCTCTCTCCACAGACAGTGCCTGACCTACAGAGTATTTCCAGCATTTTCTGTCTTCTCAGAAAGCCTTCCTTTACCATCCAAGTACTTGCAAGCATCCACCAGCACTCCCTGCAGACTTAAAAAAAAACTGTTAACATGTATTGCATCAAGCCACTACTTCAATAAAATAAAATAAAAATCTAGCCCAAAAGCTTAAATGCAAACTTACCTGAAAGATGTGTGTGTCCCTTTAAGAAATGCTGACAGCGTCTCTGTCAGTCTGCTGAACATTCGCTTTTCAGAGCGAGCTTAGGAGCCAGCGCTAAACTCAGCGCTGAGGTCGAAGTTCGCAGAGCGTGATGTCAAGTCGGCGTTGCACACCAACTGACGTCACCGCTCTTCATTTACATCGCTGCTATCGGCAGCACTAAGGCCCTCGCCAAAATGGCAGCCAGCCAGTACCGCACCAGAGACGGGCGCTAGAGTAGCGGCCGCCATGTTTCGCCACGATTCCAGCGCTAACGGGTGGCGCTAAGGTCGGAAATTTCTACGCTATTATCTCTTAACCATCTCACACACGCACACACCTCACCCAGACAATTAATAGGGTGGCTGTAATATTTCCAGTGAGAACTGAATTGGAGGCAAAACAAATCACTAAAGCACTGCATTAGCAGTGAAGTTAGTGTTGAAGTTAATGCTTGGGTAAACTGCATGTCAAAACAGCAGATAAACAGCAGCCGAAATGGATGTTCAGTGCTACATTACATCAGCAATCAGCCTCACTTATCACAGCAAATTGCATGAAAGATGTAGACTAAACAAGGCGCACGGACATGAAATTCGGACAAACTGGAGTACGGCTTCCTGAAAATGCACAAAACTTTATCGCCAAGTGCACTCAGACTCCATCTCCCCCCAAGCCTGGGCTGTTTCTGAACTCGTGTTGATCTTTTGTCGAAAACAAAATCTAAAGGAGCTGCTTCTTATGTTTTTTATAGACTGAAAAGGCTTTTCTATTCGCTAAAACAGGATCAAGGTAGTGAAGCAGAACACCAAGAGGGCCACGGTATTGCGCACTCCTTCCTGGGAACTTTCAAACACCCACTACAAAATAAGGGTTTCTATAGTATGACCCTGCCAAAACTTGCCTGGATGGGTGTGGCTCCAACAACACTCAAGAAACTGGACACCATCCAGGACAAAGCAACCCGCTTGATTGACACGTCATCCACCACCTATAACATTCACTCCCTGCACTGTGGCTGCAGCGTGAACCATCTACAAGATGCACTGCAGCAACTCGCCAAGGCTTCTTTGGCATCACCTCCCAAACCTGCGACCTCTACCACTTAGAAGCACATGGGAACACCACCACCTCCACGTTCCCCTCCAAGTCACACACTACTGTGTCTTGGAAGGATATCGCCGTGCCTTCATCGTCGTTGGGTGAAAATCCTGGAACTCCCTCCATAGCAGCACTCTAGGAGTACCTTCACCACATGGACTGCAGCGGTTCAAGAAGGCGGTTCACCACCACCGTCTCAAGGGGCAATTAGGGATGAGCAATAAATGCTGGCCTTGCCAGTAACATCCTACATCTCTGGAATTAATTAAAACAATAACAAGAAGAATATAGCACATCAGTCCACAGCTGGAAGACAGTGATCTGATAAAGGAAGGACCCGATCCATAATGCCAGAAGCAAGATGATGACGAATTAATTGCTAAGAGACATCTCGAAGAGGATCATAGTTAAGATATTAATGAGGCAGAGAGAGCAAACTTGAACTAATACTTTTAGGCATGGCAGGACAAGAGGGCACAGGTTGAAGGTCTGCGAAGGGCACATTTAAGGTCGAACCAAGGAAATATTTCTTCAGCTAGAATTAGATCAGCAGTGGGATTGGGTTGCCAAGCTGATGAGGGCTGAACACTGTACTTACTGAAGAAACAGCCAAATGCTGCGATGGGAAGACAGTAGGGTTTCGTGGTCTGGAAGAGCCCATGGGAATAAAACTTATTTTATTGTAGGAGAGAGCAATTTCAGATAAAATTTTTTTATGTTATCTCACGTGGGCTGAAGGATCTTCTTCATTTGAGCTGATCATGTCACCTTGTGTCCTGAATGTGAGATTGTCACTACGTAACATTGCCCGCCTCTGCTCCGGCCTCAGCCCACCTGCCACTGAAACCCTCGTCCATGTCCTTGTCATCTCCAGACTTGACTATTCCAAATGCTCGCCTGGCCAAATTCCCATCACCCCCGCCCCCCCCACACACACACAAACTTCAGCCCATCCAAAGCTCTGCTGCCCATATCCTATACTGCACCAAGTTTCATTCACCCATCACCCCTCTGCTCCTCGACCTGCATTGGCTCCCCAGTCCCCCAGCACCTCACAATTCTAATCTTCATATTTACATCCCTTCATGGCCTCACCCTATCTCTAGAACAACAACAACTTGCATTTATGTAGTGCCTGTAATGTAGTAAAACCCCTCAAGGCGCTTCACAGGAGAATTCTCAAACACCCAAGGAGATATTAGGACAGGTGACCAAATAATCTCCTCCAACTCTACAAACGCACCCCAACCGAACTCCCCAACTCTGGCCTCTTGTGCATTCCCCCTCCCTTCACCCCACCATTGGCGGCTGTGCCTCCAGCCAATTGTGCCCCATGCCCTAGAATTCCCTCCCTTAAACCCCTCCACCTCTCCGCCCACATTTCCGCCTTTAAGACCCTTAGCAACCGAATCTCACTGAGAGGGACACGGGATTTTGGAATAAGCGAGTCATGTCAGGGCTCAGCTGCGGTGTTTAGGAACCATAAAAATCCTCTCGAGTCCCGAGTCTCAACTGAAGCGCGTGCAGAAGATTGAATGGAAAACAGTTGCCGAGGAAAAATTCACCTTCAATAGAAAAATTTGTTGAGGAAGTGGAGCTTGGAGCAGAGAATCTCAAAAATATTATCAATTATGGTGGATGTGGGGAGCTAGCATTTCCTCACTGCGTCGTGTGACAGAGCCTGAGATAGGGAACACCTTGAGATATATATACAGACACAATGCTCAAGGAAACCATGCCCACCATACCATTCCCTCCACAGACTACGTTGAATCAAATCTACAATACCCATTTAACCTGTTTCTCCTGCCTCTCCCAAAAGTAAAATAACTCGAGAAAACCCAACCAACCTGGATTATGCAACCAGTGCCCTCGCTGGTGGGACATTTCCAAAGCCTCAACAGCACAAGGGCCATTGATGGTCACACAGCATTGGAGCTAATCCACCATGTATCAATCTAACCTTCAATCAAACGTATTCAGCTTGCTGCTTTCATTAGTTAACACATTAAACACCTCAGGTGTTGACCCTATTCTTTCAGTCTATAGGATGAAGAAAATTCCTTCTAATCATACGGGTCTTCTAATTGTTCCCTCACTGTCTTCAGTAATTGTCTCCATTTCATGTTTATAATGAGGCAGCGCTATGCATCAGCCAGTGGCTGTCAAAGCCTCCTCAATTTTTATGCCTCCAGCAAATTGCCCGGCAGAACAACAACACCATGTATCTATATAGTGCCTTTAATATAGTGAAATGTCCCAAGGCACTTCACAGGAGTATTATGATAAAAAAATTTGATACCGAGCCGCATAAGGAGAAATTAGGGCAGGTGAACAACGGTCTGCACCTGGGCAGGACCGGAACCAATGTCCTAGGGGGAGTGTTTGCTAGTGCTGTTGGGGAGGAGTTAAACTAATATGGAGAACCAATGTAGGGAGAAAGAGGAAAACAAAAAGGAGGCAAAAGCAAAAGACAGAAAGGAGATGAGGAAAAGTGGAGGGCAGAGAAACCCAAGGCAAAGAACAAAAAGGGCCATTATACAGCAAAATTCTAAAAGGACAAAGGGTGTTAAAAAAACAAGCCTGAAGGCTTTGTGTCTTAATGCAAGGAGTATCCACAATAAGGTGGATGAATTAACTGTGCAAATAGATGTTAACAAATATGATGTGATTGGGATTACGGAGACGTGGCTCCAGGATGATCAGGGCTGGAAACTCAACATCCAGGGGTATTCAACATTCAGGAAAGATAAACTAAAAGGAAAAGGAGGTGGGGTAGCATTGCTGGTTAAGGAGGAGATTAAGGCAATAGTTAAGAAGGACAATAGCTTGGATGATGTGGAATCTATATGGGTAGAGCTGCAGAACACCAAAGGGCAAAAAACGTTAGTGGGAGTTGTGTACAGACCTCCAAACAGTAGTAGTGATGTTGGAGAGGGCATCAAACAGGAAATTAGGGGTGCATGCAATAAAGGTGCAGCAGTTATAATGGGTGACTTTAATATGCACATAGATTGGGTTAACCAAACTGGAAGCAATACAATGGAGGAGGATTTCCTGGAGTGCATAAGGGATGGTTTTCTAAACCAATATGTCAAGGAACAAACTAGAGGGGAGGCCATCTTAGACTGGGTGTTGTGTAATGAGAGAGGATTAATTAGCAATCTCGTTGTGCGAGGCCCCTTGGGGAAGAGTGACCATAATATGGTGGAATTATGCTTTAGGATGGAGAATGAAACAGTTAATTCAGAGACCATGGTCCAGAACTTAAAGAAGGCTAACTTTGAAGGTATGAGGCGTGAATTGGCTAGGATAGATTGGCGAATGATACTTAAGGGGTTGACTGTGGATGGGCAATGGCAGACATTTAGAGACCGCATGGATGAACTACAACAATTGTACATTCCTGTCTGGCGTAAAAATAAAAAAGGGAAGGTGGCTCAACCGTGGCTATCAAGGGAAATCAGGGATAGTATTAAAGCCAAGGAAGTGGCATACAAATTGGCCAGAAATAGCAGCGAACCCGGGGACTGGGAGAAATTTAGAACTCAGCAGAGGAGGACAAAGGGTTTGATTAGGGCAGGGAAAATGGAGTACGAGAAGAAGCTTGCAGGGAACATTAAGACGGATTGCAAAAGTTTCTATAGATATGTAAAGAGAAAAAGGTTAGTAAAGACAAACATAGGTCCCCTGCAGTCAAAATCAGGGGATGTCATAATGGGGAACAAAGAAATGGCGGACCAATTGAACAAGTACTTTGGTTCGGTATTCACTAAGGAGGACACAAATAACCTTCCGGATATAAAAGGGGTCAGAGGGTCTAGTAAAGAGGAGGAACTGAGGGAAATCCTTATTAGTCGGGAAATTGTGTTGGGGAAATTGATGGGATTGAAGGCCGATAAATCCCCAGGGCCTGATGGACTGCATCCCAGAGTACTTAAGGAGGTGGCCTTGGAAATAGTGGATGCATTGACAGTCATTTTCCAACATTCCATTGATTCTGGATCAGTTCCTATCGAGTGGAGGATAGCCAATGTAACCCCACTTTTTAAAAAAGGAGGGAGAGAGATAACAGGGAATTATAGACCGGTCAGCCTGACATCGGTAGTGCGTAAAATGATGGAATCAATTATTAAGGATGTCATAGCAGTGCATTTGGAAAGAGGTGACATGATAGGTCCAAGTCAGCATGGATTTGTGAAAGGAAAATCATGCTTGACAAATCTTCTGGAATTTTTTGAGGATGTTTCCAGTAGAGTGGACAAGGGAGAACCAGTTGATATGGTATATTTGGACTTTCAGAAGGCTTTCGACAAGGTCCCACACAAGAGATTAATGTGCAAAGTTAAAGCACATGGGATTGGGAGTAGTGTGCTGACATGGATTGAGAACTGGTTTTCAGACAGGAAGCAAAGAGTAGGAGTAAAAGGGGACTTTTCAGAATGGCAGGCAGTGACTAGTGGGGTACCGCAAGGTTCTGTGCTGGGGCCCCAGCTGTTTACACTGTACATTAATGATTTAGACGAGTGGATGAAATGTAGTATCTCCAAATTTGCGGATGACACTAAGTTGGGTGGCAGTGTGAGCTGCGAGGAGGATGCTATGAGGCTGCAGAGCGACTTGGATAGGTTAGGTGAGTGGGCAAATGCATGGCAGATGAAGTATAATGTGGATAAATGTGAGGTTATCCACTTTGGTGGTAAAAACAGAGAGGCAGACTATTATCTGAATGGTGACAGATTAGGAAAAGGGGAGGTGCAAAGAGACTTGGGTGTCATGGTACATCAGTCATTGAAGGTTGGCATGCAGGTACAGCAGGCGGTTAAGAAAACAAATGGCATGTTGGCCTTCATAGCGAGGGGATTTGAGTACAGGGGCAGGGAGGTGTTTCTACAGTTGTACAGGGCCTTGGTGAGGCCTCACCTGGAGTATTGTGTACAGTTTTGGTCTCCTAACCTGAGGAAGGACATTCTTGCTATTGAGAGAGTGCAGCGAAGGTTCACCAGACTGATTCCCGGGATGGCGGGACTGACCTATCAAGAAAGACTGGATCAACTGGGCTTGTATTCACTGGAGCTCAGAAAAATGAGAGGAGACCTCATAGAAACGTTTAAAATTCTGACGGGTTTAGACAGGTTAGATGCAGGAAGAATGTTCCCAATGTTGGGGAAGTCCAGAACCAGGAGTCACAGTCTAAGGATAAGGGGTAAGCCATTTAGGACCGAGATGAGGAGGAACTTCTTCACCCAGAGAGTGGTGAACCTGTGGAATTCTCTACCACAGAAAGTTGTTGAGGCCAATTCACTAAATATATTCAAAAAGGAGTTAGATGAAGTCCTTACTACTAGGGGGATCAAGGGGTATGGCAAGAAAGCAGGAATGGGGTGCTGAAGTTGCATGTTCAGCCATTAACTCATTGAATGGCGGTGCAGGCTAGAAGGGCCGAATGGCCTGCTGCGGCACCTATTTTCTATGTTTCTATGTTTCTGACAAAAGCTTGGTCAAAGTATTAGGTGTTAAGGAGCATCTTGAAGGAAGAAAGAGAAGTAGAGAGGTTTAGGCAGTGAGTTCCATAGCTTGGGGCCTGGACAGCAGAAGGCATGGCCACCAATGGTTGAGCGATTATAATCAGGGATGCTCAAGAGGGCAGAATTAGAGGAGCGCAGATATCTCGGGCGGGGAGGGGTTGTGGGGCTGGAGGAGATTACAGAGCTAGGGAAGGGCGATACCATGGAGGGATTTGAAAACAAGGATGAGAATTTTTAAATTGAGACGTTGCTTAACCAGGAGCCAATGTAGGTCAGTGAGCACAGGCGTGATGGGTGAGCGAGACTTGCTGCGAGTTAGGACACGGGCAGCCGAGTTTTGGATCATCTCTAGTTTACGTAAGGTAGAATGTGGGAGGCCAGCCAGGATTACATTGGAATAGTCAATTCTAAGGTAACAAAGGCATGTGTGAGGGCTTCAGAAGCGGATGAGCTGAGGCAAGGGCGCAGACGGGTGATGTTATGGAGGTGGAAATAGGCGGTCTTGGTTATGCTGCGGATATGTGGTCGAAAGCTTTTTTCAGGGTCAAATATGATACCAAGGTTGCGAAACGCGTGGTTCAGCCTCAGTGTGGGCAGCGTGGAGGTCCCTACCTGTGTGAAAACACCAGCGGCCATAAAAGGAGCAGTGAGCGGCCTCAGGAGCAGCGTGACGGCATACAGACGCCAGCGAAGAATGACATTATCAAGGTCCCGGTCAGTGATTGGAGCGTGGGCAGATACAGCAGGAGCAGCGAGATCGGGGCGAAGGAGCGGCGAGAGACTGTAGAGGGACGTGATCGGGGCAGAGGAACGACGTGAGTTCGGGGTCAAGGGCCCAGGGGAAGCACAGGCCAACCCACACTGCAATATTTGTGTGCTACTAGGTCCATGCAGCAGAGCAGGTCTCCAGTCGTCTTGGATAACCCTTGCCACTGGACCAAGACCTAGCTCTGTCAAGTCTGTGTAGTGGCTGGTGTGCAATGACCACCGCATGTTAAAAAAATCCACGCACAGGCATCTTCCACCCTTCAAGACGTAGTTCGGAACCTGGAATATCGGGTCCTTCATTGAAAAACCTGTGAACTCATCCTTTTTTGGCGTGGAAGCAAGTCATCCTTGCTTCGAGGGACTGCCTATAATGATCAGCCTCAGACAGAATGTGGTGGCTGTGATGCAGTGGCCTACACCTCTGTGTGCCGGCTCCTGATTCAGTCACATCAGCTGCAGCAGTGGCTGTCCCTGCAGTTTCCTGCCACGTTTCCTGGCACTGGGAAGGAACGGGTGTGGCTTATACCCCGAGAGACAGCAGCCTCACGTCCGCACCTGCCCCTGGTACGTCCCTGGCTGCTGGACCTGTCCTTCAGCATTTCGATGCTCTGCAAGGATCAGACCTGCCGGCAGCAATGAGGCCTGCCTCCATCGGATCAATCAGCTGGTTAAAGGTGGACAAGATAGCCTCAAGTTCCAGGTCTGCGTAGCAAAGGTCTGACCATTCACAGGAGATACCCTGACTGGCTTTAGGCCCTGTACCACTGGTGGCTCTGCTACACATGCTCCTGAATTGCCGCATGCCCCCATAAGGGACTGAACTGCAGACAACTGTCCCTCCACCACAGCACAGGTATGGCTGGAGAGCTCCTTCACACACCAACCATGCCTTATTTAGCCAGATTCAAATGACTCCTGTAGATAATCCCATCGTTCTGTATGCAGGCTCTGTGAGATTTGAAACCCCAGATGCTGCATTAACCAAACTGCCCCTCCGCCCCAACTCCGTCTTTGCTCCTCCTCATCGGGACATTCTGATTCAACAACAACAACTTACATTTATATAGCACAATAATGTAGCAAAATGCCCCAAGGCGCTTCTCAAGAGCGATATCAATAAAAACAGTCACCCAGTGTTACCTCATCAAGCGCACTATTTGCAGGAAACTCGAGAATTAACATTCAGGATTCTCAGTCGTTGAGTGTTTTCAATGGTGAGATAGATTTTTAGACTCTAGTGGAATCAAGGATCAGTAAAGGCCTCAGCTGTCGGTGGGAAGAAAGGAAGACTGGAGACTGGGATTGGAGGGGGAGACTGGGGGCTCGAGGGACGAGAGAGAGGTGATGAGGGTTGGTGGATGGGGAGACTGGGGAATGGTGGGGGGGTGAAAGAGACATTGGGAGAAATGGGGGTTAGGAGGTACTAAATCGGGCCAGAGAAAAGGGAAATAAGTGCCAGGACGAGAGGAATGGGGTTTTGAGAGAGGTGGAATTCCAGAGGGCTGTAGATGCTCAGTCGATGAGTATATTGAAGACTGAGATCGATAGTGCTTTGGAATCTAGGGGAATCAAGGGATATAGGGATTGGGCAGGAAAGTGGAGTTGTGGGCAAAGATCAGCCATGATCTTATTGAATGGTGGAGCAGCATCGAGGGGCAGTATGGCCGCCTTCTGCTTCTTATGTTCTTATGTTCTTATATTCGTACCTGCGTAGGAACATAGGAATAGCTAGAAGAATAAAGACCAAACTCCACTGAGTTCACCGTCTACCAGGCCAGTAGTTGCATGATATGGCGACAGTGGTGTTGTTGACTAATCGGGGGGAGGTGTAGCTGTGCCTGTGGGAGTTAGAAAGGCGGCTAGTTTGATCAGGGCCTCTGGGAAGAATGCATAAGATTAGGGGGAAGCAGTAAATGCCTTATGAGTGAATACTTTGCCAACTGGATGCTGTGCAAGAGAGAGAGAAACATTGCATTTATATAGTGCCTTATCGCTTCCTCAGGACACTCCAAAGTGCTTTATAGCCAACTAAGTATTATGGTGTTGTCGCTGTTGTATAGCCAAGCATGGCAGCCAATATGTACACAGCAAGACTCCACCAAATGAATGACTGAGCTGGTTTTGGTGGTGTTGGTTGAGGGATGAATATTTGCCAGCAAATCGGGGGACATCTCCTGCTCTTCTTCCAACAGTACCAGGGGATCTTTTATGTCCACCTGAAGAGACCGACGGAGCTTCAGTTTAATGCTTCATCGGCGAGACGGCTCCCCTGATATTGCAGCCCTCCCTCAGTACTGCACTTGAGTGTCACGTGCTCATGTCTGTGCTTGGGGCATGACTTGCCATGGATAGCTGGCTGCTCTGTAGCCTTACCTTTGTATGTCAGTTCCACAAGACACCCAAAATGGTGACAGCAATAATTTTAATGATCAAGTACAATTAGTTACACACAGTAAGAAGGCACTAAGTACAAAAGATGGATGTTACCCCCAATCCTTTGGCGAACAGGCGATCAGGTGTTGACAGGACCACGATCCTTTTTTCTTTGCTCCTGTTCTGCCTTTTCCCACATGACCATGATTTCAGCCAATCAATGACACTATAGCCCATTTAACCTATATATGAACATAAGTACATTGGAACATAAGAAATAGGAGCGTTGAACCTGCTCCGTCATTCAATAAGATCATGGCTGATCTTCTACCTCCAACACCATTTTTCCGACCGATCCCCATATCCCTTGATTCCCTTAGTGTCCAAAAATCTAGCGATCTCTGCCTTGAATATACTCAACGACTGATCATCCACAACCCTCTGGGGTAGAGAATTCCAAAGATTCACCACCTGCTGAGTGAAGAAATTTCTCCTCTTCTCAGTCCTAAATGGGTGACCCCTTATCCTGAGACTTTGACCCCTTGTTCTAGACTCCCCAGCCAGGGGAAACATTCTCCCTGCATCTACCCTGTCAAGCCCTCGAAAAATGTTATGCGTTTTAATTATGTCATGTATCCTACATGGTTACTGCTTGGACTATTATAAGGTGTGCCACTAGGGGGCACCTCAGTGGGAGACTTGTAGGTTACCTGTACAGGTGTGCCAGGCCTAGAATAAAAGGCAGGCCACCAGGTGTGATCCTCACTCTGGAGTTATCAATAAAGGACTAAGGTCACTACAGTTCAAGTACAACACATTGCCTCATGGAGTCATTATCAGAGCATCTAAAGACATAACAATTGGCGACGAGATTACGGACCTTCACGCGAAAATGGCTTCCCCTGGTACATTGCAGCAGTTCGCCGATGGTGATGATTGGGACGCCTTTGTGGAGAGGCTCTGTTATGTATGTAAATCTGTAATTACCATGTCTAACCACCTTTGGGAGCATCTGTATATAAGGAAGCCTCACAGACTGGAGCAGCACTCTGAGATATGTAATAAAGGACTACAGTCACACTTACTTTGAGCTTGCAGTATCTATTCTGACTCTTTATCCAAGACATAACAACTGGCGACGAGATACAAATAACGAACCCAAATACAACAATGCAGAGAACTGCGAGCATCCTGGAGAAATTTTCAGAGGGAGATGGTTGCGAAACCTTCGTGGAGCGACTTGACCAATACTTCGTGGCCAACGAGCTGGAAGGAGAAGAAAACGCTGTCAAACGAAAGGCGATCCTCCTCACCGTTTGTGGGGCATCAACGTATGGCCTCATGAAAAACCTGCTCACTCCAGCAAAACCCACAGACAAGTCATAGATGAGTTGTGCACACAGGTCTGGGAGCATCTAAACCCGAAGGAAAGCGGCTGATGGCGTGGTATCGGTTCTACACGTACAAAAGGTCTGAAGGCCAGGAAGTGGCGAGCTATGTCGCTGAGCTAAGGTGCCTTGCAGGATATTCCGAATTTGAAGGACACTTGGAGCACATGCTCAGGGACTTCTTTGTACTTGGCATTGGCCATGAAGTAATACTTCGCAAACTTTTAACTGCAGAGACCCCAACCTTAAGTAAAACCATAGCGATAGCCCAGGCGTTTATTTCCACCAGTGACAATACCAAACAAATTTCCAAGCACACTAGTGCTGCTGCAAGTACTGTGAACAAAGTAACATTGTTTTCGAATCGAAATGTACATGGCAGGAATAACACGCCTATAGCTGCACGTCCGCAGCTGACTCAGAGTCCGCCATCAAGGGTGGTGAATACAAGGCCATTAACATCTTGTTGGCGCTGCGGGGGTGATCATCGATTCCATTCATGCCACTGCAAAAGATACGTTTGCAAGGGCTGTGGAACAATGGGATACCTCCAACATATGGCAGGTGAGCTGCAAACCCTGCTAATCCTGCAAACCACCATGTTGAAGAGGAGGACAGATCCACAGTGGATCATGACGAACCAGAGCCTCAGACCGAGGAGGCAGAGGTATATGGGGTGCACACATTTACCACAAAGTGTCTCCCGATAATGCTGAAGGTTGAATTAAATGGACTCCCGGTGTCCATGGAGCTGGACACAGATGCAAGCCAGTCCATGATGAGTAAAAAGACTTTCGATAAGTTGTGGTGCAGCAAGACTTCAAGGCCAGTCCTCACTCCCATTTGTGCCAAACTTAGAACGTACACAAGGAACTGATTCCCGTAATTGGCAATGCTACCGTAAAGGCCTCCTATAATGGAGCAGTGCATTATTTACCACTTTGGGTGGTACCGGGCGACAGCCCCACGCTGTTCGGCAGGAGCTGGCTGGGAAAGATACGCTGGAACTGGGACGACGTTCGAGTGCTTTCGTCCGTCGACGACAACTAATGTGCCCAGGTCCTAAACAAGTTCCCCTCGCTGTTCAAACCAGGCATCGGGAAGTTCCAAGGAGCAAAAGTGCAGATCTATTTGATTCCAAGGGCGCGACCCATCCATCACAAGGCGAGAGCGGTACCTTACATGATGAGAGAGAGGGTGGAGATCGAGCTGGACAGGCTGCAACGAGAGGGCATCATTTCGCCGATTGAATTCAATGAATGGGCCAGTCCGATTGTTCCGGCATCGTCAGAATCTGTGGTGATTACAAAGTAACTATCAATTGTTTCTTGCTGCATGATCAATACCCGCTACCAAAGACAGACGACCTATTTGCGATGCTGGCGGGAGGGAAAATGTTCACGAAGCTGGACTTGACCTCAGCCTACTTGACGCAGGAGCTGGAGGAATCTTCGAAAGGCCTCACCTGCATCAACACGCACAAAGGTCTTTTTGTTTACAACAGATGACCATTTGGGATTTGATCGGCCGTGGCGATATTCCAGAGGAACATGGAAAGCTTGCTAAAGTCGGTCCCGCACACCGTGGTCTTCCAGGACGACATCTTGGTTACAGGTCGGGACACCGTCAAGCACCTGCACAACCTGGAGGAAGTTCTTAGTCGGCTTAATCATGTGGGGCTCAGGCTAAAACGCTCGAAGTGCGTTTTCCTGACACCTGAAGTGGAGTTCCTGGGGCGGACGGCATCAGGCCCACCGATTCGAAGATGGAGGCAATCAAAAACGCACCAAGACCACAGAATGTGACGGAGCTGTGGTCGTTTCTAGGACTCCTGAACTATTTTGGTAACTTTTACCGGGTCTTAGCACATTGTTAGAACCCCTGCACTCTTTACTGCGTAAGGGAGATGAATGGGTATGGGGTAAAAGCCAGGAAAATGCCTTTGAGAAAGCTTGGAAGCTGTTATGTTCAAACAAATTGCTTGTGTTGTACGATCCATGTAAACGTTTGGTACTAGCATGTGATGCGTGGTCGTATGGGGTCGGGTGTGTATTGCAACAAGCTAATGAATTTGGGAAATTGCAACCGGTTGCTTGTGCATCCAGAAGTCTGTCTAAGGCTGAGAGGACCTACCGTATGATCGAAAAAGAAGCGTTAGCGTGTGTTTAAGGGGTAAAGAAAATGCATCAATATTTGTTTGGGCTCAAATTTGAATTGGAAACCGACCAGAAGCCGCTTATATCCCTCATTTCTGAAAATAAGGGGATAAATACGAATGCATCGGCCCGCATCCAGAGATGGGCGCTTACATTGTCCGCATACAACTATGCCATCCGCCGCAGGCCAGGCACAGAAAACTGCCAGTGCTCTCAGTAGGCTACCATTGCCCACCACCGCTGGTGGAGATGGCACAGCCTGCAGATTTAGTTATGATAATGAAAGCATTCGAGAGTGTGCAATCACCTGTTACTGCCCGACAGGACGAGCAAGAACCCATTTCTGTTCTTAGTAAAAAGCTGTGTGCTCCAGGGGAGTTGGTCTAGTGTCCCATTAGAGATGCAGGAAGAAATAAAGCCGTACCAGTGACGCAAAGATGAAATGTCTATACAGGCAGACTGCCTCCTATGGGGTAATCGGGTATTGGTGCTAAGAAAGGGCAGGGACAATTTCATCAGTGATCTCCACAGTACCCATCCAGGCATTGTAATGATGAAAGCGATAGCCAGATCCTAGGTGCGGTAGCCCGGTATCGATGCAGACTTAGAGTCCTGTGTACACAAATGTAATACATGTTCCCAGTTAAGCAATGCACCCAGGGAGGCTCCACTAAGTTTATGGTCTTGGCCCTCCAAACCGTGGTCTAGGGTTCATGTCGACTATGCAGCCCCATTCTTGGGAAAAATGTTTTTAGTGGTTGTAGATTCGTACTCCAAATGGATTGAATGTGTGATAATGTTGGCAAGCACTTCCGCTGCCACCATTGAAAGCATACAGGCCATATTTGCCATGCATGGCCTGCCTGATGTCCTTGTAAGTGACAATGGGCCGTGCTTTACCAGTGCCGAATTCAAGGAATTCATGACCTGCAATGGGGTCAAACATGCCACGTCTGCCCCGTTTAAGTCAACGCCCAATGGTCAGTCAGAACAAGCAGTTCAAACAATCAAGCAGAGCTTGAAAAGGGTAACTGAAGGCTCACTGCAGACTCGCTTATCCTGAGTCCTGCTTAGTTACCGCACAAGACCCCACTCGCTTACCGGGGTCCCTCCTGCTGAAAAGGGCACTTAAGACAAGACTCTCGTTAGTCCACCCTGATCTACACGAACAGGTAGAGAGCAGGCGGCTTCAACAGAATACATATCATGATCACGCAAATGTGTCACGCAAAATTGAAGTAAATGATCCTGTATTTGTGTTGAACTATGGACAAGGTCCCAAGTGTATTGCTGGCACTGTTTTGTCCAAAGAGGGGAGTAGGGTGTTTGTGGTTAAACTCGCAAATGGAGTCACCTGCAGAAAACACTTGGACCAAACCAAACTCAGGTTTATGGACTATCCAGAACAACCCAGAATAGACTCTACCTTTTTCGACCCTCCAACACACACACAAGTGGCATCCAACCCAGCGGTTGACCACGAAGGAGAACCCATCCCCCGCAGCAGCCCAGCAAGACTCACCACTCTCAGCAGTCCAGCAAGGCCAGCTGCGCAGCAGCCCAGCGAAGACCCAACAAATGACTCACTAACACCAGCATTTGCACCGAGACGATCAACCAGTGTAAGGAAGGTCCCAGATCGACTCACATTGTAAATAGTTATACTATTGACTTTGCGGGATGGAGTGTTGTTATGTATGTAAACCTGTAATTACCATGTCTAACCACCAGAGGGCTTATCCCCTGGAGTCCCAAGGGATCCCACAATCCCTTGGAAGCAGCTGTATATAAGGAGGCCTCACAGGCTGGAGAGGCACTCTGAGATCTGTAATAAAGGACTACGGGCACACTTACTTTGAGCTTGCAGTATCTATTCTGACTCTTTATCCAAGACATAACAGGTTCGACCATTTCTTCACAGCAAATGACCTGGCAGGTGACAATCCGGCCATACTGGCTGATAAGCGCCAACCTGTTGTGTGCCCACCGTCTATGACCTTGTCAGGGACTTGCTGGCACCAGTGAAGACAACGACCAAGACGTACGAGGAGCTTGTAAAGCTGATCCAAGAACAACTCAAGCCCAAAGAGAGCATCCTCACAGCCAGACACCAGTTTTACACCCACCGACGGCCAGAAGGCCAGGAAATCGTGAAATATGGTGCAG
Organism: Pristiophorus japonicus; assembly: GCF_044704955.1. Lineage (NCBI taxonomy): Eukaryota > Metazoa > Chordata > Chondrichthyes > Pristiophoridae > Pristiophorus > Pristiophorus japonicus. The sequence continues at coordinate 240,815,168 of NC_091979.1, forward strand.
ACCTCAGGAGGCTGGCGGCACCGTGTGATTTCAGCGACCACCTCACCGAAGAGCTGTGGGATATGTTTGTCATTGGAATCGGCCATGAGGGACTTCTTCATAAGCTACTGACTGTGGATACCACAGTCACACTGCAGAAGGCCATCTCCGTGAGCCAGGCATTCATGACCTCGACCTGCGGCTCTAGGCAAATGACTCATCCTCAGGACTCACACCCGGCAAGTACTGTGCACAGAGTGGCGCCTTTTAGAGGCTGGACTGTAGAAAGTGAACCTTCTCAGGAAAGAGTGAAAAGGCCCCCCGAGTCCCTTAACTCAGAGTCCACCGAGGGGAGCTAACTGAGTAGCTCCATGCTGGCGTTGTGGAGGGAATCACAGGGCTCACCAGTGCCGCTTTAAAGACTATGTGTGTAAAGGCTGCAGCACAAAGGGCCACCTCCAGCGAATGTGTAAAAGAAATATGACTCAGTGTGTTGATGAAGAGTCTGCAGATGGCCATGAATCCAGCGTGGATTATGAAGCGATAATCAGAGAGGCAGCTCAAGCCCACGATGAGATATATGGCATGTTTACCTGCACCACCGACTGTTCCCCGTTGAGGATGGAAGTCGAGATAAATGGCGTTCCAGTCTTAATGGACGTGGACACGGAGGCGAACATGTCAGTAATGAATCAAGAAGCCTTTGAGAGGCTATGGGACAATCAAGCTGAACGATCCAAGTTGATCCCAGTGTTCAGGCAAAGCTGCGCACCTACACTGATGAACTTATTCCAGTTGTTGGTAGTGCGAATGTAAAGGTACTCCATGATGGCGTGGTGCACAGGTTACCTCTGTGGATTGTTGCAGGTGATGGACCAACGCTACTTGGAAGAAGGTGGATGGAGAAAATCCATTGGAGTTGGGGAGATTTCATTCCTCCAGTGATCGACGTCCTCCGCGCTCAGAGGCAAAGCAAGCCCTCACCTGAGGGTGGACCCAGCACCAGAGAGCAGACCAGCATAGCACCCGAGGCACAGACCAGCACAGCACGACTGCGTGGAGATGATCCAACTGAGATGACCCGAATGCACCTTCCAGGCTCCAGTGGCAGGACTCCGGAGGAAGAAAATCGGATCCAAAGGCGACTTCCCAGCTTCGGTGGCAGAACCCGGGGAGAAGAGGATCGCTGCAGTTGACATCGTGGATGGAGGAAAGATGGCGCCCAAACCACGAGGTGAGGTGCTGAAGAAAAAGATGGTGGCAGCCAGACCACGAGGTGCAGCGCTGATGGAGCAACACGTGGCACCAAACAAAGAAGAGGATTGGGGTAAAGATAGCAAGGCTCTCTTAAAGGAGGCCTGCAACTCACCACACTTAAAGGGACAGTTCCACATTCTCAATCAATGTAAGAACAACTGTGAGTTTGATGTAAAATGTGCAATAGATGATCAGAGTTGTGTACATGCAATAAGCAAAGAAAAGTCTCAATGTAATAGCAACTGTGAGTTAGATGTAAAATGTGCAATTGCTGATCAGAGCTGTGTACATGCAATAAGTAAAGAAAAGTCGTGCAATCGCGATCGGAGCTATAGGTTATTTACTATGAGTAATGAAACGTTGTGCGATGTAGGATTTCAACTGCATACAGTCAGTGCAGTGGGCAGACACCCACCGGGAGCACACAGGTCCAGCGAGCTACCCATTGTAGTCGCCTGTGTCCCTTGGACCAGAGTTATGCACCATGGAGTGTGGCTACAAGCAGCCAATATATACAAGCTGCAGAGCAAGCGATCTCAGGAGGGCCACAGCACCGGTATCAATACCCTGCCCCTGATCGGCTCCACCTCTCAGGCACCCGATGGCACCAACTGCCACGAGCCTGAAAGAGCAAACTGTGCTAAAGCGCAGCCCCCAGACCCTACCGCCACCAAGGCTACACCCTGGAACGAAGGGTAACCAGCAACGGTTCTCCCAAATGGGATCGGGACCAGCCAGGATCCCAAACCAAACAACGCCCAGGCAAGCAAGTCAGCAGTTCCCTGTGCACTGCCAGACGACTGCTCCTCAAGGAACAGCAGCGACCCGGGGCACAAGGAGAGGACAGGAAGGTCACAGGCATCTGTGAACCTGCCCGACGCTAGGAACAATGGCAAAGGCCCCGAGAGCAGGCAACTTGAGCCAACCGGGTTTCCACTGCCAGCACTGGGCACTGCGCCGCCACCAGACTACCTGGGCACCATCCAGCAGTTCTGGTACTAGTTTGTCCTCACACACCAGTACTGATTCCAAGTATATATCAAGTATGTACCTCACCAGTCAAATGCACTTGCCTCACAACTGCACCACAAATGTAATGATGTAAATGCAATTTTTTTTTCTGGACTTGAATGTATATGAATGTAATGAGCCACTGGCATAATCTTTATGTGGGGGGGGAGGGGGGGGGGTGGAGAATGGAGTGGTCATGGACACACAAACAGAAACCACCAGCACCTCCACCGCCAACGAAACACCACCTACTCACCCAAGATGGAAACGACCCTCCAAGGGTCAACCAGATAGAACTAAGCCCAGAGCACAGTCAATGCATGAAGGCGATTTGCACTAAAGGCTTGGTGGAGAGTGATATGTCATGTATCCTACATGGTTACTGCTTGGACTATTACAAGGTGTCCCACCAGAGGGCACTGCAGCGGGAGACTTGTAGGTTACCTGTACAGGTGTGCCAGGCCTAGTATAAAAGGCAGGCCACCAGGTGTGATCCTCACTCTGGAGTTATCAATAAAGGACTGTCACTACAGTTCAAGTACAACACATTGCCTCGTGGAGTCATTATCAGAGCATCTAAAGACATAACAAATGAGACATAATAATAAGACATAATAAATTCTAAAGAATATAGGCCTAGTCTACTCAATCTCTCCTCATAGGACAATCCCCCGATCCCAGGAAATCAGTCTGGTGAATTTTGGTTGCACTCCCTCTACGATAAGTATATCATTTCTTAGGTAAGGAGACCAAAACTGTACACAATACTCCAGGTGTAGTCTCACCAAGGCCCTTTATAATTGCAGATGTTCCTCGCAGGTTGGGGCCTTAAAAAGAGTAGCAGTGTGGTGGCATACCACTAAAAGGTGCAGCACGAGATGGTGCAGGAGGGCGACAGCAGTGAAGAGAGTGGCTGGATTGGATGTCACCATAATCCAGGTCACTAACTGGAACGTGGGCAGGTACAGCAGGAGCAATGGGGTCGGGGTGGAGAAGCGGCGAGAGATTGCAGAGCGACGTGATCGGGTCCCAGGGGAGGCGTAACTTCGGGGCCCAGAAGAGGCGAGGGCCATGGGACAGCACGGGCCAGCCTACACTGTGATATGTGTGCGCACTAGGTCCATGCAGCAGAGCTGATCTCCAGTCGTCTTGGATAACTGTTGCCACCGGACCAAGCTAGCTCTGTCAAGCCCGTGTGATGGCTGGTGTGCAACGATCACACGTTAAAAAAATCCATGCACAGGCATCTTCCACTCTTCAGGATGTAGTTCGGGACCTGGAATATTAGGTCCTTCATTGAAACACCTGTGAACTCATCTCTTTTTAGAGGATGCAGGGTGACTTGGACAGATTAGGTGAGTGGGCAAATACATGGCAGATGCAGTATAATGTGGATAAATGGGGGCAAAAACACAAAGGCAGAATATTATCTGAATGGCGGCAGACTGGAAAAAGGGGAGGTGCAACGAGACCTGGCTGTCATGGTTCATCAGCAAGCGGTAAAGAAGGCAAATGGTATGTTGGCCTTCATAGCTAGGGGATTTGAATATAGGAGCAGGGAGGTCTTACTGCAGTTGTACAGGGCCTTAGTGAGGCCTCACCTGGAATATTGTGTTCAGTTTTGGTCTCCTAATCTGAGGAAGGACGTTCTTGCTATTGAGGGAGTGCAGCGAAGGTTCACCAGACTGATTCCAGGGATGGCTGGGCTGTCATATGAGGAGAGACTGGATCAAGTGGGCCTTTATACATTGGAGTTTAGAAGGATGAGAGGGGATCTCATAAAAACATATAAGATTCTGACGGTACTGGACAGGTTAGATGCGGGAAGAATGTTCTCGATGTTGGGGAAGTCCAGAACCAGGGGACATAGTCTTAGGATAAGGGGTAAGCCATTTAGGACTGAGATGAGAAGAAACTTCTTCACTCAGAGAGTTGTTGACCTGTGGAATTCCCTGCCGCAGAGAGTTGTTGATGCCAGTTCATTGGATATATTCAAGAGGGAGCTAGATATAGCCCTTACGGCTAAGGGGATCAAGGGGTATGGAGAGAAAGCAGGAAAGGGGTACTGAAGGAATGATCAGCCATGATCTTATTGAATGGCGGCGCAGGCTCGAAGGGCCGATTGGCCTACTTCTGCACCTATTTTCTATGTTTCTATGTTTCTATGTTTTTGGTGTGGAAGCAAGTCACCCATGATTTGAGGAACTGCCTAAGAGAGATATAATTGTACCAAGACTTCCTTACTCTTATACCCTGACCCCATTGCAACAAAGACTAACGTACCATTTGTTTCCATTTTGTTCTCTTACTCTTATCGGCAGTTTTCCAGCAGACACAACTTAAACTGTCTTAACTGCAGTTTGTTTTAGGATTACACCTCGGCAGCTTTCTTCAGGTGTGCCATTTTGTTTTGGATTTGGATCTGGATTCTCTAGGTGGTGCAGACTACATTGACCCCGTCTGCTGTCTCCTGCCAGGGCCATTTTTATGGAGGATGCCTTCAGTCCCATACAGGACAGTTTTCATTTCCCACACCTCCCTGATCTGTAGCTCCAGCCCAACAATATTGAATTGGGGTGTGTGCAGGCAAGACGCCCCCGCTTTCTGCATCCCTCCAACACTGGCCGATTGTGCATCCTCCACTTCCTTCGTCCTACCACTGGTGGGCGGGTCTTCAGCCTTCGAGGCCCCAAGCTCTGGAACTCCCTCCCGAAAGCTCTATGCCTCTCCACCTCTCTCTCCTCCTTTTAAGAGGCTCCTTGAAACCTATCTCTTTGACCAAGCTTTTGGACACCTGTCTTAATGTCTCCTTCTTTGGCTCAGTGTCAATCCATGTCAGATTATGCTCCTGTGGAGCACCTTGGGACATGCTACTACATTAAAGGTGCTATATAAATGCAAGACGTTGTTGTTTAAATGGCTGCTCAGGTCACTTAAGTGACCATCAGAGGCTGCACTGAGGTGACCTGCTCGATTAGCCAGCCCATGGCGGGGGCGGGAACTCACGCATAATAAGCAGGGTCCAGCCTCCACCAGAGTATCTATTGACACCACTTTGTCAGCCAATGAGTTGGACTGTGTCAGCCAGTGAGCTGGAGGCAGGGCAGGACTTGTTCTTGGACTTACAGCAGTCTATCTTATAGCAAACAGAGTCTATTTACTGAGCAAACAGAAAACAGAGTCTATTTAAAAAGAATCTCTATGAGCTACAGCAACTACAGAATTCATGACCGAAACTACAGCAAAGTCTCCTGAGTACAGCAACAACAACAACTTGTATTTATATAGCACCTTTAACGTAATGAAACGTCCCAAGGCGCTTCACGGGAATATTATGAGACAAAACATTTGACACCGAGCCACATAAGGAGAAATTAGGGCATGTGACCAAAATCTTCGTCAGAGAGGTAGGTTTTAAGGAGCATCTTGAAGAAAGAAAGAGAGGTAGAGAGGCGGAGCGGTTTAGGCAGGGAATTCCAGAGCTTGGGGCCTCGGCAACAGAAGGCACGGCCACCAATGATTGAGCGATTATAATCAGGGATGCTCATGAGGGAAAAATTAGAGGAGTGCAGACATCTCGGTGGGGTTGTGGGGCTGGGAGGTGATTACGGAGATAGGGAGGGGCGAGGCCATGGAGGGATTTGAAAACAAGGATGAGAATTTTTAAATCGAGGCATTGCTTAACCAGGAGCCAATGTAGGTCAGCGAACACAGGGGATGATGGGTGAGTGGGACTTGGTGCGAGTTAGGACACGGGCAGCCGAGTTTTGGATCACCTCTAATTTACGTAGGGTAGAATGTGGGAGGCCAGCCAGGAGTGCGTTGGAATAATCAAGTCTAGAGGTACCAAAGGCATGGATGAGGATTTCAGCAGCAGATGAGCTGAGACAAAGGGCGGAGACGGGCGATGTTCTGGAAGTGGAAATAGGCAGTCCTAGTTATGCTGCGGATACATGGTTGAAAGCTCATTTCAGGGTCAAATATGACACCAAGGTTGCAAACAGTCTGGTTCAGCCTCAGACAGAAGTTGGGGAGAGGGATGGAGTCAGTGTCTAGGGAACGGAGTTTGTGGCAGGGACTGAAAACAATGGCTTCGGTCTTCCCAATATTCAATTGGAGGAAATTTCTGCTCATCCAGAATTGGATGGCAGACAAGCAGTCTGATAATTTAGAGACCGAGGAAAGGTCGAGAGAAGTGGTAGTGAGGTTGAGCTGGGTGTCATCAGCGCATGGTTATTTCTCCAGCAAAATGCAGTGAATGGAACGTAGTTACAAAATACAAATGATGTATGTAAAATCGATCCCGGTCATTGACAGCAGCGCGGTTTCCAGGCGTGAAGGACAGTGGAATTACCCACTCACCAAGACTTCTTCGGCTGCACCTCCCAAACCCACGATCTCTACCACCTGGAAGAACAAGGGCAGCATGGGAACACTACCACCTGCAAGTTCCCCACCAAGTCATACCTCATCCTGACTTGGAAGTATATTGGCCGTTCCTTCATCGTCACTGGGTCAAAATATAGAACTCCCTTCCTAACAACACTGTGAGAGCATCTTCATCACACGGACTGCAGCGGTTCAAGAAGGCGGCACACCACCACCTTCTCAATGGCAATTAGGAATGGGCAATAAATGCTGGGCTTGCCAGCGATGCCTACAGTCCAGGAATGAATTTAAAAACATCAGAATTCTGGCCGGGAATAGTGCTGACATGATATGCAGCCACCTTCTGCTCGGCAAAGTTTAGATACAAAAGCTCAGTGCGTTTTGCGCTAAATTCCTCCTCGTGTTACCTTTAGGGAGGCATTAGCCTGCTTATTTTTAATAGCGCACCTGTGAACACAAGTGTTCATACCAGAACCTGGCAAATATGCTTCAGTGCGTCGAGCAAATTGGGATTAACCAAACTGGACATGGGCGGGCAAATCCACTCCCCAAAGATGAAAAAAAAACCACACTTTGGACCTCTCTGTTAACGCTCGCCTGGCAGATCCGCAGTGGCTTCCAAGGCTGTAGTATCATTCTCCAGGAATGTCAGCTTGGAAAAATATAAGAGGAGCTGTGAAAGACGAGCATTCAACTGATGGCAAAGTGGGTGTAGGAAGGGAGAAAAAATGTCTGTCGGAATTTCTAAACATCTGACAGGAACAGTCACCGATCGCACACCTGTTAGGTCGAATTCTATTTATTTTGTTTTCCGGTGGGGGTGGGGGGGGGAAACTTCGCCCTTTCTTCCAAATCCCATTTGAACAGAATTGAAGGACCTCACATTGGAGGCTGCCGATTCCTTCAGAGTTTAAATCTTATTTTGTTTTGTTTTTTTTGAGATTGCAGGTATTCGAATATGAGGCAGGTTCAGGTTCAGGACTCTCGGCATTGTGGAGCTGGATATGTTTAATCTGAGACCCTTTTCTTGCGGAGAAAAACAAAACAGCTTTTTGACAGTGCAGGTTAAGAGCCTTTCAGAGTATTATACAGGCACCCTCCAAACAAATGGGTGACAGCTGTGCTCTCAGCCCTTGTGCTAATGCCTTGTTTAGAATTCCGGTAACTTTAACTGGCATGTTATGACCCCAGGAGTTGCACCTGTGGCTGTGGCCAAAGATTAACCTCTTCTCCCGAAGTCAATGAGAGGACTGGGTGAGCATTCAAAATGATGGTATTGGTGCGAAATTTTGTGTCGTAGGAGGGATGTAATCGGGGTTCAGGAGAGGCATGAGTTCGGGGCCAGGGGCCCAGGGGCAGCACGGGCCAGCCCACACTGAGATATGTGTGCGCACTAAGTCTGTGCAGCAGAGCTGGTCTCCAGTCGTCTTGGGTAACCATTGCCACTGGACCCAGACCTAGCTCTGTCAAGCCCGTGTGGTGGCTGGTGTGCAACGGCCGCCACACATTAAAAAAATCCACGCACAGGCATCTTCCACCCTTCAGGATGTAGCTCAGGACCTGGAATATTAGATCCTTCATTGAAACACCTGTGAACTCATCCCTTTTTTGGCATGGAAGCAAGTCATCCTCGTTTCAAGAGACTGCCTATGATGATGATGATGTGTCGTATCTCCTATTTAGCTGGTCACACTCTGGGGGAAGATCTGCTCCAGTTGCTAGGCCCGCATGGCATCATAAACATAAAAAGCTGACTCGGTTGGGGGTTAGTACTGAAGAGGACTGCGACAAAGTACAAGAAGACATTAACAAACTTGCAGAATGGGCGTGTAAAAGGCAAATTAATTTTAATATCATCATCATAGGCAGTCCCTCGGAATCGAGGAAGACTTGCTTCCATTCTTAAAATGAGTCCTTAGATGGCTGAACAGTCCAATACGAGAACCACAGTCCCTGTGGGACAGATAGTCGTTGAGGGAAAGGGTGGGTGGGACAGGTTTGCCGCACGCTCTTTCCGCTGCCTGCGCTTGTTTCCTGCATGCTCTCGGCGATGAGACTCAAGGTGCTCAGCGCCCTCCCGGATGCAATTCCTCCACTTAGGGCAGTCTTTGGCCAGGGACTCCCAGGTGTCAGTGGGGTTGTTGCATTTTATCAGGGAGGCTTTGAGGGTGCCCCTGTAACGTTTCCTCTGCCCACCTTTGGCTCGTTTGCTGTGAAGGAGTTCCGAGTAGAGTGCTTGTTTTGGGAATCTCGTGTCTGGCATGCGAACGATGTGGCCCGCCCAGTGGAGCTGATCAAGTGTGGTCAGTGCTTCAATGCTGGGGATGTTGGCCTGGTCACGGATGCTAATGTTGATGTGTCTGTCCTCCCAGGGGATTTGTAGGATCTTGTAAGAATTGTAAGAAAATAGATAAGTGCGAGGTGGTGCATTTTGGTAAGAGGAATAAGGAGGCCATCAATCATTGGATAATAAACATCTAAATGGGATCCAGGAGCAAAAGGAGCTGAGGATACAGATTTACAAATAATTAACAGTGGCAAGGGTTAACAAAGCCATAAAAATTCAAACAAAGCACCGGGGTTCATATAGAACCTTGATTAGACCGCACTTAGAGTGCTGTGCTCAGTTCTGGACTCCATATCACTAAAACGATGTAGAAGGCTCACAAAAGATTTACAAGGATGATACCAGAACTGAGAGGTTATAATGGCCAGGAAAAATTGTGTAGGCTGGGGCTCTTTTCCACAGAAAATACAAGGCTGAGAGGTGAAACATAGGAATAGAAGGAGGCCATTCAGCACCTCGAGAATGTTCCGCCATTCAATTCGGTGATGGCTGATCAGAATCTTAACTCCATCTACCCACTCCGGTGACCTGTTGGAGTTCTTTAAAATTATGAAGGGGTTCAATAGACGTAGAGAAGCTGTTTCCACCTGCGGGGATGTCCAAAGCTAGGGGTCATAAATATAAGAAAGTCACTAATGAATCCAATAAAGAATTCAGCAGAAATTTCTTTACTCCAAGAGTGGTGAGATTGGGGAACCTGCTACCACAGGGAGAAGTTGAGGTAAATATCATAGGTGCATTTAAAGGGAAGCTGGTGAGGGAGCAAGGAATATGTTGATAGGATAAGATGATGTAAGGTGGGAGGAGTCCAGTGTAGAGCATAATTACTGGCATAATGGCCTATTTGTGTGCTGCAAATATGAAATAATAATATGTAAATTTGAATTTTCTTCCGAACAGTCCAAACTATTGTTTTAGACATGATCTGTCATTGGGATTACTGAAGACCACTGTAATGTATGTACATAAGGTCTGCCCACCACCAGGGGGCAGTACCGATGGAGGTCCTAGGGTCATAGGTACACTCGTGCTGGGCCTGGTATATAACCTGAACTTCACCTTTGTATCCTCACTTCTGGAAGCCATTAAAGAGTGACCAGGTTACACCTAGTCACTGGCTCAGAATACAGAGTTCATTGTATCATTTCAACTGGCGACGAGGAAAATACGAATCCACGCAAAAGTATGGCGAGCACAGCACAATCGAGTACTGTTGAATTCTCGAGCGATTCATTCAGGGAGAGGATTGGGGAGATTTCACGGATCGTCTTGACCAGTACTTCGTGGCAAACGACCTAAACAAAAACGAGGATGCAGAGAAGCGCAGGGCAGTTCTTCTCACCGTCTGTGGCCCCACGATCTATGCACTCTTCAAGAAAAGGATTACAAAGAACTGTGTGCTCTAGTTCTGGAACACCTTAAACCCACGGAAGGAATCCTCATATCTAGATATCGCTTCTAAACGCACGATCGTCCAGAAGGCCAGGACGTAGCGGCATTTGTTGAGATGTCTTGCAGGGCCTTGCAAATTTGGGCCTGCGTTGGAAGACATGCTACGTGACTTTTTCGTGATCGGGGTCAACCACGAGGCGATCTTAAGTAAGCTGCTGGCTGCGGAGACGCCGGACCTCAGCAAGGTCATCACCATCGCCCAGGCTTGTATGTCTACGCAGAAAAGCACAAAGCAGATATGACGACAAAACAGGAACTCCACGGCAAGTACTGTGTATAAAATTGAATGACGGCTGGCAGAGCTGCACGTGGCAGGGCCTACTCGACTGCGTATGCGAAAACGGGAGCCACTCAAAGTTCACCATCGAGGGCCTACTCGACTGTATGCGAGAACGGGAGCCGCTCAAAGTTCGCCATCGAGGGCCAACTCGACTGCGTATGCGAGAATGGGAGCCGCTCAAAGCCCGCCATCGGGTGAAAATCCAAGCTCAACGTGTTTTGCGTTATGGGGGCAATCACTGACCCTATCAGTGCCGCCTCAGGCAGTATGTATGCAGAGGGTGTGCAAAGATGGGGCATCTTCAGTGGACGTGTCCACAGCGGAGCAAGCGAGCTGCGACACACCACGTGGATGATGATCAATTCAATGTGGATCTGGCGATGCAGCCTGAGGCATTTGAGAGCTCCGAGGAGGAAGTGTATAGCGTATGTGCGTTCCTAACAAAGAGCCAACCGATAATGATGGAGGTAAAATTAAACGGCGTGCCGGTATCCATGGAATTAGACACGGGTGCGAGTCAATCGATAATTAGCCAGAGGACTTTTGAAAAGCTGTGGGAGACCAAGGCAGAGAGACCCAATCTGAGTCCGATAAATGCGAAGTTGCGTACCTACACCAATGAGCTCATACCAGTGATCGGTAGTGCAGCAGTAAGGGTGTCGTATGAGTGAGTGGTTCATGATCTACCGTTGTGGATTATCCCGGGCAACGGCCCATCATTATTCGGCAGGAGTTGGCTCAAGAAAATAAAATGGAAATGGTAAGATATCAAAACTTTGTGATCAGCGGATGATGATTTGTGTACTCAAGTGCTGCGCAAATTTCCCTCACTGCTTGAACCGGGAATTGGCAGCTTCAAGGGAGCCAAGGTGCAGATTCACCTAGGCCCAGACACAAGGCCCATCCATCACAAAACCGGGGCGGTCCCGCACAGGATGAGAAAAAAGTTTGAGATCGAATCGGACAGGCTACAAAGCGAGGGGGTCATCTCACCAGTCGAATTTAATGAATGGGCCAGTCCCATTGTTCCGGTGTTAAAGAGCGAAGGCACGGTCAGGATTTGTGGAGACTACAAGGTCACGATCAACCAAGTTTCGAAACACGATCAGTACCTGCTTCCGAAAGCTGATGACCTGTTTGCAGCGCTTGCCGGGGGGAAATCGTTCACCAAATTGATCTAATGTCGGCCTACATGACACAGGAACTGGTTGAATCATCAAAGAAACTTATGTCCATCAACACGCACAAAGGACTGTTTATTTACAACAGGTGCCCTTTTGGCATTCATTCGGTGGCAGCCATATTTCAGAGAGACATGGAGAGCCTATTGAAATCCGTCCCCAGGACCGTGCTGTTCCAAGACGACATCCTAGTCACAGGTCGTGACACCGCCGAGCACCTGCACAATCTGGAAGAGGTTCTGCGTCGTCTGGACAAAGTGGGACTCAGGCTGAAACGTTCGAAATGCGTTTTCATGGCACCAGAGGTCACATTCCTTGGACGAAAGATTGTTGCAGACGGAATCAGGCCTACAGACGCGAAAACAGAGGCCATCAAAAATGCGCCCAGGCCCCAGAATGTGACGGAGCTGCATTCATTCCTGGATCTTCTCAACTACTTCGGTAACTTCTTACCCAAATTGAGCACAGTATTAGAGCCTTTAAACAAGCTGCTCAGAAAAGGAGACGACTGGGTGTGGGGTGAACTTCAAGACAGAGCCTTTGAGAAGACTAGAAATCTGTTGTGTTCCCACAAGCTACTGGTACTGTATGACCCATGCAAGCATCTATTTTTGACCTGTAATGCATCGTCCTATGGGGTCGGCTGCATACTCCAGCAAGCCAATGAGTCAGGCAAACTACAACCAGTTGCATACTCGTCTCGACGCCTGTCCAAGGCAGAAAAAGCCGACAGCATGGTAGAGAAAGAGGCTTTACATGTGTTTATGGGGTAAAAAAAATGCATCAGTACATGTTTGGGCTTCGCTTCAAGCTGGAAACCGATCACAAGCCGCTTATATCGTTGTTCTTGGAACATAAAGGTATCAATACCAACGCCATCCCGCATCCAGAGATGGGCGCTGACATTATCTGCCTATGATTATGTCATTCGCCATAGACCAGGCACCGACAACTGCGCTGATGCATTGAGCCGGTTACCGTTGCCCACACCGGAGGTGGAAACACCAATGCCCGCAGAGCTACTCATGGTCTTGGATGCGTTTGAGAGTGAAGGGTTGCCTGTCACTGCTCAACAAGTTAAGACCTGGACCAACCAGGATCCGACCCTATCGGTTGTAAAACGTTGTGTTCTTAACGGGGACTGGTTGACCATCCCCAAATAAATGGGTGATGAAACCAAACCGTACAGCCATCACAAAGATGAGCTTTCCATCCAGTCCGACTGTTTACTGTGGGGTAATCGTGTTGTAATCCCAAGAAAGGCAGGGCGAGATTTGTACGAAAGTTACATAGTACGCATCCCGGTATTGTCATGATGAAGGTCATCGCCAGGTCCCATGTTTGATGGCATGGCATTGACTCAGACTTAGAGTCACCATTGAGAATCTGAGAGCCATGTTTGCCACACAGGGTCTGCCAGATATCGTTTTCAGCAACAACGGACTGTGTTTCACGAGCCTGGAGTTTCAAGAGTTCATGAAACGCAATGGCATAAAACACGTGAGGTCAGCCACGTTCAAACCCGCGTCCAATGGTCAAGCAGAACGGGTAGTTCAAACCATCAAGCAGAGCCTGAAACGCGTAACTCACGGTTCCTTGCAGACATGCCTGTCACGCATACTGCTCAGTTACAGGACGAGGCCGCACATGCTCACCGGTGTCCCACCTGTGGAACTATTGATGAAGAGAGGCCTCAAAACCAGGCTTTCTCTAGTCCATTCTGACCTTAACAATCATGTCGAAACCCGACGTCAACGCCAGCAGTGGTATCACGATTGCGCCGCAGTGTCACGCGACATATCTGTAAATGACCCAGTGTATGTACTTAACCATGGTCAAGGGCCCAAATAGCTCCCGGGCAATGTTACAGATAAGGAGGGTAACCGGGTGTATATGGTTAAGCTCAAGAATGGGCAGATGTGCAGGAAACACATTGATCAAATCAACCTAAGACACACTGACGAACCGGAACAGTTGGAAGAAGACACTGCAAGCTTAGACGACCAACCAACTCACGTCCAGCCATCAGAAGAACCCACTGTGGTCAACGCCCAGCCCCAAGTCGTGAGAGACTCAGAAAGCATTGGGATTGTACTGAGACGGTCAACTAGGGAGCGAAGGGCTCCGGGCCGTCTGAACTTGTAATATGGACTTGTGCCAAGAACTGGGGGGGAAATGATGTAATGTATGTACATAAGGTCTGCCCACCAGGGGGGCACCACCATCGGCGATCCTAGGGTCATAGATACACTCGTGCTGGGCCCGCTATATAACCTGAACTTCACCTTTGTATCCTCACTTCTGGAAGCCATTAAAGACTGACCAGGTTACACCTGGTCACTGGCTCACAGTACGGAGTTCATTGTATCATTTCATACACTACAACCACCAATAGTTCAATGATGTTAACTCGTGAGTAGCTGAGCCATACAGGCACAGGGTAGATCCCAGGGTAGATCGTTGGTCTGAGATGAGTTACTGATCACATTTGGATGATTGTAGAGATATTAACAGTTACTTCCAGGTGGGTAAGCCCTACATATTCTCTCACTTATTCAAGTTGCAATAGCTCCAAGATGCTGGCTTTGGCCATGGCTTGGAATCTTTCCGAACAGTAGAAAGGCCCTGGTAGATGTGTAAGCCAGTCTCGGATGCACCTTGACACTCTGCCCCATCCTGAGACCCTCCTCCACTCTTCCCTCCCAGCCAAGCTGTGGCCCCAATTTCTCTCTCACCCACACGTGTTGTAGCAGTTACTGGATGGCCTCCCTCCCCACCAACCTGTCCCTCTTCCCAGCCTCCTGCTCTGGCCTCTTCCCACCCTGTCTAAGTTACCACCAGCTGCCATTTTGCTGTGTTCCTGGGCTTTGTAAAGGGTAAATGACACAAAGTTGAGTAAATTGTCAAAATAACACAAGTGACAGGCATACAGAGAGGGTAGGAGATATATTAAAAAAACAGGCAAAGCCCAACAGAGCGTTTCATAAAGAGGGACATAGAAAACGAGTCATAAAGAGTCAGCGACAAACAGATACAGAGATGACAGTTTCAGATAGTGTGTGAGAGCCTTAGAGAGATGGAGAAACAGATAAGATAAAGACAGACAAAGGCAGAGAGGCTGAATGGTAGAGTTCGTATCATTCTGTTTTAATCCCTCCATAGCATTTGCCGTCCCTGTATCGCTGTAACCTCCTCCAGCCCTACAACCCTACCCTGAGTCAGCTGTGGCTCAGTGGGTAGCACACTTGCCTCTGAGTCAGAAGGTTGTGGGTTCAAGTACCACTCCAAAGACTTGAGCACATAAATCTAGTCTGACACTCCAGTGTAGTGCTGAGGGATTGCACTGTCTTTTGGATAAGATGTAAAACCGAGGCTCTCAAGTGGATGTAAAAGATCCCATGCCACTATTTCGAAGAAGAGCAGGGGCATTATCCCCGGTGTCCTGGGGCCAATATTTATCCCTCAATCAACATAACAAAAAAACAGATTATCTGGTCATTATCACATTGCTGTTTGTGGGAGCTTGCTGTGTGCAAATTGGCTGCTGCGTTTCCCACATTACAACAGTGACTGCGCTCCAAAAGTACTTAATTGACTGTAAAGCACTTTGAGACGTCCGGTGGTCATGAAAGGTGCTATATAAATGAAGTATTTTTTTGGACTCTCACCCATTCCTCCTCCATAATGGATGCATCATGTGATCTGCAGCACGTGGAATCATTTCCACTCTAGTTTTTTGGGGAACTTCACACTCATAATTGTACGTAAATATAAACCTTCTGTGTGGCCCTGCTGGGTTAGTCCAGCTAAGAGTGTTTCAAGTGTAGACCATCTGCCCAGTGTGGATTCTTTATTAGTGGTGAACAGGCAGGTAGGTCTCGGCACATTTATCACAGAAACTTGTTTGAAATTTACTAAATGAGGCCTTGAAAGTTTTTCTGTCACTGCCTCAGAAATGTGGGGGTGTATTCACCGGCCAAAGCTGCTATTGCATCCCCCCCCCCCCCCCCCCCACCTTATTTGTGCAGTTCTGAAACAGACAAGTATTTCACTACTAAGTGCTTATTCAAAGCTTGTCTCATGACAGTCTGCAGAACAGATCAAAAGGAGGAATAAACCATGGAGGGAAAGTGACTGTCTGTCTTTCATCCGCAGGGTAATTTATTCTCTCTCACGTTGTGACTTCTGCCTCACAACGCCCAGCAGTACACAAGGCTTGATCTGAACGTACTTTGAGATTGCGATAGCAAGCACGCTTATCACTGAACTCTACAACCATCAGGTAGGCTGCTTCAGAGATCATCCGAACCTGAATGTCTCAAAGCGCTTTATGTACAACTAATTACTTTGAAGTGGACTGACTTGTGTAACCAAATACTTTTTCTGTGTATTTGTTCTCAGGATGTGGGTGACACAGGCAAGGTTGCATTTTTTGCCCACCTCCAGTTACCCTGAGAAGATGGTGCTGGGTCTTCTCCTTGAAGAGCCCTGTGGTGGTGCCTGCACAATGGTGTGAGGCAAGGGAATTTGAGGATTTTTTTGACCCAGTGATGAAGATAGCACTGTGATAGATGTCCAAGTCAAGATGGACTATTCCAGCGCACTCCTGGCTGGCCTCCGACATCCTACGTAAACTTGAGGTGATCCAAAACTCAGCTAGCCATGTCCTAACGTGCACCAAGTCCCACTCACCCATCACGCCTGTGCTCGCTGACCTACATGGACTTCCGGTTAAGCAATGCCTCGATTTCAAAATTCCCATCTTTATTTTCAAATCCCTCCATGGCCTCGCCCCCTCCCTATCTCTGTAATCTCCTGCAGCCCCACAACCCCCGAGATGCCAGCGCTCCTCTAATTCTTCCCTCTTGAGCATCCCTGATTATAATTGCTCAATCATTGGTGGCCGTGCCTTCTGTTGCCTGGGCCCCAAGCTCTGGAACTTCCTCCCTAAACCTCTCCGCCTCTTTACCTCTCGTTCCTCATTCAAGGCGCTTCTTAAAACCTACCTCTTTGACCAAGCTTTTGGTCACCTGCGCTAATTTCTATTTATGCGGCTCAGTGTCAAATTTTGATTGCATAATACTCTGGTGAATCGCCTTGGGACATTTCACTACGTTAAAGGCGCTATATAAATACAAGTTGTTGTTGTTGAGTGTGACTCGGAGGGGAACTTGGAGGTGATGGCATTCCCATGATATTGTTGCTCTTGTTCTTCTCGTGGTAAAAGGTGGGAAGCTAGGCGGTACAAGCAAAGTAACATTGTTGTGTTGCTGCAGAGCATCCTGTAGATAGCACACTGCAGACACAGAGCGCCAGTGGTGGAGGGGGTGGATATCCAGTAGCAGGATCAGGTGGATGGCTTTGCCTTGGATGGAGTTGAGCTTCTTGTGTATTGTATCAGTTGCAACTAATCCAAGCAAATGGAAAGTATTCCATCATAACCCCGATGGTGGAAAGGTATTGATGGGTCAGGCAGTGAGCCACTTGTCACAGAATACCCAGACTCTGCCCTGTTCTGTCGCCACATTGTTCATATGGCTGGTCCAGTGAAGCTTCTAACCTGTGCCTTCCCCAGGGCATTGACGGTCGATGATTCAGCAATGGTGATTGACCTTTCTCTTGTTGGAAATAGTCATTATTTGGTACTTATGAAAATTATACAGAATTTACAACACAGATACAGGCTATTTGGCCAACTGGTCCATGCTGGTGTTAATGCTCCACACAAGCCTCCTCCTACCCTACTTCATCTCACCCCATCAGCATATCCTTCTATTCCTTTCTCCCCATGTACTTGTCTAGTTTCCCCTTAAATGCATCGATGCTGTTCGCCTCAACCACTCCCTGTGGTAGCGAGTTCCACATTCTAACCACTCTCTGGGTAAATAAGTTTCTCCTGAATTCCTTATTGGATTTATTAGTGATTATTTTATAGTTTTGGAATGCCTCTCAAGCAGAAAAATTTTCTCTATGTGTACCCTATCGATAATGTTAATGACCTCTATTAGCTCACGCCTAAGCATTCTCCGGCCTAGAGAAAAGAGCCCCAGCCTCTCCTGATAGTTATATCCTTTCAGTTCTGGTATCATCCTTGTAAATCTTTTTTGCACCTTCCCTAGTCCCTCTATAATCCTCTTTGTAATATTGAGACCAGAATTATTCACAGTACAGTAGTCTAAGTGTGGTCTAACCAAGGTTCTATAAAAGTTTAACGTAACTTTTCTACTTCTCAAATAAGTTTAACATAACTTCCTTGCTTTTCAGGGATGAATGCTATATGCTATATTGTCAACCCAAGCCTGGATGCTGTCCTTGTGACTCCTCCACCATCTCTGATTTCTGACACTGTTTGTCCGACATCCAGTACTGGATGAGCAGAAATTTCCTCAGCAGAAATATTGGGAAGACCGAAGCCATTGTCTTTGGTCCCCACCACAAACTCCTCCGCTCCCTGACCACCGTTTCCATCCCTCTCCCTGGCAACTGTTTGAAGCTGAGCCAGACCATTTGCAACCATGATGTTGTGTTTGACCCCGAGATGAGCTTCCAACCACATATCCGCTCCATCACCAAGACTGCCTACTTCCACCTCCGTAACATCGCCCGACTCAAACCATGCCTCAGCTCATCTGCACAAAGGGTAGTAGAAGTTTGGAACTCCCTCCTGCAAATGGCAATTGATGATAGATCAATTGTTAATTTTAAATCGGAGATTGATAGATTTTTGTTGACCAAAGGTATTAAGGGTTGTGGGGAAAAGATGGGCATACGGAGTTTAGTCACAAATCAACCATTGAATGGCGGAATAGGCTTGAGGGGCTGAATGGCCTCCTCCTGTTCTTATGTTCCTATGCTGAAACCCTCATCTATCCCTTTGTTACCTCTAGACTTGACTATTCAAATGCTATCCTGGCCCCTCCGTAAACTTGTGCTCATCCAAACCTCTGCTACCTGCATCTTAACTTGCACCAAGTCCAGTTCATTCATCACCCCATTGCTCACTGACCTACATTGGCTCTCGGTCTGACAACACCTCAATTTTAAAATCCTCATACTTGTTTTCAAGTCCCTCCATGGCCTCGACCCTCCCTATCTCCGCAGCATCCTCCAGCCTTACCAGCCTTTGAGATCTTTGCACCCCTCCAATTCTGGCCTCTTGCCCATCCCTGATTTTAATCGCTCCACCATTGGCGGCATGCTTTTAGCTGCCTTGAAATAGATCCGGAATTCCCTCCCGAAACCTCTCCGCCTCTCTACCTCTCTCTTCTCCTTTAAGGCGCTCCTCAAAACCGACCTCTTTAACCAAGCTTTTGGTCACTTGTCCTAATAATCTTTGATCTTGGCATCAACATTTTTATTGATAACGCTCTTGTTAAATGCCCTGGAATGCCTTGCTACATTAAGGGGCTATATAAATGCAAGTTGTTGTTGTTGTTGTTTGTCCCTTTTTTAAAAAAGCATTTCAAATGTCCAACTATTTCTGTTGAGATGTTGCATTTACAGGGGATCAGGAAATAAAGGGTTATGGGGAGCGGGCAGGGAAGTGGAACTGAGTCCATGATTTTATTAAATGGTGGAGCAGGCTCAAAGGGTCAATTGACCGACTCCTGCTCCTATTTCTTGTGTTCTTGTGAGAGGTTGGAGATAGGAGGTCATGTGATGAAAACTCCAGAAATATGATCCAATCAGAGTTTTCAACCCCGCATACAGTCGTAATATAACAGAAAATGCTGGAAATATTCAGCAGGTCAGGGAGCATCTGTGGAAAGAGAAACAGAATTAATGTTTCAGACCATTCGTCAGAACTGGAAAAAGTTAAGAGATGTAACAGATTTTAAGCAAGTGCAGGGGCAGGGAAAGGGGGGAGGAGGAGAGAAAAGGACAAAAGGGAAGGTCTGTGATAGGGTGGAAGGCAGGGGAGATTAAATGACAAAAGGGATGATGATACAAAGCAAAAGGAGATGGGAATGGGGCAAGTAAAGAAACAAAAGATGAGTCTATAGGAAGTGTAAATCGGAATGGCAGAATCAACAGCTGCCGTGTGAATAAATAGGGGCAGAGGTTATGGTCTCAAATTGTTGAACTCGATGTTGAGTCCAGAATGCTGTAAAGTGTCTAAACGAAAGATGAGGTGCTGTTCCTCGAGCTTACGTTGAGCTTCATTGGAACAGTGTAGGAGGCCGAGGACGGAGAGGTCAGAGTGGAAGTGGAGCGGGAAATTAAAGTGACAGGTGACCAGAAGCTCAGGGTCACGCTTACAAACTGAACAGAGGTGTTTCGCAAAGCAGTCACCCAATCTGCATCTGGTCTCCCCAGTGTAAAGGAGACCACATCGTGAGCAGCGAATACAGTATACTAATTTGCAAGAAGTACAAGTAAATCGCTGTTTCACCTGAAAGGAGTATTTGGGGCCCTGGACAGTAGGAGGGAGGAGGTAAAAGGGCAGGTGTTACATCTTCTGTGTTTGCCCAG
This sequence comes from Pristiophorus japonicus, assembly GCF_044704955.1. Taxonomy (NCBI): domain Eukaryota; kingdom Metazoa; phylum Chordata; class Chondrichthyes; family Pristiophoridae; genus Pristiophorus; species Pristiophorus japonicus. The sequence goes on from NC_091979.1 coordinate 240,835,536, forward strand.
GAAGGTGCCGTGGGAAGGGAAGGGGGTGTTGGGGTTATTGAAGAATGAACCAGGGTCTCGCGGAGGGAGCGGTCTCTTCGGAATGATGAAAGGGGAGGGGGAGATGTGTTTGGTGGTTGGATCATGTGGGAAGTGGCAGAAATGGCGTGATGTCTTAAGCATCATGTTATGGACTCTCCCTACTCACTCACCACACACCTTGCCGAGGACACAGTTCACAATAATAAAAACACAGCCAAAGAAAAAGAGAACGAACTTGCATTTATATAGCGCCTACAATTACCTCAGGACGTCCTAATGTGCTTCACAACCAACAAAGTGTAGTCACTGCTGCAATTCGGCAGCCACGTTATGCACAGCAAGCTCCCACAAACAATAATGAGAGAAATTACCAGATAATCTGTTTTTGGTGGTGTTGATTGAGGGATAAATATTTGCTTGGAGAACTGCCCTGCTCTTCTTTGAATAGTGCCATGGGATATTTCTTTCTTTCTTTCTTTCTTTCTTTCTTTCTTTCTTTCTTTCTTTCTTTCTTTCTTTCTTTCTTTCTTTCTTTCTTTCTGTCTCTTCTTTCTTTCTTTCTGTCTCTTCTTTCTTTCTTTCTCTTCTTTCTCGTCTTTCTCTTCTTTCCTTCCTCTCTTTCTTTCCTCTCTTTCTTTCCTCTCTTTCCTTCCTCTCTTTCTTTCCTCTCTTCCTTTTCTCTGTTTCTCTGTTTCTTTATTTCCTCCCTTTCTTTTCTCTCTTTTATCCTTTCTTCCACTGAGCCCATCACCACTGGCAGTCGCAAGTATTCTCGAGTCCAAGCGATGATTTGATTTCACTTTCTCCCTGCTGCCGCTGGCTGTGTGAGTAGCAAGATCAGACTGAAGTTAAACAGCCCGCCCTACTAAGCCGATGATTACTGGATCCCTGAACCTCACCTGCGGAAAGCATCAAATCACTCAGCTTTTACACTGACAGGCCTCTGAGGTCCCAGGGCATTCGCCAGCCTAGCCTCAAGATGCTCACAAGACAATTTAAGCGGATCTGAATATAGTTACTGGGAGACCGGAGAAAGATCAGTAAATGTTACCAAGGTAAAGGCTTACCTGAAAAACACTTTTGCCTAGTAAAACCTTACCTGTCTGAACATGCCATGACAAGGATTAGGTCTGACTTTTTTTGTCTCAATGTACTAATTACAGTGTGAGCCAGGCTTTAGAAAATGGAACAAGCCACTCTCAAGAGCCTCAATTGTTTGAGATTACTTGAGTGGGTCTTTTTTTCAATAATTTGACAGCTTGATGTAACGACAAAAGCTGGATAATAAGCTAATTATTCAATAGAAGCCCAACATAGAGAGCAGAAAGAGCTGCGAGTCGAGGGTTGTGGGTTCGAGTCCCACTCCAGAGACTTGAGCACACAATCTAGGCTGACGCTCCAGTGCAGTGCTGAGGGAGTGCTGCACTGTCGGAGGTGCCGTCTTTCGGATGAGATGCTAAACCGAGGCCCCGTTTGCCCACTCGGGTGGATGTGAAAGATCCCATGGCACTATTTCAAAGAAGAGCAGGAGAGTTCTCCTCGCTGCCCTGGACAATATTTAATCCCTAAACCAACATCGCTAAAAACAGATTATCTGGTCGTCATTATGTTGCTGTTTGATGTGAGCTTGCTGTGTGCAATTAGCCACATTTCCTACATTGCAACAGTGACTGCATTGCAAAAGTCCTTCATGTGCTTTGGGAAGGTTGTGATAAGGTGCTATATAAATGCAAGTCTTTCTTCCCTGTGGAATGAGGTAGTAGCTTGACAGGACTGGTGCCGAGGTTTCCAAGATGGTTTCCGAAGATTTTCCATCAATCATTTAGCTGAGTTCTGTATAGGTCCGACACATGTCACTGTGTCTCTCGACTGGAAACCAAGTTTGTTTTTAATCTACTTCCTGTAATTAGCTTTATTCTGTGTTGTACTTCAAATGTTTAATGAGACAGGTCTATGTAAAAAAATGCTTTTAAAGTGTGTGGTGCGTTCAGACACTAGTCTTTCTCCTCGGAAACCTGGTTTCACTTCCTGGTGGGAATAGACTGAATTAGTGATCAGAGAGGATGGTTGATGTGGGAAGTGGAAAGGTGGCACACTGAAGCAGGAAAGGTTGCTTGTCTGAGGCACGTGATTGGAGGCATGTGTTGTGCTATACCTGACCTGAGAGTGCTTTATGCTGACACTGGCTACTGGAAATGAGTAGAGTTCCATTTCCCAGCACTAACACCCTGACCAAAAGACAAAAATCATGTTTTTTCTGTGGATAACTACTTTTTCCTCCTTTTCCCTCTAATCCTTTTTTTTTTAATGCGAACTTTAATTGGACTCTTTCTAAGTCAGAAGACTGTGGGTTTAAGTCCTACTCCAGCCACCTGAGCACAAAAATCCAGGCTGACACTCCAGTGCAGTGCACTGTCGAAGGTGCCGTCTGTCAGATGAGACGTTAAACCGAGGCCCCATCTGCTCTCTAAGGTGAATGTAAAAGATCCAATAGCCACTATTTCGAAGAAGAGCAGAGGAGCTAGAATTATAGAATCATAGAATGGTTACAGCACAGAAGGATGCCATTCAGCCTGTCGAGCCCGTGCCGGCTCTCTGCAAGAGCACTTCATCTTGTCTACACTCCCCCCGCCCTTTCCCCGTATCCCTGCAATTTATTTTCTTTCAGGTACTTATCCAACTCCCTCTTCAAAGCCGCGATTGAGTCTGCCTCCATCACCCTTTCAGGTAGGGCATTCCAGATCCTAACCACTTGCTGCGTAAAAAAGTTTTTTCTCACGTTGCCTTTGGTGCTTTTGCCAATCACCTTAAATCTGTGTCCTCTGGTTCTCGACCCTTCCGCCAATGGGAACAGTTTCTCTGTCTACTCTGTCCTGACCCCACATGATTTTGAACACCTCTATCAAATCTCTTCTCAATTTTCGCTGACCTAAGGAGAACAACCCCAGCTTCTCCAGTCTATCCACTTAACTGAAGTCCCTCATCCCTGGAATCATTCCCATAAATATTTTCTGCACCCTCTCTAAGGCCTTCACATCCTTCCTAAAGTGTGGCGCCCAAAATTGGACACAATACTCCAGTTGAGGCCGAACCAATGTTTTATGCAGGTTCTTCATAATATCTATGCTTTTGTACTCTATACCGCTATTCATAATGCCCAGTATCCCAAAAGCTTTTTTAACTGCATTCCCAATCTGCCCTGCCACCTTTAACGATTTATACCCATATACCCCCAGGTCTCTCTGTTCATGCGCCCACTTTAGGATTGTACCATTTAGTTTATATTTCCTCTCCTCATTCTGTCAACCAAAATGTATCACCGCACTTTTCTGCATTAAATCTCATCAGCCACGTGTCTGCCCATTCCACCAGCCTGTCTATGCCCTCTTGAAGTCTATCACTATCCTCCTCACTATTCACAATACGATTATCTCTGGTGTCCTGGCCAATACAGTGACTACGCTTCAAAAAGTACTTCATTGGCTGTGAAGCACTACGGGATGTCTGGCAGTCATGCACGGCGCTATATAAATGGTTGGGGGCAGTAACAGCCACAAAGTCCCACCACGCAAGCTAAATTGGGCTTTCTGCCCCTGAGAGGAAGTGGAGAACAAGATCTCACGCTTCACTTCCTCTCGGAGGTGCTAAGCAACGCAAATTTTCCAGTGCAAGGCGGAGGAGTGCATAGCGCTAACGGGAGAACGGGGCCCTCACCTTCTATCAAAGGGGAGGGGCCAAGCTGCTGACTCTGTGGGTGGGGAACCGGGGCCATTGCTAGACCACCAGGGAGTGGGGTGCCATTGCAACAGCCTGGCACACAAGCGAAGTGTCGGGCTACAAGATCATGGCACGGACACCCGCGATCTGCTGTGAAGAAGGCCGCGACCGTTAAGTCGACCATTTAAAAAATTCTAAGCGCCGCACCTCCCCTTTAATTTTCACCCCAAGAGCGGCCGACAGCGCGGTTCGTGCCTTTGAAACTGTCACGGGCACTGTCCGCGGCAGTTTCACGGGGCGCTACCAGATTTGCGCTCCGAGGCGAAAACAGGTCGTTGCGCACGGCGAGGACGTCGTCATAGCCGGCCACCGCTGAACTCCTTCAGACTTTTGCGGGAGTTGGTAGGGGCGTTGCGCCTGGGGGAAAAATCGTTTGCGCCCCGATAGCACCCCCCCCGCCCCCCGGGGGAGCTAATGGAAGGTGCCAACTAACTGAATTTCCACACCCCCCCCCCACCCCAAAAGGTTCTCAGTGGCTGAAAACCACCGTTAAAGGCTGGTAAACTGGAGCGCTGTCCCTTTAAATTTGACAGTCCGAGGTCGTACATTGTATGGTCCTGCCTATTGCTGAGGAGCATGCTTGCAGATTCTCCGATGTTGAGATTTGGGAAAAAATCCCAGGCAAGTCGTCCACACCAGGTTCAGTTCCCAGTCTATGCTGGGGTGACCAGAAATCGGTGCGGTTCCGGCCTGCAAGACCATCAGCAGGCCGGGGCCATTGGTGGGAGCAGTGTGCAGCAGCATACCACTGCAGAGAGCAGCGTGTGCTGCTGCAGGAGGGCGATGGCTGATTGCAGCACGGGCAGGTACAGCAGGAGTGGCAAGGTCGGAGCGAAGGAGCGGCAAGAGTTCGGAGAGGGATGTGATCGGGGCCCAGGAGAGGCTAAAGTTCGGGGCCCAGAAGAGGCGAGGGCCCAGAGGCAGCACGGGCCAGCCCACATTGCGATATGTGTGCGCACTAGGTCCATGCAGCAGAGCAGGTCTCCACTGGACCAAGACCTAGCTCTGTCAAGCCCGTGTGATGGCTGGTGTGCAACGGCCACCACACATTAAAAAAATCCATGCACAGGCGTATTTCACCCTTCCTGATGTAGTTCGGGATCCGGAATATCATTGAAACACCTGTGAACTCATCCGTTTTCGGCGTGGAAGCAAGTCATCCTCATTTCGAGGGACTGCCTATGATGATGATGAGTACAATTAGCCTCGGTACCCCCCGGGTCAAGAATGGCAGCATCTGACACGTTTCCCACTTCTGATGCCTTGCAGTGATCGCTGCTTCGGAAAGCCTGTGCGCGTGAATGTCGGGAGAGGAGAGGATCAGGGCTTTGCTGCAAGGTCCCCCAAGGTCAAATAACTTACCGACACCCACTCTCCAACCTTGAACACAGTGCATGGTCACGTTGGCGAGGCACATTGGTACTTCTAGAATAGTATCCCTGTACAATCTGAAGGCTTCAGGAGAAGAGGGGGGCAGAAAATTCACCCCCATGTAGCGTATGGATCTTATTGAAACATATAAGATAATGAGGGGGCTCGACAAGGTGGACGCAGAGAGGATTTTTCCACTCATAGGGGAAACTAAAACTAGGGGGCATAGTCCCAGAATAAGGGGCCGCCCATTTAAAACTGAGATGAGGAATTGTCTGCCCCAGAGAGCTGTGGAGGCTGGGTCATTGACTATATTTAAGGCAGAGATAGATAGATTTTGAGCAATAAGTAGTCGAGAGTTATGGAGAACGGGCAGGGAAATGGAGTTGAGTCCATGATCAGATCAGCCATGATCATATTGAATGGCGGAGCAGGCTCGAGGGGTGATCTTATTGAAACAAGATTCTAAGGGGGCTTGACAGGGTAGATGCAGAGAGAACGTTTCCCCTCATGGAGGAATCTGGAACTAGAGGGCATTGTTTCAGAGTTGGGGGTCGCCCATTTAAAACGGAAATGAGGAATTTCTTCCCTCAGACGATCGTGAATCTTTGGAATTCTCTGCCCCACAGAGCAGTGGAGGCTGGGCATTGAATATTTTTAAGGTGGAGATGGACAGATTTTCGAGGGATAAGGGAGTAAAGGGTTATGGGGAGTGGGCACGGAAATGGAGCTGAGTCCACGGTCAGATCAGCCATGAGGTGCCAAATGGTCTACTACTGCTCCTATTTCTTAGTTCTTATGTATCTCTTTCCAAGGATATCACGCGTACAATTCTCCTACATAGAAACATAGAAAATAGGTGCAGGAGTAGGCCATTCGGCCCTTCGAGCCTGCACCACCATTCAATAAGATCATGGCTGATCATTCACCTCAGTACCCCTTTCCTGCTTTCTCTTCATACCCCTCAATCCCTTTAGCCGTAAGGGCCATATCTAACTCCCTCTTGAATATATCCAATGAACTGGCATCAACAACTCCCTGCGGTAGAGAATTCCACAGGTTAACAACTCTCTGAGTGAAGAAGTTTCTCCTCATCTCAGTCCTAAATGGCCTACCCCTTATCCTTCGACTATGTCCCCTGGTTCTGGACTTCCCCAACATCAGGAACATTCTTCCTGCATCTAACCTGTCCAACTCCGTCAGAATTGTATATGTTTCTATGAGATCCCCTCTCACCCTTCTAAACTCCTGTGAAATTAGGCCCAGTCGATCCAGTCTCTCCTCATATGTCAGTCCAGCCATCCCAGGAATCAGTCTGGTGAACCTTCGCTGCACTCCCTCAATAGCAGGAACGTCCTTCCTCAGATTAGGAGACCAAAATTTAACACAATATTCCATGTGAGGCCTCACCAAGGTCCTGTACAACTGCAGTAAGACCTCTCTGCTCCTATACTCAAATCCCCGAGCTATGAAGGCCAACATACCATTTGCCTTCTTCACCGCCTGCTGTACCTGCATGCCAACTTTCAATGACTGATGTACCATGACACCCAGGTCTCGTTGCATTTTCCCTTTTCCTAATCTGCTGCCATTCAGATAATATTCGTGTTTTTGCTACCAAAGTGGATAACCTCACATTTAGCCACATTATACTGCATCTGTCATGCATTTGCCCACTCACCTAACCTGTCCAAGTCACTCTGCAGCCTCTTAGCATCCTCCTCACAGCTCACTCCGCCACTCAGCTTAGTGTCATGTGCAAACTTGGAGATATTACACTCTATTCCTTCATCCAAATCATTGATGTATATTGTAAATAGCTGGGGTCCCAGCACTGAGCCCTGCGGCACCCCACTAGTCACTGCCTGCCTCTCTACAGGCCCCTTTGCACTTATAAACAAAGTGCTTTTATTCTCCACCCGGCACAGTGACCTTTGCACCCTTTGGTCTCACAGTTTGTGCCCTTTATTGGCCATTAATGATCCACAGTCACACAATTGGGTCCTCAGAATATGTTATTAAAAACAGAAAATGCTGGAAATCCTCAGCAAGTGTCAGGCAGCATCTGTGGAGAGAGAAACAGGTCGATGGCCCTTTGTCAGAATGTGTTAACAACCTCTTCTTAAAGTGGCAGCACCTTTCTTTAAAGAACCTTTGTCTGACAAATGTGTTTTCCTTTTGAAAGGAGGGAGATGAGGCAGCGCTGGGTTTACATTATGACAATGTCCTGCAGATGTAGCACAAAGAAAGAAAGAACTTGCATTTACATAGCGCCTTTCACAACCACCAGACATCCCGAAGTGTTTTACAGCCAATGAGGTACTTTTGGAGTGTAGTCACTGTTGTAATGGCGGAAACACGGCAGCCAATTTGCGCACAGTAAGCTCTCACGAACAGCAATGTGATAATGACCAATAATCTGTTTTTTTTAGTGATGTTGGTTGAGGGATAAATATTAACCCCAGGACACTGGGGAAAACTCCCCTGCTCTTCAATGAAATTGTCCCATGGGATCTTTTACGTCCACCTGAGCAAGCAGACTTGGTTAACGACTCAGCCAAAAAATATTTAGAACGAAAGAAATTCTCACTATGACCTGAAAGTGCTGCGGAGCCAGTGGTATAACTCCATGTTGCGGGCTCATGTCCTTTCGAAAGCAAGTACTGGTATTTAGCAGCAGATCATTGGCAGATTTCCAGACGTTTGCAATTTGTGGTCAGAGGAGAAAAGGTTAATTCCCGTCAGCAGTGTTCTCCGTGCGTATGTGTGAAAATTTGGTTTGATATTAAAGAGGGACCGATTGTACTTCTAAGGGCCACAGCTGTACCAAGGTCATTGAGGAGTTCTTCATCAGAGAGTTGGTGCTGACACACTGTCCTTTTCCCACAACACTGTCTGACAGTGCGCTGCCTCCCAATAATTCTTCGGACGTTGACAAGACAAGATGTTCGGAGTAATCCCCCTCTTGTCCTTTGGGAATGAGCCCGAGATGATGCCTCACAGCTGGATGTGGCCGACAATGATTTATTCAGAAAGCAATTAGCAAAATTTAGGGTCGAGGAATTCAGGAGTCTGAAAGTCTTGGTAGGAAATATGTCCAGATTGCCTTTCCCCACACCCCCCCCTCTCCCAATGTAGCTTGCAATGAAAACACCCTTCCCCCAACACACACAAATGCACATAAAGGAAGAAAGACTTGCATTTATTTAGCGCCTTTCACGATCACCGGACGTCTCAAAGCACTTTACAGCCAATGAAGTACTTTTGGATTGTAGTCACTGCTGTGATGGAGGAAATGCAACAACTAATTTGCACACAGCAAGCTCCCACAAACAGCAATGTGATAATGACCAGATAATCTGTTTTTAGTGATGTTGATTGAGGGATAAATATTGGCACAGGACACCGGGAATAACTCCCCTGCTGTTCTTCAAAATAGTGCCACAGGATCTTTTACATCCACTTGAGAGAGCAGACAGGGCCTCTGTTTAACGTCTCACCCAAAAGACAGCACCTCCGACAGTTCAGCACTCCCATAGCACTGCACTGGGAGTGTCAGCTTAGATTTTTTGTGTTACTAGTTCCTGGAGTGGGACTTGAACCCACAACCTTCGAACACAGAGGCAAGAGTGCTACCCACTGAGCCACAGTAAACACACATACAGACAAACAGACAATCACACACACACGTGCATGCGCGCACACGCACGCTCACACGCACATACAGACAGTCGCACACATATAGATAGATACTCACACACATATGCACATACAGACGCACACAAACATACACATACACATACAAAGACAGACAAACACACACGCTGTCCTTTTCTTCAAACCTGCAGTGGATTTTAAAGGAATTCCGTCACCTGCTTGCACTTTCATTCCACCTCACTCCACCTCCACAATTTTCTCCCCTCTTTTCATGGGGGAACTCCCATTTGCTGGTATATGGATCCATGGGCATCAGCAGTCCACTAGCACCTCACACAAGCGACCATTTTTCATGGGCGAGTTTTGATAGAGAGTGTGAATAATCTATTTAACCCCGGGGAGCATCGCCGCGGAACCTGACCCTGCCTTCCTCAATGCCCACACACACTGGAGCTTTACAGCAGGTGACCGGGAGCGGGAATCCTGGCCGGTTGTTGTTTTCACTTCCCGCACCCAGGGGCACCGGGGACCAACTTTACTGTCATTATACAGAGGCCTTGCGTAGGTTTGTGAAAGTCTGTGCCCGGGTCCTTAGGAAAGAATCAGCTCAATCTGGACATTGCTACCAGTATGAGCCAGAGATTTGGAACAAGATTAACCCGTGCGGAGTGTAAACGCCAGCACAGACGAGTTGGGCTGAATGGCCTGTCTCTTTGGTGCAGATGGGCTCAATTTTCCCCAAAGCATTTTTTGGGCGTACTTAAAGAGTTACTCCTGATTTTTGGGGGCCTAAGAGGCCACTTACGCTGGCCTAAGCAGAACTGGAGTAACTCTCAGCTGGCTAAGCTTCCCTAATTGGCATAGGTGGCTGGTTACGCTCCCTTTGGCTGAAAAAAAAATTGGCCTAAAAAAATCGTAATTAACTGACTTACACTGGTTCAAATTGATTGGGGAAACTGTGGTTTTTCAACTTAGGCCAAAAAGAGCAGCCTGCTCCAAAAAAATGGCGCAAATCACTGGGGAGAATTGAACCCATATATATGTAATTCGATGTAACCAGAGGAAGGAGGCCCATTCATTGTGTCAAGTCTTTGTCAAAATGTCCTTCATTCGTTAATCGGCCTGACAAGGCGCAGCCTGAACACTTTTTTTCTTCTCCAGGGATTAAGGTTATCGCCATCAACAATGGCAATGAAACAGCGATTGCATTGAAAGCAGCTCTTTGCTGAGGGATTGATACAACTCAAGTTGGACGCTGTTCTCAACTTGCTGCACACTGGCTTTCCCCGTGACACTACCCTGCCTCTTCCATAATGAAGTTAATTGCAGGTGAATGGTGGCTGTGATGGTGTTGTGAGACTGCCTGCAGGCCTGTAAAATGAGTCCTTGCACCTGTTCTCTGAAAAGGTCCGGGAAATGTAGACGGAATCCGTGCTATTGAGGTAGATGAGCATGAAAGCGGGAGATGCCTGCTTTAAAATATTCGGCGTGCGCACAAATATAAAACTCATTCTTCATCAACGCATCCTATTATTACTATTCAATCTTATCTCTCTTTAATTCACCTCTATCTGCAATCAATATTGTCCAACCCTCTCCTGAAGGGGTGACTTGTGTTGGGGGTGCAGTTCCACAGATGCCAGCAGCCACCTTGTACCTGGCCCACATACCCATTCCCTTAGTGTGAGCTCTGACAGCGACAGTTATCAGGTTACTTGACTGCGGAGTATCGCAGCCTGGTGCCACCCTGTGCCAACAAACCCAGTGGCCAGCAGGGGTCGCTGGATGGCACCTGACCTTCCTCTCACACTTCACACAATTTGTAGCATTTCACCAGCTGAGATCTGCTGACCAGAGGACAAAAAAACTCCACATTTTTAGTTCAAACGACTTGCACAACGATGAATTTTCAGGCCCCTGAGCAAAAATAAAAAAATATATTTCACCAGTTAAGTCAGAGCAACAGATTATAAAAAGTTACCACAGCCCAACACAACATTGTAACACTTCACGCCACAGAGCAACCATTTTATACCTGTCTTGTGTTCTCAAGAGGACAATGACTTCAGGAATTTGGTTTACTTCAACATGATAAAAAGTGCTGCTACATTCTTCATTCAACTAAAGTTACCTTCATTTTGACAACGTTAATATCGTTAGGCAGTGAGGTGCAGCCCTTAAAACAGAAAGAAACTGGTCATGATACATTATAAGGATCAATGTTACCTTACATGGCTTCTGCCTCACTGAACCATTAAGCAAAACCCGTGTGTCAGCCATGGCTCAGCACCCTCACCTCGGAGTCAGAAGGTTGTGGATTCATGTCCCACTCTAGAAACTTGAGCACATAAATCTAGGTTGACACTCCAGGGCAGTGCTGAGGGAGAGCTGCACTATCGGAGATGTCGTCTTTCGAATGAGGCGTTAAACCAAGTCTGCTCTTTCAGGTGGACATAAAAAATCACATGGCACTATTTTGAAGAAGAGCAGGGGCGTTATCCCCGGTGTCATGGCCAATATTTAGCCCTCAATCAACATCATTGAAACAGATTCTCTGGTCATTATCACATTGCTGTTTGTGGGAGCTTGCTGTGCGCAAATTGGTTGCCACGTTTCCCACATTACAACAGTGACTACACTTTAAAAAGTACTTCATTGCCTGTAAAGCGCCTTGGGACATCTGGTGGTCGTGAAAGATGCTATATAAATGTAAGTCTGTCTTTCTTTCTTTAAAGTGAGGGTGCTGAAGGCATTGGCAGCTTCTTCTTTTGTTAACTTCAATTTAAGACTTTAACACATCCTGTCGATGAGTGCTTAGAGAAGTAGGATTCTGCTGTAAGCCACGCAGAATGTGGGCTATATTATAGAACTGCTTTCTCCTTCAGCTATTTGATTGCAGTTTAAAAAAATAGAACGGCCCCTTACAAACCATAAGCTCGAGTTTTATCAAGAATCTGTCTTTGCATTAATCTACTCTCAGGATGTTATTTCTTCTTCTTCTTAGGCAGTCCTTCGGAGTCGAGGATGACTTGCCTCCACACTAATGAGTTCTCAGGTGACTGATGAGCCCAATGCAGGACCTACAGTCTCTGTCACAGGTGGGGCAGACGGTGGTTGGAGGGGCGGGTGGGTGGGGTACTTGACTGTCGTGCGCTCCTTCCGTTGTCTGCGCTTGGCTTCCGCGTGCTCCCAGCGAAGAGACTCGAGGTGTTTGGCGCCTTCCCGATGCTTCTCCACTTTGAGCAGTCCTGGGCCAGGGATTCCCAAGAGTCAGTGGGGATGTTACATTTTTTCAAGGAGGCTTTGAGGGCGTCGTTGAAGCATTTTCTCTACCCTCCTGGGACTCGCTTGCCGCGTCGAAGCTCGGAGTAGAGTGCTTGTTTCGGGAATCTAGTATCGGGCATGCGGACGATGTGGCCCGTTCATCGGAGCTGATCGAGCGTGGTCAATGCCTCGATGCTGGGGATGTTGGCCTGGGAGAGAATGCTGACGTTGGTGTGAGAGTATCACAGTCTCACAGAATGATACTACATTGTTTGCTCGACAGGCTGTTAAACACAGAGCAGGGTCTTTTCAGGGTCAAATAACTAAAAATATTTATTTGCACTTCAATAGAAAGGAATGCAAATGCAAACCAATTTGGCAAACACATACTGATTACAAATATTAAAATGAAATGGAATAATCAGAATCTGAATTGGATTAGTTACATTTTTTGAGAAATATTTTTTGGAACAGGACAGTATCTATTTGAAGTAATTGGTAAAAGAATTAGAGGGGAGTTGAGGAGAACCTTTTTCACCCAGAGGTGGGGGTCTGGAACTCACTGCCTGAAAGGATGGTAGAGGCAGAAACCCTCATTGCATTTAAAAAGTGCTTGGATGTGCACTTGAAGTGCTGTAACCTACATGGCTACGGACCAAGAACTGGAAAGTGGGATTAGGCTGGATAGCTCTTTTTTGGCCGACACAGACACGGCGGGACAAATGGCCTCCTTCCGTGCCATAAATTTCTATGATTCTATGATTCTATCTACTTTTGACCCCCACAGCCCTTTTAGTTGTCAAATAAACATGAGTTGCAACGTAGATCACAGAAGCATCACATGACGCAGCCCCTTGTCTGGTCAAACCCAAGAACCTTTCAGCTGAAATCCTTTGCGGTTTTTAATCAGATTGCGTGGCAGTTTTGCTGACTGGGTAGCACTCTCACCAATGAGTCAGAAGGGTGTGTGGGTTCGAGCCCCACTGCTGGCACTTGGCCACATTGGTTCCCAAAAATCCTTTGCGGCGGAGATCCTGGCACTGCCATACCCTGCAATGCTGACCCTGCTGGGGTTTTGTGGAATTAGCGGGGGGGGCAGCTCAATTGCATAGGTCAAGCTGGGGCAAGCACTTTGGACCCATCCCCTGCTCATCCACGACTACCCCTGGGAAGGGTTGTATGGAGGCTCTGCTCCTTAAATTGCAACCAGGAAACTCACAGGCATCTGGGCCTGCGCCACTTTCCTGGGTTGCGAGGGTGGGTGGGGGTGTTCTGCTGATCTCCTGCCCGAGATATCATCATCATCATCCCATCATCATAGGCGGTCCTTCGAAACGAGGATGACTTGCTTCCACGCCAAAAAAAAAATGAGTTCGCAGGTGTTTCAATGAAGGACCTAATATTCCAGATCCTGAACTACATCTTGAAGGGTGGAAGAAAAACGTTGATTTTTTTAACGTGGGGTGGCCATTGCACCCCAGCCACCACACGGGCTTGACAGTGGCAAGGATTAACCAAGACAACTGGAGACTTGCTCTGCTGCACGGACCTAGTGCGCACACATATCTCAGTGTGGGCTGGCCCGTGCTGCCCCATGACCCTCGCCTCTTCTGGCCCCGAACTCAACCCTCTCCTGGGCCCCGATCACATCCCTCTACAGTCTCTCGCCGCTCCTTCGCCCCGACCTCGCCGCTCCTGCTGTATCTTCCCACGCTCCAATCACCGACCTGGACCTTGGTGACGTCCCTCTTCGCTGCCGTCGCCCTCCTGCACCAGCTCAGGCAGTACCTTGCAGTGCCAGAGATATAGCAGGACACTGGTATACACCGAAGGAATGTTGGTGCTATAGTCTAAGGTAACATTTCAGTGCAGCTATTGAGCAGCCAACTTCCAGAGGACCTGCCCACCTGTTTAGGTGGATTTAAAAGATCCCCAGGCACTGTTTGAAGAAAAGCAGGGCGTTCTCCCTGACCAATATTCTTCCATCTAACCATCACTGCCAAAAGCAGATTAACTGCTCAATCATCTCATCTGCTGCTTTTATGATCGTGCTGTGAGCAAAATTGGCTGCCTGTGTGTGCCGACACTCCAAAAGTAATAAATTGGATTAAAATTGCTTTGGGACATCCTGAGGATGTGCGAGGGTGTGATAATAAACGCACATCCCTGCTCTCTTAAGGAGATAACTCCCCCCCCCCCCTCCCCACCCCCCACGCTCCGATCTTTGATACTAAACTTTTATATGTCTCTTTTCCATTGCTGTACAGTATCCTGCATTACATGCTGCCAGGAAGTCATTTTTGACAGATATTGTGTTGTAGGAAGCACACTGGTACTTTGGAAAGCTGGATAAACAATTCAGTATTGAAAGATGAAACGCTAAGAGACTGTCACCCTGTCAAAACCTTCCATACTGTTTGAACAGCCCCAGCAGCAGCCGCGCTGGGAGATCAAGCAATTGGACCAATAGATTATATTCTGTACACACGAGTGATGAAACTGTCCAGAATGATGCAATTTCAGCGCTTTCAAGAATGCCTGCCTGTTTTTAAAAAAGCACATAGCCACATCAGCTGTACGACAGAATGTACCCATGTGTATGCATACACCCTCAGACACGCGCGCACACATGCTCAGTTATGTGGACAGACATATACACATGAAAATATGCAACCAAGCACACACATGACCACACACACACACACACACATGTGCACACATACACTCACACTCCAACAACAACTTGTATTTATATAGCACCTTTAACATAGGATATACGGCCCAGAAACAGTCCATTCAGCCCAAACAATCTATGCCAGCATTTATGCTCCACTCGAGCCTCCGACCGTCTTTCCTCATTTAAATCTATCAGCATAACCCTCTATTCCCTTCTCCCTTATATGCATGTCTAGCCTCCCCTTAAATGCATCGATACTATTTGCTTCAACCACTCCCTGTATTAGCGAGTTCCACATTTTCAGCACTCTCTGAGTAAAGAAGTTTCTTCTGAATTCCCTATTGGATTTCTTGGTGACTATCGTATATTGATAGGCTCTAGTTATGCTCTTCCCCACAAGTGGAAACATTCTCTCTGTATCCACTCTATCAAAACCTTTCACAATTTTAAAGACCTCCATTAGGTTACCCCTCAGCCTTCTCTTTTCAAGCAAAAAGAGACCCAGCCTGTTCATCCTTTCCTGATAGGTATACCCTCGCATTTCTGATATCGTCCTGGTAATGTGATAAAACATCCCCAGGCGCTTCACAGGAGCATTAACAAACATATTTTGACACTAAGCCACATAAACAAAAGAAAAGAAAGACTTGCGTTTATATAGCGACTTTCACGACCACCGGACGCCTCAAAGCACTTTACAGCCAATGAAGTATTTTGGAGTGTAGTCACTGTTGTAATGTGGGAAACGCAGCAGCCAATTTGCGCATAAGGAGATATTAGCACAGATGACCAAAAGCTTGGTCAAAAAAGGTAGGTTTTAAGGGGTGACTTAACAGAGGAAAGAGAGGCGAAGAGGTTTAGACAGGGAATCCCAGAACTTAGGGCCTAGACAGCTGAAGGCACGGCCGACAATGGTGGAGCAATGAAAATCGGGGATGCACAAGAGGTCACAATTGGAGCAGCGCAGAGATCTTGGGGGGGTTGTAGTGCTGGAGGAGATTACAGAGATAGGGAGTGGCGGTCTTCACAGTAGAGGGCACTAAGAACATCCCAATAATTGATAATCAACGAGTTCGTTGAGGAGGCGGAGCGGGAGATCCAGGAGGCCTACAAAAGGCCCATCAGTCGGGGAGCGGCGGGAGTTCGTCGAGGAGGCGGAGCGGGAGATCCAGGAGGCCGACAAAAGGCCCATCAGTCGGGGAGCGGCGGGAGTTCATCGAGGAGGAGGCGGAGCGGGAGATCCAGGAGGCCTACAAAAGGCCCATCAGTCGGAGAGCGGCGGGAGTTCGTCGAGGAGGCGGCCAGCTGGTGCAGCTGCAGCAGGGAGAGAAAGCAAAAAAGAAGTAGAAAGAAATTGAAGGGTGACATCACAGCCAAGGGGGTAAGTGATTGGCTGGTGATTGGTGAGTAGTTTTTCTTTTTCTTTTTCTTTATCAGTAGGTAAGCTTTATCATTGGTGCCAAATTAAATTAAGTTAATCTAAGGGTTAAGTCATGGCAGGAGAGCTCGGACACGTGTCATGCTCCTCCTGTGCTATGTGGGAAGTCAGGGATGCTACCAGTGTCTCTGACGAAGTGTATCTGGCTGCAGCTCTTGACAGGCGGCATTGCGGCACTGGAGCTGCGGGTGGATTTACTTTGGAGCATCCGCGATGCTGAGGATGTCGTGAATAGCACATTTAGTGAGTTGGCCACACCGCAGGTAAAGGTTACACAGCCAGATAGGGGATGGGTAACCAACAGGAAGAGCAGTGGAAGGAAGGCAGTGCAGGGGTCCCCTGCGGTCATCCCGCTGCAAAACAGATGCACCGCTTTGGGTACTGTTGAGGGGGATGACTCATCAGGGGAGAGCAGCAGCAGCCAAGTTCATGGCACCGTGGGTGGCTCTGCTGCACAGGAGGGTAGGAAAAAGAGTGGGAGAGCGATAGTGGTAGGGGATTCTGTTGTAAGGGGACTAGATAGATGTTTCTGCAGCTGCAACCGAGACTCCAGGATGGTATGTTGCCTCCCTGGTGCAAGGGTCAAGGATGTCTCGGAGCGGCTACAGGACATTTTGAAGGGGGAGGGTGAGCAGCCAGTTGTCGTGGTGCATATAGGTACCAACGATATAGGTAAAAAATGGGACAAGGTCCTACAAGACGAATTTAGGGAGCTAGGAGTTAAATTAAAAAGATGGACCTCAAAGGTAGTAATCTCCGGATTGCTACCAGTGCCACGTGCTAGTCAGAGTAGGAATCGCAGGATAGCTCAGATGAATACGTGGCTTGAGGAGTGGTGCAGAAGGGAGGGATTCAAATTCCTGGGGCATTGGAACCTGTTCTGGGGGAGGTGGGACCAGAAAAACCGGACGGTCTGCATCTGGGCAAGACCAGAACCAATGTCCTAGGGGGAATTTTTGCTAGTGCTGTTGGGGAGGGGTTAAACAAATATGGCAGGGGGATGGGAACCTATGCAGGGAGACAGAGGGAAGTAAAATAGGGGCAGAAGCAAAAGATAGAAAGAAGAAAAATAAAAGTGGAGGGCAGAGAAACCCAAGGCAAAAAGCAAAAAGGGCCACATTACAGCAATATTCTAAAAGAGCAAAGTGTGTTAAAAAGACAAGCCTGAAGGCTCTGTGCCTCAATGCGAGGAGTATTCGTAAAAAGGTGGACGAACTAACTGCGCAGATAGCAGTTAACGGTTATAATGGAATTGGCATCACAGAGACATGGCTCCAGGGTGACCAAGGCTGGGAACTCAACGTCCAGGGGTATTCAACATTCAGGAAGGATAGACAGAAAGGAAAAGGAGGTGGGGTGGCGTTGCTGGTTAAAGAGGAAATTAATGCAATAGTAAGGAAGGACATTAGCTTGGATGATGTGGAATCGGTATGGGTGGAGCTACGGAATAGCAAAGGGCAGAAAACGCTAGTGGGAGTTGTGTACAGACCACCAAACAGTAGTAGTGAGGTTGGGGACAGCATCAAACAAGAAATTAGGGATGCGTGCAATAAAGGTACATCAGTTATCATGGGCGACTTTAATCTATATATAGATTGGGTTAACCAAACTAGCAATGTGGTGGAGGAGGATTTCCTGGAGTGTATTAGGGATGGTTTTCTAGACCAATATGTTGAGGAACCAACTAGAGGGCTGGCCATCCTAGACTGGGTGATGTGTAATGAGAAAAGACTAATTAGCAATCTTGATTTGCGAGGCCCCTTGAGGAAGAGTGACCATAATATGGTAGAATTCTTTATTAAGATGGAGAGTGATACAGTTAATTCAGAGACTATGGTCCTGAACTTCAGGAAAGGTAACTTCGATGGTATGAGATGTGAATTGGCTCGAATAGACTGGCGAATGATACTTAAAGGGTTGATGGTGAATAGGCAATGGCAAACTTTTAAAGATCACATGGATGATCACATTCAACAATTGCACATCCCTGTCTGGAGTAAAAATAAAACGGGGAAGGTGGCTCAACTGTGGCTAACAAGGGAAATTAAGGATAGTGTTAAATCCAAGGAAGAGGCATATAAATTGGCCAGAAAAAGCAGCAAACCTGAGGACTGGGAGAATGTTATAATTCAGCAGAGGAGGACAAAGGGTTTAATTAGAAGGGGGAAAATAGAGTATGAGAGGAAGCTTGCTGGGAACATAAAAACTGACTGCAAAACCTTCTATCGATATGTGAAGAGAAAAAGATAGTGAAGACAAACGTAGGTCCCTTGCAGTCAGATTCAGGTGAATTTATAATGGGGAACAAAGAAATGGCAGACCAGTTGAACAAATACTTTGGTTCTATCTTCACGAAGGAAGACACAAATAACCTTCTGTAAATACTAGGGACTGAGGGTCGAGTGAGAGGGAGGGACTGAAGGAAATCCTTATTATGCGGGAAATTGTGTTAGGGAAATTGACGGGATTGAAGACCGATAAATCCCCGGGGCCTGATAGCCTGCATCCCAGAGTACTTAAGGAAGTGGCCCTAGAAATAGTGGATGCATTGGTGATCATTTCCAAACGTTTATCGACTCTGGATCAGTTCCTATGGACTGGAGGGTAGCTAATGTAACAACACTTTTTAAGAAAGGGGGGTGGAGAGAGAAAACAGGTAATTATAGACCGGTTAGCCTGACATCAGTAGTGGGGAAAATGTTGGAATCAATTATTAAAGATGAAATAGCAACGCATTTGGAAAGCAGTGACAGGATCGGTCCAAGTCAGCATGGATTTATGAAAGGGAAATCATGCTTGACAAATCTTCTAGAATTTTTTGAGGATGTAACTAGTAGAGTGGACAAGGGAAAACCAGTGGATGTGGTATATTTGGACTTTCAAAAGGCTTTTGACAAGGTCCCACACAAGAGATTCGTGTGCAAAATTAAAACACATGGTATTGGGGGTAATGTATTGACGTGGATAGAGAACTGGTTGGCAAACAGGAAGCAGAGAGTCGGGATAAATGGGTCCTTTTCAGAAAGGCAGATAGTGACTAGTGTGGTGCCACAGGGCTCAGTGCTGGGACCCCAGCTATTTACAAGATACATTAATGATTTAGACGAAGGAATTGAATGTAATATCTCCAAGTTTGCAGATGACACTAAGCTGGGTGTTGGTGTGAGCTGTGAGGAGGATGCTAAGAGGCTGCAGGGTGACTTGGACAGGTTAGATGACTGGGCAAACGCATGGCAGATGCAGTATAATGTGGATAAATGTGAGGTTATCCAGTTTGGTGGCAAAAACACGAAGGCAGGATATTATCTGAATGGCGGCAGATTAGGAAAAGGGGAGGTGCAACGAGACCTGGGTGTCATGGTACATCAGCTATTGAAAGTTGGCATGCAGGTACAGCAGGCGGCGATGAAGACAAATGGTATGTTGGCCTTCATAGCTAGGGGATTTGAGTATAGGAGCAGGGAGGTCTTACTGCAGTTGTACAGGGTCTTGGTGAGGCCTCACCTGGAATATTGTGTTCAATTTTGGTCCCCTAATCTGAGGAAGGACGTTCTTGCTATTGAGGGAGTGCAGCGAAGGTTCACCAGACTGATTCCCGGGATGGCAGGACTGACATATGAGGAGAGACTGGATCAACTGGGTCTGTATTCACTGGAGTTTAGAAGGATGAGAGGGGATCTCATAGAAACATATAAAATTCTGACGGGACTGGACAGGTTAGATGCAGGAAGAATGTTCCCGATGTTGGGGAAGTCCAGAACCAGGGGACATAGTCTAAGGATAAGAGGTAAGTCATTTAAGACTGAGATGAGGAGAAACTTCTTCACTCAGAGAGTTGTTAACCTATGGAATTCCCTACCGCAGAGAGTTGTTATTGCCAGTTCATTGGATATATTCAAGAGAGAGTAAGATATGGCCCTTACGGCTAATGGGATCAAGGGTTATGGAGGGAAAGCAGGAAAGGGGTACTGAGGTGAATGATCAGCCATGATCTTATTGAATGGTGGTGCAGGCTTGAAAGGTCGAATGGCCTACTCCTGCACCTATTTTCTATGTTTCTATGTTTCTATTGAATCGGGGGGGACTTAAAATAATTACTATCACTAGAGCTAAAGTACTAGGCAAACTAATGGGACTATAGGTGAACAGGTCCCTTGGACCTGATGGCATGCATCCTAGGGTCTTAAAAGAGGTGGCTGCAGAGATACTGGATACATTGGTTGTAATTTACCAAAATTCCCTGAATTCAGGACTGGTCCCAGTGGACTAGGAAACCACAACTGTAACACCTCTATTTAAGAAAGGAGGGAGACAGAAAGCAGGATACCATGGACCAGTTAGCCTAACATCTGTCATTGGGAAAATGCTGGAGTCCATCATTAAGGAAGTAATAGCAGGGCATTTAGAAAACCATAATGCAGTCAAGCAAAGTCAGCATGATTTTATGGTTTGACAAATTTGCTGGAGTTATTTAAGGATGTAATGAGCAGGGTGGATAAGGGGGAACCAGTGGATGTGGTGTATTTGGATTTCCAGAAAGCATTTGATAAGGTGCAACACAAAAAGTTACTGCACAAGGAAAGAGCTCACGGGCTTGGGGGTAATATATTAGCGTGCATAGAGGATTGACTAACTAACAGAAAACAGAGAGTCGGGATAAATGGGTCATTTTCAGGTTGGCAAACAGTGATTAGTGGGGTGCCACGGGGATCAGTGCTGGGGCCGCAACTATTTACAAATTATATTAATGACTTGGATGAAGGGACCGAGTGTAATGTAGCCAAATTTGCTGATGATACAAAGGTAGGTGGCAAAGCAAGTTGTGAGGAGGATGCAAAGAATCTACAAAGAGATATAGATAGGCTCCATGAGTGGGCAAAAATTTGGCAGACAGAGTACAATGTGGGAAAATGTGAGGTTATCCACTTTGGTAGGAAAAATAAAAAAACAAATTATTATTTAAGTGGGGAGTGATTACAAAATGCTGCAGTACAGAGGGATCTGGGGGTTCTTGTACATGAAATGCAAAAAGTTGGCATGCAGGTACAGTAAGTAATCAGGAAGGCAAATGGAATGTTGGCCTTTATTGCAAAGAGGGATAGAGTATAAAAATAGGAAAGTACTGCTCCAACTGTACAGGGCGTTGGTAAGATCACACCTGGAGTACTGCGTACAGTTTTGGTCTCCTTATTTAAGGAAGGATATACTTGCATTGGAGGTAGTTCAGAGAAGGTGCACTAGGTTGATTCCTGAGATGAAGGGCTTGTCATATGAAGAAAGATTGAGCAGGTTGGGTCTATATTCATTGGAGTTTAGAAGAATGAGAGGTGATCTTATTGAAACATATAAGATTCTGAGGGGCCTTGACAGGGTGGATGCAGAGAGGATGTTTCCCCTCGTGGGGAATCTAAAATAGGGGGCATAGTTTCAGAATAAGGGGTCGCCCATTTAAAACAGAAATGAGGAGGAATTTGTTCTCTCAGAGGGTCGTGAATCTTTGGAATTCTCTGTCCCAGAGAGCTGTGAAGGCTGGGTCATTGAATATATTTAAGGTAGAGATAGACAGTGTCATGTATCCTACATGGCTACTGTTGGTACTGTTATGTAATGATTTGTGTATCGTCCCAGTACCGTAAATGTAATGTAAGCACTATGCCACACCACAGAGGGCGCTGTGGTGGGAAACCTGGTAGTACCTGCAACAAGGGCTATATAAGGCTGACCACCACACCTGAGAGGCACTCTGGAGCTGAACAATAAAGGACGAAGGTCACAGCAGTTAGACTTACACCGGACCGTGTGGAGTCAGTGATTTGTGTGCTACATACACCACATTGGCAACGAGGAAGTGGACGAACTCCACGCAACCATGGCTACTCTGGGCTCGCTAAAGGATTTTACGGTGGGCAATGATTGGAAGGCCTTTATGGAAAGGCTCGACTACTACTTCACAGCAAACGACCTGACGGAGGACACATACGCAATGCGAGAGAAGCGTAAGGTGATATTGCTCTCCAGTTGTGGAGATGAGGTTTACTGTCTCGTCAGGGATTTGCTGGCACCTGGGAGCGCCAGGGACAAGTCATACAAGGAGCTGACTGAACTCATTCGTGACCAGTTGAAACCGAAGGAGAGCATCCTCACGGCCAGATACAAATTTTACCATCACTGCAGACCCGAGGGCCAGGATGTCACCAAATATGCTGCGGACCTCAGGAGACTCGCGGCGCTGTGTGATTTTGGCGCACACCTTGACGAGACTTTGCGGGACGTTTTCGTTGTGGGGATTGGCCACGAGGGCCTCCTTCACAAGTTGCTAGCCACGGAACCCACAGTCACTCTGACAAAGGCCATCACCATCAGCCGGGCATATATGACCTCGACTTGCAGCACCAAGCAAATAATCCACACGGTCTCGAACCCGGCAGGCACTGTCCACAGATTAGCGCCCACCACGGACAAAACTGCAGAACGTGGCTCTGCCCGGGGCAGAGAGCACGGACCTCGGGATCCTGGAACTCAGAGTCCGCTGAGGGGGGCCAATCAAGCAGCACCATGCTGGTGTTGTGGAGGAAGCCATGGGGCTCACCAGTGCAGGTTTGCGGAGTACACGTGCAATAACTGCCACGTTAAAGGCCACCTTCAGCGTATGTGTAAAAGAAATCTGACTCACCATGTGGCTGAGGAGATGGGGGATGATCCACTGTTCAGCGAGGAGCAGGCAGAAGATGATGAGGTGTTTGGACTACACACGTGTACTGACGATTCGCCCCCAGTGATAAGGGAAGTAAAAATCAACGGAGTCCCTGTGAGTATGGAAGTGGACACAGGCTCGGGTCCGTCGTTGATGAGTCGGAGAACTTTTGATAAACTGTGGATTAACCCAGCTGCACGACCCAAGCTGGTCCCGGTCACGGCGAAGCTGCGTATCTACACCAGGGAACTGATACCTGTTCTTGGCAGAGCGATGGTGCAGGTATCCCACGGGGACGAGACGCACGCTTTACCTTTGTGGGTCGTTGCAGGCGATGGGCCGACACTCCTCGGCCGGAGTTGGATGGGGACGGTCCGTGGGAGCTGGGAGGACTTCATCACCCCACAGGCTGCTGCTCCCCGGGGTGCTGCCGTGCCCCCGGGTCCCCAGAGAGCAGCGCCGACCGAGCTGGAGCTGCAGCCTCAATCCACCCACAGGCAAGTCCCAGGCCCGTATCTCACACAGAGATCCTGCAGCCCCAGCCCCCACAGGCAAGCCCCAGGCCCGGACCTCAAACAGAGATCCTGCAGCCTCAGCCCCCACAGGCAAGCAGCCCTGCACAGAGGGGCCTAGTGGGGGGGGGAGTGAGCCAGCGGGGCGCGAGGGATCCAGGACGGCCGGCGGTTCGGAAGAGCCCCGCCGAGGAGCTGTTAGTGTCGGGCGGCGGCAGCAGCTGGAGGTCGGCGGCCACGGCGGCCGCATGGGAGGCCGCTACGGAGGCCGCGGGGGACCACGACGGCCGCAGGAGAGGAGGCAAGTCAGGTGGCAGCGGTGGGGAATGGAGGCTGCGACGGGGGAGAAGAAGATGGCGGCGGCATCGTGTCGGAGCAGCAGAGCATCAAAGATGGCAGCGCCCAAGGAGAAGCCTCGTGGAATCCTCCTGCATCAAAGATGGCGCCTTAAAAAGGAAATGCACCCGGGAGTCTTAAAAGGGCCTTACCAAGAGGTGGTCCCCACAAAGGACTTCTGTAAGGCAGAGCGAGTCCAAAATGAGCTATGTTAATGTGAGATGGCGAATTTATAATAAGAATTAATTTTTTAATGCTGAATGGCCACTGTATTTGTGTAAAATAATGGATGAAGTACAATCAATGATAACGGCTAACAAGGAAATCAAGGATCCGTTACCAGTCAATAACTAGTTAATGTACCAGATAATATGTACCATACTAACGCACTGTCTATGCCTACCTGCCTTTCGGTGGACAAGTGTGATGTTTTGTAATGATGTGTGTATCGTTGTCCTGCGTCCTGGTGGGGGGGGGGGGAAGGTGATGTTATGTAATGATGTGTGTATCGTCCCAGTACCGTAAATGTAATGTAAGCACTATGCCACATCACAGAGGGCGCTGTGGTGGGAAACCTGGTAGTATCTGCAACAAGGGCTATATAAGGCTGAC
Organism: Pristiophorus japonicus; assembly: GCF_044704955.1. Lineage (NCBI taxonomy): Eukaryota > Metazoa > Chordata > Chondrichthyes > Pristiophoridae > Pristiophorus > Pristiophorus japonicus. The sequence continues at coordinate 240,859,895 of NC_091979.1, forward strand.
TACCACACCTGAGAGGCACTCTGGAGCTGAACAATAAAGGACGAAGGTCACAGCAGTTAGATTTACACCAGACCGTGTGGAGTCAGTGATTTGTGTGCTACATACACCACAGGTACTATCACAAGGTGTGCCACCAGAGGGCACAGCAATGGGAGACTTGTAGGTTACCTGTACAGCTGTGCCTGGCCTAGTATAAAAGGCAGGCCACCAGGTGTGATCCTTACTCTGGAGTTAACAAATAAAGGACTAAGGTCACTACAGTTCAAGTACAACACATTGCCTCGTAGAGTCATTATTAGAGCATCCAAGGACACAACAATTGGCGACGAGATTACGAACTTTCACGCTAAAATGGCTACCCTTGGTACGTTGCAGCAGTTTGCCGATGGTGATGATTGGGATGCCTTTTAGGAGAGGCTCGACCATTTCTTCACAGCAAATGACCTGGCAGGAGACAACCCAGCCACACTGGCTGATAAACGCAGAGCTATCCTGCTCACCAGTTGTGGGCCCACAGTCTATGGCCTCGTCAGGGACTTGCTGGCACCAGCGAAGACAACGACCAAGACGTACGAGGAGCTTGTAACCCTGATCCATAAGCAACTCAAGCCCAAGGAGAGCATTCTCACAGCTAGACACCGGTTCTACACTCATCGACATCCCGAAGGCCAGGAGATCGCAAAATACGCCGCAGACCTCAGGAGACTGGCGGCACCATGTGATTTCGGCAACCACCTCAACGAAGTGCTACGGGACATTTTTGTCATTGGAATCGGCCATGAGGGCTTTCTTCATAAGCTACTGTCTGCGGTTAGCACAGTCACACTGCAGAAGGCCATCTCTGTGAGCCAGGCATACAGACCTGTACCTGCGGTTCTAGGCAGATGTCCCTCAGGACTCAAACCTGGCAGGTACTGTGCACCAAGTGGTGCCTTTTAGAGGCTGGACTGTAGAACACAAATCCTCTCAGGGGAGAGAGAACAGGCCCCCGTGTCCCTTAACTCAGAGTCCGCCGAGGGGGGCTAATCGAGTAGCTCCATGCTGGCGTTGTGGAGGGAATCACAGGGCTCACCAGTGCCACTTTAAAGACTATGTATGCAAGGCCTGCAGCACAAAGGGCCACCTCCAGCGAATGTGTAAGAGAAATATGACTCACTGTGTTGATGAAGAGTCTGCAGATGGTCATGAATCCAGCGTGGATTATGAAACGATAGGCAGAGAGGCAGCTCAGCCCCACGATGAGGTATATAGCATGTTTACCTGCACCACCGAAGATTCCCCGCTGAAGAGGAAGTCGAGATAGATGACGTTCCAGTCTTCATGGAAGTGGACACGGGGGCGAGCCAGTCAGTAATGAATCATGAAGCCTTTGAGAGGCTATGGGACAATCAGGCTGAACGACCCAAGTTGGTCCCGGTTCAGGCAAAGCTGCGCACCTACACCGATAAACTTATCCCAGTCGTTGGTAGTGCGAATGTAAAGGTAATCCACGATGGCTCGGTGCACAAGTTACCTCTGTGGATTGCTGCAGGTGATGGACCAACGCTGCTCGGCAGAAGGTGGATGGAGAAGATCCATTGGAAGTGGGAAGACTTCAACCCTCCAGCGATCGACATCCTCCGCGTTCGGAGGCACAGCAAGCCCTCACTTGAGGGTGGACCCGGTACCAGAGAGCAGACCAGCACAGCACCCGAGGCACAGACCGCTCAGCACCACTGCGTGGAGATGATCCAGCTGAGACGACCCGAACGCACCTTCCAGGCTCCAGTGGCAGGACTCCGGAGGAAGAAAATCGGATCCAAAGGCGACTTCCCAGCTTCAGTGGCAGAACCCGGGAAGAAGATCACCGCAGTCGACATCGTGGATGGAGGAAAGATGGCGCCCAAACCACGAGGTGAGGTGCTGAAGAAAAAGATGGCGGCGGCCAGACCACAAGGTGCAGCGCTGATGGAGCTCTACGTGACACCAAACGGAGAAGAGGATTGGGGTAAACAAAGCAAGGCTCACTTAAAAGAGGCCTGCAACCCACTACAATTAAAGGGACAGTTCCACAAATCCGAGGAATGAAATAGCAACTGTAAGTTAGAAGTAAAATGTGTAAATGACAATCAGAGTTGTGTACATGCAATAAGCAAGGAAAAGTCGCGCGATCATGTAAAATGTGTAATTGATGATCAGAATTGTGTACATGCAACCAGCGAGGAAAAGTTGCGCAATCACGATCGGAGCTACAGAGTATCCACAACAAGTAATGAAAAGTTGTGCGATGTAGGATTTCAACTGCACACAGCCAATGCAGCGGGCAGACACCCATCGGGAGCACACAGATCCAGCGAGCTACCCAATGCTGTAGCCTGCGTCCCTGGGACCAGAGTTATGCACCATGGAGTGTGGCCACAAGCAGCCAATACACACGAGCTGCAGAGCAAGCGATCTCAGCAGGGCAATGGCACCAGTATCGATACCCTGCCCCTGATCGGCTCCACCTCTCAGGCACCCGATGGCACCAACCACCACGAGCCTGAAAGAGCAAACTGTGCTAAGGTGCAGCCCCCAGACCCCACCGCCACCAAGGCCATACCTGGAAACGAAGGGTCACCCGTTACAGTCCCCCCAAAAGACCAGCCAGGATCCCAAACCAAACAACGCCCAAGCTAGCAAGTCAGCAGTTCCCTGTGCACTGCTAGACGACGGCTCCCCACGGAGCAGCAGCGAACCAGGGCGCAAAGAAAGGACAGGGAGGTCACAGGCATCTGTGAACCTGCCCGAAGCTAAGAACCACGGCAATAGCCCCAAGAGCAGGCAACTTGAGCCAACTGGGTTCCCACTGCCAGCACTGGGCACCATGCCACCACCAGACTACCTGGGCACCATCCAACAGTTCTGGAACAAGATTGTCCTTATGCATCGGTCACCGCCCTAATGTATCTCACCAGTCTAATGTACTTGTCTCACAACGGAACCACAAATGTAATGCAAACCTGTTTTTCTGAACTTGAATGTATATGAATGCAATGAGCCTCAGGCATAAGCTATATGTGGGTGGGGGGAGGGGGGAGAATGGAATGGTCAGGGACACACACAAACAGCAACCACCAGCACACTACTGCACCAACCACTCATCCAAGACTGAAACGACCTGCCAAGGGTCAACCAGATAGAGCTAAGCCCAGAGCACTGTCAATGCAGAGGCGATTTGCACAAAAGGCTTAGGGGAGGGTGATGTCATGTATCCTACATGGCTACTGTTGGTACTATCACAAAGTGTGCCACCAGAGGGCACAGCAGTGGGAAACTTGTAGGTTACCTGTACAGGTGTGCCTGGCCTAGTATAAAAGGCAGGCCACCAGGTGTGATCCTCACTCTGGAGTTAACAAATAAAGGACTAAGGTCACTACAGTTCAAGTACAACACATTGTCTCGTGGAGTCATTATTAGAGCATCCAAGGACGCTCTAATAGATAGATTTTTGAATGATAAGAGAGTGAAGGGTTATAGGGAGCAGGTGGGGAAGTGGAGTTGAGGCCAGGATCAGATCAGCCATGATCTTATTGAATAGTGGAGCAGGCTCGAGGGGCCAAATGGCTTGCTTCTGCTCCTATTTCTTATGTTCTTATGAGGCCATGGAGGGATTTGAAAACAAGGGCGAGCATTTTAAAATCGAGGCATTGCCAGACTGGGAGCCAATGTAGGTCAGTGAGCACAGGGGGTTGATGGATGAACGGGACTTCAAATAGAGACATGTAGATCAACATGCACACTCACATACATGGTATGCAGATGCAGACGTAAACACGGATGTGCATACGTGTGTGCATTCCCATTTATATACACACGTGCCCGCACACACACACACACACACACATGACACACACACACACACACACACACACACACACACCCCGACGGACACTTGCTTGGTCTGTGCAGGTGCAGCCAGAGTTCAAACATACACTCTGGGTGGAGAAAACAGACAAGTCCTGAATGGTGAAATAATTCATGTTATGCCTTTGCTCTGCGGGCGCCTTTGTTTTGGTTCATTTTTTTGTGAATGGTTTGAATTCTGCTCCCCTGTAGGTAGCATTCCTGTCATGTGACCTATCCCTGCACGTAGAGGCTGCGGTTCCCAGCGGAGAAAGATCAGGTGTACACAGGTGTGAAAGTCTTTTAGAAATGTTTTTATTCTTTCCACCAAATAGGATGACTTGAATTCCACAAGGATTATCAATCTTTCAAATGTGTTAACTCCTCTGTGTTATGTACAAACAACACCAAAAAAAAGTCCAGGCACCGAGCTTAATGCCGGGCTCACAGCTGTTGCCTCTTGCAAAGCGCAGAGAGACGGCTAGAAGGCAAGAATTGGGAAATATTTAGCAATATTAAAATAAGGTAATGCTTTTGGTTTTGTTATTGGAATCAGTAATCTAATCTTCACGGGCCTTTTATTGAGCAGAGCCAATTTACATAAAATTACTTAGAATGTACAGCATTGAAACTGGCCATTAGGCCCTGCTGGTCCATGCCTCCTCCCACCCTTTCAACATATTCTTCTATTCCTATCTCCCTCATGTACAAATCTAGCTTCCCCTTAAAGCCATCTATGCAGTATTTCTTGTCTCTGTAATTTAACTATACTGCTATGGTTGTTCTTCACCTGAACTTATTTCTCTTGTTCCTCCATGTACAGCTCCCCAAATTCTGGTCTTCCTCCCTGTATCTGGCACTGGGTTGGAATCAATTATTAAAGATGTAATAGCAGCACATTTGGAAAGCAGTGACAGGATCGGTCCAAGTCAGCATGGATTTATGAAAGGGAAATCATGCTTGACAAATCTTCTCGAATTTTTTGAGTATGTAACTAGTAGAGTGGACAAGGGAGAACCAGTGGATGTGGTGTATTTGGACTTTCAAAAAGCTTTTGACAAGGTCCCACACAAGAGATTGGTGTGCAAAATTAAAGCACATGGTATTGGGGGTAATGTATTGACGTGGATAGAGAACTGGTTGGCAGACAGGAAACAAAGAGTAGGAATAAACGGGTCCTTTTCAGAATGGCAGGCAATGACTAGTGGGGTACCACAAGGTTCAGTGCTGGAACCCCAGCTATTTACAATATCCATCAATGATTTGGATGAAGGAATTGAATGTAATATCTCCAAATTTGCAGATGACACTAAGCTGGGTGTCAGTGTGAGCTGTGAGGAGGATGCTAAGAGGCTGCAGGGTGACTTGGACAGGTTAGATGAGTGGGCAAATGCATGGCAGATGTAGTATAATGTAGATAAATATGAGTGTATCCACTTTGGTGACAAAAACAGGAAAGCAGAATATTATCTGAATGGTGACAGATTAGGAAAAGGGGAGGTGCAACGAGACCTGGGTGTCATGGTACATCAGTCATTAAATGTTGGCATGCAGGTACAGCAGGCGGTGAAGAAGGCAAATGGCATGTTGGCCTTCATAGCGAGAGGATTAGAGTATAGGAGTGGGGAGATCTTACTGCAGTTGTACAGGGCCTTGGTGAGGCCACATCTTGAATATTATGTACAGTTTTGGTCTCTTAATCTGAGGAAGGACATTCTTGCTATTGTGAGAGTGCAGCGAAGGTTCACCAGACTTATTCCTGGAATGGCAGGAGTGACATATGAAGAAAGACTGGATCGACTAGGCTTATATTCACTGGAATTTAGAGAGGGGATCTCATAGAAACATATAAAATTCTGACAGGATTGGACAGGTTAGATGCAGGAAGAATGTTCCCGATGTTGGGGAAGTCTAGAACCAGGGGTCACAGTCTAAGGATAAGGAGTAAGCCATTTAGAACCGAGTTGAGGAGAAACTTCTTCACTCAGAGAATTGTGAACCTGTGGAATTCTCTACCACAAAAAGTTGTTGAGGCCAGTTCATTAGATATATTCAAAATGGAGTTAGATGTGGCCCTTACGGCTAAAGGGATCAAGGGGTATGGAGAGAAAGCAGGAATGGGATACTGAAGTTGCATGATCAGCCATGATCATATTGAATGGTGGTGCAGGCTCAAAAGGCCGAATGGCCTACTCCTGCACCTATTTTCTATGATTCTATGTTTATGATATTTAAGGGGTAATTTTCACTTTCAACCCATCTGGGTGGTGATCTGGGGTAGGGGGTGATGTGGGGAAGTGGGATGATGTGGGGGAGTGGGGTGATGGGGAGTGGGGTGATGTGGGGCGATGTGGGGGAGGGGCGCTGGGGAGTGGGGTGATGTGGGGGAGGAGATGATGTGGGGGAGGGGGGGTGATGTGGAGAAGGGGGTGATGTGGAAGAGGGGGTGATCTGGGGGAGGGGTGATGTGGGGAAGTGGGACGATATGGGGGAGTGGGGTGATGGAGAGTGGGGTGGTGTGGGGGAGGAGATGATATGGGGAAGGGGGGGTGATGTGTAGAAGGGGGTGATGTGGAGGAGGGGGTGATGTGAGGGAGTGGGGCAATGTGGGGGAGGAGATGATGTGGGGGAGGGGGTGATGTGAGGGAGTGGGGCAATGTGGGGGAGGAGGTGATGTGGGGGAGTGGGCCGATGTGGGGGAGGGGATGATTCTGGGGAGGGGGTGATGTGGGGGAGTGGGGCAATGTGGGGGAGGGGGTGATGTGGGGGAGTGGGCCGATGTGGAGGAGGGGGTGATTCGGGGAGGGGGTGATGTGGGGAAGGGGGTGATGTGGGGGAGGGGGTGATGTGGGGGAGGGGGTGATGTGGGGGAGTGGGGCAATGTGGGGGAGGAGGTGATGTGGGGGAGTGGGCCGATGTGGGGGAGGGGGTGATTCTGTGGAGGGGGCGATTCGGGGAGGGGGTGATGTGGGGAAGGTGGTGATTCTGGGGAGGGGGTGATTCGGGGAGGGGGTGATGTGGGAAAGGGGGTGATGTGGGGGAGGGGGTGATGTGGGGGAGTGGGGCAATGTGGGGGAGGAGGTGATGTGGGGGAGGGGATGATGCAGAGCAGCAGTGTGATCTGGGGGGCAGTGATCTGGAGGAGGACACTGCCCAGCCGATATGTCCCATTCATTTCAACGGGAAGAATATCAGGCGGGTGACCAGCTCCACCAAATCATTGCTCAGGCGGTGAAGGTGAAGGTTTTTATTTGTAACCTGTGAAAGAACTGGTTTTGTTAAACTTCCTTTGCCAAGGGAGGTTATTTTCTCCCAAGTGTGCAGAAGTAAGCCATTTAAAATAGATTCTGCCCATTAATTTAACACTTACGGTGAACACATAATTATTTTCCATTGAAGAACCTTGGTGCTGCCATTTAACCATAAAGCTATTGTAATGTATGTACATAAGGTCTGCCCACCACCAGAGGGCACTACCGTCGGAGGTCCTAGGGTCATAGGTACACTCATGCTGGGCTCGGTATATAACTTGAACTTCACCTTTGTATCTTCACTTCTGGAAGCCATTACAGACTGACCATGTTACACCTAGTCACTGGCTCAAAGTACGGAGTTCATTGTATCATTTCATACACCATAACTGGCGACGAGGCAAATACGAACCCACGCAAAAATATGGCGAGCACAGCACGATCGAGTACTATTGGAATTCTCGAGAGATTCAATGAGGGAGAGGATTGGGGAGATTTCACGGATCGTCTTGACCAGTATTTTGTGGCAAATAACCTAAACAAAAACAAGGGTGCAGAGAAGCGCAGGGCAGTTCTTCTCACTGTCTGTGGCCCCACGATCTATGCACTCGTCAAGAATCTGCTCTCACCCACTCTTCCTACAGAAAAGGATTACAAAGAACTGTGTGCTCTAATCCTCATATCCTGATATTGCTTCTATACGCCTGGACGAAGCGGCATTTGTTGCCGACCTGAGACACTTTGCAGGGCCTTGCAAATTTGGGCCTGCGTTGGAAGACATGCTGCGTGACTTTTTCGTGATCGGGGTCAACCACGAGACGATCTTAAGTAAGCTGCTGGCTGCGGAGACGCCGGACCTCAGCAAGGTCATCACCCTCGCCCAGGCTTGCATGTTCACGCAGAAAAGCACGAAGCAGATATTGCGACAAAATAGGAACTCCACGGCAAGTACTGTGTACAAAATTGTATTGACGGCCAGCAGAGCTGCACATGGCAGGGCCTACTCGACTGCGTCTGCAAGGCCGGGAGCTGCTGAAAGTTTTCCATCGAGGGCCTACTTGACTGCGTATGCGAGAACGGGAGCTGCTCAAAGCCCACCATCGGGCGCAAATCCGAGCTCAACATGTTGGCGTGTGGGGGCAATCACCGACCCAATCAGTCCTGCTTCAAGCAGTATGTATGCAGAGGGTGTGTGAAGACGGGGCATCTTCAGCGGACGTGTCCACAGCAGAGCAAGTGAGCTGCGACACACCACGTGGATGATGATCAAACCAGTGTGGATCTGGCGATGTAGCCTGAGACATTTGAGAGCTCCGAGGAGGAAGTGTATAACGTACGTTATGCAAAGAGCCAACCGATAATGATGGAGGTAAAATTAAACGGCGTGCTGGTATCCATGGAATTAGACACGGGAGCGAGTCAATCGATAATGAGCCAGAGGACTTTCGAAAAGCTGCAGGAGACCAAGGCAGAGAGACCTAAGCTGAGTCCGTTAAATGCGAAGTTGCATACCTGCACCAAAGAGCTCATACCGGTGATCGGTAGTGCAGCTGGAGGAGTGTTGTACAAGGGAGCGGTTCATGATCTACCGTTATGAATTATCCCGGGCAACGGCCCATCGTTATTCGGCAGGAGTTGGCTCAAGAAAATAATGGAAATGGTACGATATCAAAGCTTTGTCATCAGCGGATGATGATTTGTGTACTCAAGTGCTGAGCAAATTTCCCTCACTGTTTGAACCGGGAATTGGCAGCTTCAAGGGAGCCAAGGTGCAGATTCACCTAGGCCCAGACACAAGGCCCATCCATCACAAAGCTGGGGCGGTCCCGCACATGATGAGAAAAAAGTTTGAGATCGAATCGGACAGGCTACAAAGTGAAGGGGTCATCTCACCATTAGAATTTAATGAATGGGCCAGTCCCATTGTTCCGGTGTTAAAGAGCGAGGGCACGGTCAGGATTTGTGGAGACTACAAGGTCACGATCAACCAAGTTTCGAAACAAGATCAGTACCCGCTTCCGAATGCTGATGACCTGTTTGCAACGCTAGCCGGGGGGAAATCGTTCACCAAATTGATCTAATATTGGCCTACATGACACAGGAACTGGTTGAATCATCAAAGAAACTTACGTCCATCAACACGCATAAAGGACTGTTTATTTACAACAGGTGCCCTTTTGGCATTCATTCGGTGGCAGCCATATTTCAGAGAAACATGGAGAGCCTATTGAAATCCATCCCCAGGACTGTGCTATTCCAAGACGACATCCTAGTCACAGGTCGTGACACCGCCGAGCACCTGCACAATCTGGAAGAGGTTCTGCGTCGTCTGGACAAAGTGGGACTCAGGCTGAAACGTTCAAAATGCGTTTTCATGGCACCAGAGGTCACATTCCTTGGACGAAAGATTGTTGCAGACGGAATCAGGCCTAAAGACGCGAAAACAGAGGCCATCAAAAATGCGCCCAGGCCCCAGAATGTGACGGAGCTGCGTTCATTTCTGGATCTTCTCAACTACTTCGGTAACTTCTTACCCAAATTGAGTACAGTATTAGAGCCTTTAAACAAGCTGCTCAGAAAAGGAGACGACTGGGTGTGGGGTGAACTTCAAGACAGAGCCTTTGAGAAGACTAGAAATCTGTTGTGTTCCCACAAGCTACTGGTACTGTATGACCCATGCAAGCATCTATTTTTGACCTGTGATGCGTCGTCCTATGGGGTCGGCTGCATATTCCAGCAAGCCATGAGTCAGGCAAACTACAACCAGTTGCATACTCATCTCGAAGCCTGTCCAAGGCAGAAAAAGCCGACAGCATGGTAGAGAAAGAGGCTTTACATGTGTTTATGGGGTAAAAAAAAATGCATCAGTACATGTTTGGTCTTCGCTTCAAGCTGGAAATTGATCGCAAGCCGCTTATATTGTTGTTCTCGAAACACAAAGGTATCAATACCAACGCGTGGTCCCGCATCCAGAGGTGGGCGCTGACATTATCTGCCTATGATTGCGTCATGCGCATAGACCAGGCACCGACAACTGCGCTGATGCATTGAGCCGGTTACTCTTGGCCATACCGGAGGTGGAAACACCAATGCCCGCAGAGCTACTCATGGTCATGGATGCCTTTGAGAGTGAAGGGTCGCCTGTCACTGCTCAACAAGTTAAGACCTGGACCAACCAGGATCCGACGCTATCGGTTTTAAAATGTTGTGTTCTTAACAGGGACTGGTCGACCATCCCCAAGGAAATGGGTGATGAAACCAAACCGTACAGCCATTGCAAAGATGAGCTTTCCATCCAATCCGACTGTTTACTGTGGGGTAATCATATTGTAATGCCTAAGAAAGGCAGGGCGAGATTTGTACGGGAGTTACATAGTACGCATCCCGGTATTGTCATGATGAAGGCCATCGCCAGGTCCCATGTTTGGTGGCCTGGCATTGACTCGCACTTAGAGTCATGCGTGCATCAGTGCAGCACTTGCATGCAGGAAGCTCTGCTCTATTTGTGGTCATGGCCATGCAAACCGTGGTCTAGAATCCACATTGACTTTGCGGGCCCCTTCCTCGGTAAAATGTTTTTTGTGGTGGCGGATGCATTCTCCAAATGGATAGAATGTGTGATCATGTTATCCAGCACTTCCACTGCCACCATTGAGAACCTGAGAGCCATGTTTGCCACACATGGTCTGCCAGACATCGTTGTCAGCGACAACGGACCGTGTTTCACGAGCCTGGAGTTTCAAGAGTTCATGAAATGCAACTACATAACAAATGTGAGGTCGGCCACATTCAAACCCACGTCCAATGGTCAAGCGGAGCGGGCAGTTCAAACTATCAAGCAGAGCCTGAAACGTATCTCACGATTCCTTGCAGACACACTTGTCACGCATACTGCTCAGTTACAGGACAAGGCCACACACACTCACCGGGGTCCCGCCTGTGGAACTATTGATGAAGAGAGGAAGAGAGGCCTCAAAACCAGGCTTTCTCTAGTCCATCCTGACCTTAACGATCATGTCGAAACTCGACGTCAACGCCAGCAGTGGTATCACGACCGCATCGCAGTGTCATGCGACATATCTGTAAATGACCCAGTGTATGTACTTAACCATGGTCAAGGGCCCAAGTGGCTCCCGGGCAATGTTATGGATAAGGAGGGTAACCGGGTGTATATGGTCAAGCTCAAGAATGGGCAGATGTGCAGGAAACACATTGATCAAATCAAGCTAAGACACACTGACCAACCGGAACAATTGGAAGACACCGCGAACTTAGACGACTAACCAACTCATGTCCAGCCATCAGAAGAACCCACTGTGGTCAACGCCCAGCTCCAAGTCGCGAGAGACTCGGAAAGCATTGGGATTGTACTGAGACGTCAACCAGGGAGCGAAGGGCTCTGGACCGTCTAATATGGACTTGTGCCACGAAGGGGGGCGGGGGGGTGGGAAAATGATGTAATGTATGTACATAAGGTCTGCCTACCACCAGAGAGGGCACTACCGTCGCAGGTCCTCGGGTCATAGGTACACTCGTGCTGGGCCCGGTATATAACCAGAACTTTACCTTTGTATCTTCACTTCTGGAAGCCATTAAAAACTGAGCAGGTTACACCTGGTCACTGGCTCACAGTACAGAGTTCATTTCATAGACCATTGCTATGGTCTTTCTTCCCCTGAACTTCATTCCCTGAACTTGGTGCTGTCATCTGAAAGACGGCACCTCCGACAGTGCAGCACTCCCTCAGCATCACTCTGGAGTGTCAGCCTAGTGGGACTCGAGTGTAAGTTAAAAGGTAACACTCTTTGTTTTCCACCGTCAGAATGTTTCTTTACGAACTTCATATCCTATCCTGCACCAAGTCCCGCTTGTCCATCACCCTTGTCCTAATTGACCTGTACTGGCTCCTAGCAGACAGCGCAAGTCATTTCCCCACCCCTCCCCCCAATCCCCAGGTTAGAGTATTGACCCTAAAAAAAACAAAGGATGAAATGAGAAGAAGGCTATTTGGCCCATCAAGCCCTTTCATCCCAAAGATTATTCCTAATCTAGCCTATTATGGACTCTAGCCCACCCACTTAACCTTTCGAGGGACAGTTTGGCTCACATATTCCCTGATGCCCAAAGGTAATGAAGTTATCTATCTAAACCTTCCTGCTTTAAAAGAAATAAAAGAAAGACTTGGATTTATACATCACCTTTCACGACCACCGGATGTCTCAAAGCGCTTTACAGCCAATGAAGTACTTTTGGAGTGTAGTCACTGTTGTAATGTAGGAAACGAGGCAGCCAATTTGTGCACAGCAAGCTCCCACAAACAGCAATGTGATAATGACCAGATAATCTGTTTTTTTTGTTATGCTGATTGAGGGATAAATATTGACCGGGGATAACTCCCCCGCTCTTCTTCCAAATAGTGCGAGGAGGTCTTTTATATCCACTTGAGAGAGCAGATGGGGCCTCGGTTTAATGTTTCATCCAACAGTGCAGCGCTCACTCAGCACTGTACTGGGAGTGTCAGCCTAGATTTATGTGCTCAAGTCTCTGGAGTGGGACTTGAACCCAAAATCTTCTGACTCAGTAGCGAGGGTGCTACCCCTGAGCCACAGCTGACACTGTGGCATGTTTAAATAACACAGGCCTCTTTGCTTTCTTTTGTTAGAAATCCCAATGCAAAACACCCAGGTTACAATCTGATGAGCTTGTTTTTTATTCATTCATGGGATGTAGGCATCTCTGGCATTCATTGCCCATCCCTAGTTACCCTCGAGAATGTGGTGAGCCACCTTCTCCAAGTGCTGCAGTCCATTGTAGCAGTTCTTTTGATATGACAGAGTGGCCATTTTAGAGGGCAGTTAAGAGTCAACCTTATTGCGGAGTCTCGTAACAGCCAGACCGGGTCAGGACGGCAGATTTCCTTCCCTAAAAGACATTAGTGAACCAGTTGTTTTTTTTTAACAAGAATCCGGTAGTTTCATAGGGCTCAATTTTGGCCAGGAGTTGCTCCGGTTTTTTTTGGAGTAACCTGCTTTTTCTGACGTAACTTAAAAATACCCAGTTTCCCCAATCAATTTGCACCAGCGTAACTCACTTAGTTACGCTTTTTTAGGTTTTTTTTCTCAAAATGGGGCGTTAGCAGCCACCTACGCCAGTTCTGCCCATTTAGGCAACTTTGGCCAGCTAATAGTTACTCCATTTCTACTTAGGCCAGCGTATGTGGCCACTTGAGAAAACCCTTGTGGAGAGTTGCAGAAATCGGCGCAGGTAGGTACATCGGAGGCCATTTGGCCTGAGATAGGGGCGGGAAGGGAAGTGGAGAGAACCTGCACCTAAACCAACCAAGCCTTACCCTTAGCAATGTTTGCAAACAAAAACTACTAACAATTTAGTAAGCAATAAAAAATTGAAGTCCTAGCTAGCTCTTTAAAAATGGCCGATTACCAACTCGCAGCGCTACTGCTCATGCGCGGATATCACCATACTCCACTGCGCACGTGCAGATGTCCCGGCACATTTTCCAGCGCAAAGCGCGGGCTCGACCCCCCGACTCGCCTGGCCACGCTGCGCGACGGCAGTGAAGAGGCCAGACAGCGGCCAAAGTTGCAATGTTTTCTTTCAGCGCATCTCAGAATGTACAGAAGTAGTGCAACTCCACTAAGTGCGCCGAAAAATGGGCTCGGCCAAAATTGAGCCCATGGTCACCATTCCTGACACTAGCTTTTTAATTCCAGATTTATTTAATTAACTGAATTTGAAGTCCCCAACTGCCTGTGGGATTTTCACTCACATCTCTTGGATTATTGGTCCAGGTCTCTGGATTACTAGTCCAGTATCAGAACCACTATGCTACCATACCCAAGGAACACACAACCGAAGCCAACCGTTGTCAGTGGCTTCTCAGAATTCACTACTTGTAAGTGTCGGCTTGTATCTCCCACGCAGTGTACGGAAGTGGGCCAGTTAGGAGGAAAGGGGGCTTGGAGCATCTCCATTTCATGGATCACAAAGTCTACAGTGTCCAACTAATGGGTGCAGACTGTGCGAGCCCCTAATTCACTGGTTTTATTTATTTGGCTTTCATGCCCGTGTGACTATGGTGCAGTCAGCTTTATTTGTTCAATAAGGTGCCAACATATTTGCCATTTTCCTTTCCAACAAAAATATACTTAATTGAAGATGATTGTGCTACTTAATAGATCCTTGCATGTCCTTCAGTTCAACCACTGCCAGCTTCAGCATTAGACATTACTCTTTGTTTCTGATAGCTCTGCACACAGGAATTAGTCAAATACCACATTTCCCTCTTACAATCCTTTGCAGAGTGATTTTAACTTTAGATCACCAGTGTCAGGCTAGGTTTTTGTGCTCCAGTCTCTGTAGTGGGACTCGAGCCCACAATCTTCTGACTCAGAGGTGATGGTGATGCCATATGAACCATGGTTGACACCATATGGGTAAACCTTTTGCTACGGTAACTTACAGACAACAGAGAGCCGGAATAAATGGTTAATTCTCTGGTTGGCAACCAGTAACTAGTGGGGTGCCGCTGGGACTCCAACTATTTACAATCTATATTTGGAAGAAGGGACCAAGTGTAATGTAGCCAAGTTTGCTGACGATACAAAGATGGGAGGAAAAGCAACGTGTGAGGAGGGCACAAAAAATCTGCAAAAGGACAGACAGGCTAAGAGAGTGGCAAAAATTTGGCAGATGGAGTATAATGTCGGAAAGTGTGAGGTCATGCACTTTAGCAGAAAAAATCAAAAAGCAAGTTATTATTTAAATGGAGAAAGATTGCAAAGTGCCGCAGTACAGCGGGACCTGGGGGTACTTGTGCATGAAACACAAAAGGTTAGTGTGCAGGTTCAGCAAGTGATCAGGAGGGCCAATGGTATCTTAGCCTTTATTGCAAAGGGGATGGAGTATAAAAGCAGGGAAGTCTTGCTACGGCTATATAAGCAATACTGCGTGCAGTTTTGGTTTCCATATTTACAAAAGGATATATTTGCTTTGGAGGCAGTTCAGAGAAGGTTCACTAGGTTGATTCCAGGGATGAGGGGGTTGACTTATGAGGAAAGGTTGAGTAGGTTGAGCCTCCACTAATTGGAATTCAGAAGAATGAGAGGTGATCTTATCGAAATGTATAAGATTATGAGGGGGCTTGACAAGGTGAGGATGTTTCCACTGATGGGGGAGACTAGAACTAGAGGGCATGATCTTAGAATAAGGGGCCGCCCATTTAAAACAGAGATGAGGAGGAATTTCTTCTCTCAGAGGGTTGTAAATCTGTGGAATTCGCTGCCTCAGAGAGATGTGGAAGCTGGACCATTGAATAAATTTAAGACAGAAATAGACAGTTTCTTAAACGATAAGGGGTTATGGGGAGCGGGCGGGGAAGTGGAGCTGAGTCCATGATCAGATCAGCCATGATCTTATTGAATGGCAGAGCAGGCTCGAGGGGCCGTATGGCCTACTCCTGTTCCTATTTCTTATGTTTTTATTAGTCGTAATGGCATAGAGTTGGTGGGTATGGAAATGTGGGTTGACATCAGCAATGCTGATTCCCCACTCATTTCCCGCTGTCTGATAAACTTCCGGTGAAGTATGAAGCTCATCGGACTCAATGAAACATGATGAGATACCAATCGTGATATTATAATGAGCTCCCGTCAAAGTGTCATCTAGTGACTCAGTGGGTAGCTCACTCACTTCTGAGTCAGAAGGTTGTGGGTTCAAATCCCACTCCAGGGACTTGAGCGCATAACTCTAGGCTGACACTCCCAGTACAGTGCTGAGGGAACGCTGCACTGTCGGAGTTGCTGTCTTTCAGATGAGATGTTAAACCGAGGCCCCGTCAGCCATCGCAGGTGTACGTAAAAGATCCCATGCCACTATTTCAAAGAAGAGCAGGGGAGTTATCCCCGGGGTCCTGGGCCAATATTTATCCCTCAATCAACATAATAAAAAAACAGATTATCTGGTCATTATCACATTGCTATTTGTGGGAGCTTGCTGTGTGCAAATTGACTGCTGCATTTCTTACATTACAACAGCGACTACACTCCAAAGGTAGTTCATTGGCTGTAAAATGCTTTGGGATGTCCGGTGGTCGTGAAAGGCGCTATATAAATGCAAGCCTTTCTTTCTTTCCTGAGGGCAGCGCATGGACTGCCATATTTTTGCAACAGGTGCATGTTTAGTTTGAGTGACATCTTTTGCGAACAGATGTCCAATTTGGGAAGGGAATACAAATCTGTGTTAAAGTTGCACTCTGACAGGTCTGCACCCTCTAGTCAAGAAATGGTTTATTTTTTGTACAAGTTGTTTTTTCATTTCTTTGCCCCCACAGAATATTTCTGAGGCACGGCCGCCCATTTTTTGCCCATTTCTTTGCTCTTATTTTGAAAATGTCAGCATGGGATTCTCCGCGGGAATCCTACTGTGGGTACATTCCCAGGGAGCAGAAGGGGGTAAGTAAAGTCAGAATGTCCGACAGGACCATAACACCACAGATGTGCTCACTGCACTATCAATTACCCTCCGGGCTATCGACTGAGCAACATAACTCAGACCGCCTATTTCCACCTCCATGACCTCGCCTGTCTCCGGCAATTGCCTCAGCTCATCCGCTGAAACCCTCATCCATGCTTTTGTTACCTCCAGACTTGACTATTCCAACGCACTCCTGGCTGGCCTCCCACATTCTACCCTACGTAAACTAGAGGTGATCCAAAACTCGGCTGCCCGTGTCCTAACTCGCGCCAAGTCCCGCTCACCCATCACCCCATGTGCTCGCTGACCTACGTTGGCTTCCGGTTAAGCAATGCCTCAATTTCAAAATTCTCATCCTTATTTTCAAATCCCTCTGTGGCTTCGCCCCTTCCTATCTCTGTAATCTCCTCCAGCCCCACAACCCCCCGAGATGTCTGCGCTTCTCTAATTCTGCCCTCTTGGGCATCCCTGATTATAATCGAACCATTGGTGGCCGTGCTTTCTGTTGCCTGGGCCCAAAACTCTGGAATTCCCTGCCTAAACCTCTCTGTCTTTCTACCTCTCTTTCTTTCTTCAAGACACTCCTTAAAACCTACCTCTATGACCAAGCTTTTGGTCATCTGCGCTAATTTCTACTCATACGGCTCGGTGTCAAATTTTCTACGTCATACTACTCCTGTGAAGCGCCTTGGGATGTTTCATTACGTTAAAGGCGCTATATAAGTACAAGTTGTAGTTGTTGTTGAGGTGATTATACCTCCATATCTCAGAGGTAAAGTGCCTCAGGAAGCTATGTTTCAGCTGAGTTGCGCTTTATGCGTGAAGCAGATCAGGCTGCAAGCTCCTATTGTGTCAGCCGTGGCTCAGTGGGCAGCACTCGTGCCTCTGAGTCAGAAGGTTGTGGGTTGAGGTCTGACTCCAAAGACTTGAGTACAAAATCTAGGCTGACACTTCAGTGCTGCACTGAGGGAGTGCTGCACTGTTGGAGGTGCCTTTTTTCGGATGAGACGTTAAACTGAGGCCACACGTCCTGGGCCAATATTTATCCCTTAACCAACATCACCAAAACAGATTATCTTGTCAGTATTGCATTGCGTTTTTTAAAATTTATTTATTCATTCACGGGACGTGGGCAAGGCCCAGCATTTATTGCCCATCCCTAATTGCCCTTGAGAAGGTGGTAATGAGCAGCCTGCTTGAACAGCTGTAGTCTGTGTGGTGAAGGTGCTCCCTCAGTGCTGTCAGGGAGGGAGTTCCGGGATTTTGACCCAGTGACAATGACCCAAGTCAGGATGGTGTGTGATTTGGAGGGGAACGTGTAGGTGGTGGTGTTCCCATGTGCCTGCTGTTCTTGTCCTTCTAGGTGGTAGAGGGCACGGGTTTATGGGACTTTGATGTGCGCAATTTGGCTGCCACGTTTCCCACATTCCAACAGTGACTACACTTCAAAAGTACTTCATTGGCTCTAAAAGCGCTTTGGGGCGTCCTGAGGTCATGAAGGGTGCTGTAGAAATGCAAGTATTTCCTTTTTCTTCTTTTTAAAAATTGATCATTCATCTCATGGCAGGCTAGGACATTACTGGCGCAGAATGGATTCTGAATTGGCCTATACAAAATAAGTCATGCAGTCCAAGTGTAATTTATTCTGTCTGAAGCGCTTTGAGATGTTTTGACATGGAAAGGTACTGTGCAAGAAAAAGCTTCCATTCATCTACAGCCTCTCACATCGTCCAGTCGGCCAAAAGCGCTTTGCAGCCAACGAAATTGTTTTTGAAGTGCAGTCACTGCTTGTTTTGCAGGCAAAAGTGGCGGCCAACTTGTGCAAGGGCCCAAGAGCCAGCCGTATGATAAATGACCCGATAATCTGGTGTTTGGTTGAGTGATAAACATTGGCCACGGCACTGAGAGAACTCGTTGGCCTTCAAGTGCTGCCATGGGATCTTTTCCATCCACCTGAACAGGAGACCGAGACTTTGGCTCAACGTCTCATCACCTCCAACAATGCAGCGCTCCTTCGTTACTTCACTGATGCTTCAGCCTGGATCCAGTGATGAGGCCCCTCTCCCTGGTGGTCCCAGTACTCCCACCAGAAACGTGATAGCCAAATTGCGCACATCAAAGTCCCATAAACCTGCGGTCTCTGCCACCTAGAAGGACAAGAGCAGCAGACGCATGGGAACACCATCACCTCCATGTTCCCCTCCAAGTCACACACACCATCCTGACTTGGGTCAAAATCCCAGAACTCCCTCCCTGACAGCACTGTGGGAGCACCTTCACCACACGGACTGCAGCGGTTCAAGCAGGCTGCTCACCACCACCTTCTCAAGGGCAATTAGGGATGGGCAATAAATGCTGGGCCTTGTCCATGTCCCGTGAATGAATAAAGTCTGTGGTCAATTCTGTGGCTCCAACCCACAACCTTCTGCCTCCAAGGGGAGAATGTTGTCTCCTGAGCCAAAGTGGCACGATATAAATGGAGGTATTAGGTGTTAACTTACTCGTATTAATTACTCAGGGGAGTTTAAACTGGTGCCTGCATCCACACGAATTTAAAGAGTTGTTCAATAGCGACTTGGGTGGATCCCAGTACTCCCACCAAAGAGAGGGGCCTCATCACTGGATCAGATCTGGCTTTAATGTTCTCCAGAGTTATCATCATCATCGGCAGTCCCTCAAAATCGAGGAAGACTTGCTTCCACTCTAAAAATGAGTTCTTAGGTGACTGAACAGTCCAATATGGGAATTACAGTCTCTGTCACAGGTGGGGCAGACAGTGGTTGAAGGAAAGGGTGGGTGGGGAGTCTGGTTTTCTGCACGCTCCTTCCGCTGCCTGCGCTTGGTTTCTGCAAGCTCTCGGCAACGAGACTCGAGGTGTTCAGCGCCCTCCCGGATGCACTTCCTCCACTTAGGGCAGTCTTTGGCCAGGAACTCCCAGGTGTCGGTGGGGATGTTGCACTTTATCAAGGAGGCTTTGAAGTCTGCCGACACACACTGCCTAAGTTTACGGTTGAAGAACGACCATTAAAGCCAGGCCCGTGGAACCATTTCCTATCACTAGCCTGAATTCCTAACCAGAAGGACAGGGAAGCACATTGGGATGTGGAGATGGTGGGGGGGAGGGGGGTACGGGGAGGAGGGGGCGAACGGGGAGAGAAAATAGTCAACAGCAATTATGTTGCTACACAGCGGCTGGTTTAATACAATAAGGTCAATTGAAGCCAGCTGGAGACCTTGGATTAGGGAGTACGAAGAATGTCATTGCCACCACAAGTACCTACCACCAGTGCGGTTTGCTGCCTTGGCAGATACCAAGGTTCCAAGTCATTTCTTTTTATATTTTTTTTTATCTGTGTACTTTCAAACTCAAACAGAAGTGTGCTTTGTGCATTCATAGGTCTCACAGCCAGAGAATGCAGGAATCAGAGATTATAACAGTCCAAGTGACTGGATCAATCTGGCCCATAGCTTTTCTTTGCAATGAAGCAAGTTTTCTGTCAGATCTGTCACATGTAAATTAAGATTCTGCTCTGATTAACCCCCCCCCCAAAATGGAATAAGGTATAGCTGTCAGTTTTCCTGTAACGCAATACCAGAGATAACCTGCTAACGCTCTGCGGCTCAAAGTTAGGCAAAAAGGAATATTTTGGAGCAGGAAAGGTCGTTAGGCAGAACTTTCTTCAATGGCATCTCCCAAACCCGTGACCTCTATCATCTGGAAGGACAAGGACAGCAGGTGCATGGGAGCACCACCACCTCCACGTTCCCCTCCAAATCACACACACCATCCTGTTGGAAATATATCGGCCGTTCCTTCATCGTCGCTGGGTCAAAATCCTAGAACTCCCTCCCTAACAGCACTGTGGGAGTGCCTTCACCACATGGACTGCAGCGGTTCAAGAAGGCGGCTCACCACCACCTTCTCAAGGGCAAATAGTGATGGGGAATAAATGCTTGGCCATGCTAGCGATGCCCATGCGCTCCTCTAATTCTACCCTCCTGAGCATCCCTGATTATAATCGCTCAAACATCAGTGGCCGTGCCTTCTGTTGCCTAAGTCCCAAGCTCTGGAACTCCCTGCCTAAACCTCTCCGCCTCTCTACCTCTCTTTCCCCCTTCAGGACTCTCCTTAAAACCTACCTCTTTGACCAAGCCTGCGCTAATTTCTACTTATGCAGCCCGGTGTCAAATTTATTATCTCATAGTGCTCCTGTGAAGCACCTTGGGACGTTTCACTACATTAAATTCGTTATATGAATACAAGTTGTTGTTGTTGAGAATCAATTAAAAAAAAAGTGCTGGGCTTTACTGCTTCAAGTGCGGGTCGGGAGCGCCCATCGGAAAATTCCACATCTCCGGCCCACAGGAACACTGGGATGGACAATCCCAGGCTGTCGCTCTTTGACAGCTGAACTCCCAGCCGCCTCCATTCTTGCTCCAGGGGAGAATTCCCACTCCCAGCTGCATGAAATGAAGCCGCCACCGATTCTTTACATCCAAAGCTCACTTAAGTTTTGAGCGGGGTAATTTTTCGAAGTTCCCGTCACCGGCAAGGAGCCTCGCCCAGCAATCTACCGTTGCGATAATCGCGGGCGTTGCCCCCAGATTCTTGATCTGCGCTGCCAGCAAGCAAGGCTCCCTGTCAGATGCAGGGATTCTCCGGCACCCCTCACGTACAGAGAGACATCTCCGCTCACTTTACATTGGGGGTGGGGGGATGTAAAATGAGGGGCGAGCTAGCAGGAGATGGATAGAAAGACTTGCATTTATATAGCGCCTTTCACAACCACTGGACGTCCCAAAGCGCTTTACAGCCAATGAAGTACTTTTGGAGTGTAGTCACTGTTGCACTGTAGGAAACGTGGCAGCCAATTTGCGCACAGCAAGCTCCGACCGACACCAATGTGATAATGACCAGATAATCTGTTCTTTTTTGTTATGTTGATTGAGGGATAAATATTGGTCTAGGACACTGGGGATAACTCCCCTGCTCTTCTTCAGAATGGTGCCATGGGATCCTTTCTGTCCACCTGAGAGAGCAGACGGGGCCTCGGATTAACGTCTCCCTCAGTGCTCTTCAGAACTGCACTGGGAAGTCAGCCTAGATTTTTTTGTGCTCAGATCCCTGGAGTGGGACTTGAACCCACAACCTTCTGACTCAGAGGCAAATGGTGCTACCCACTGAGCCACAACTGACATTCTGGGATAGTTGGAACAGGTTGGAGGGGCTGAAGGGCCTACTCCTGTTCCTAATGAAGCTAAACAAGAGGCTCTATAGGAAGCTCTTTCAGATGGAATGAGGGGTCAAGGTGATGATGCTAGGGGAGGGAGTTCCAAAGGCCAAGAGGAAATGTGGCTCTCAGATGATGACATGTCTATAAATACTTTTAGGAGATTGTAAAGTTGCATTGATAGTTGCTTACCAGGCATGGAATCACAGGTCTAAACTACTCGTAATTTGGCACTAATTAGCCAACCAGTACTAATGGAGGTTTTTTGCGACAAATATTTGGGGCTGAACAGAGGAACCATAACTCTGTAGCTGGCAGTACTTCACCTGGCTTGGGAAAGAAAGAAATACTTGCATTTGTGTAGTGCCTTTCACAGGATGTCCCAAAGCACTTTGCAGTCAATTATTTCTGTTTGGAGTGCAGTCACTGTTGTTACCTAGGCAAACACAGCAGCCAATGTGTGCGCAGCAAAGTTCCACAAATAGCAAGTGAGACCGATGAACAATTCATCTGTTTTGGTGGTGTTGGTTGATGGTGGAATGTTGGTCAGGGCACTGGGAGCACTCCCCTGCTCTTCCTCAAATAGTGTCATTGGATCAGAAGTCCATCTGAACAGGCAGACTGGGCTTCGGTTTAACGTCTCCTCTGAAAGACAGCACCTCCAACAGTGCAGCACTCCCTCAGTGCTGCACTGGAGCGTCAGCCTAGATTATGTGCTCTACTTAGAGCTGTTAACATTGACGAGGAACCTCGAGTTGCTGTCATGATCTAAGTGTGCTCAGAATGCAAAAGTGCTGTTCAGAGAATGAAGTGTTGAGAGTGAACCTGTTATTCGCCACTCTGGTTTTGAGAACCTGTTCTGTCGTGTCTGTACAAGGATGAGGCTCTCTTACTAATATCTCAGGATGTTGCATTCCTTAAAAATAGTGACCCTTTGAATTGAAGCAGATTTCTTCAATCAACTGTTGATAGCTTTTGGCTCTGCTCACATTGACTCAGTGTGACATGCTTAGCACCAATGTTCCTGTTACTTTCCGACCATTACCTGAATTTCACAAATCTCCAAGTCTGGTATATGTGAAGTAGATCTGTTTGGTGAGTGCTGGGGTGTTTAGTGTTGCAATGAGTAAGATTTACATGTCTCGAAGATAAACTTGATCCCTGCATTGAAGTATGCTTCGACAGTAAAAACACATGGGCAGATTCCTTCTTTCCTCCTTCCCATATACCACTAGGACTTTCATAAGAACATAAGAATTAGGAGCTGAAGTAGGCCATTTGGCCCCTCGATCCTGTTCCACCATTCAATGAGATCATGGCTGATCTTCGACCTCAAGTCCACTTTACTGCACCATCCCCATATCCCTTGAGTCCCTTAATATTCTTAAAATGGCCGACTCCTCATTTTGGGATTGTAACCCCCTGGTTCGGACTTTCAGTTCTACACTCGCATCTAAATTGCAAGTTTTCAAACTTGGTGAGTTTTAAGAAGGGTCTTAAAGGAGGAGAGATGGAGATGGAGAAAATTTAGGGAGGGAATTCCTGAGGTGAAGGCACAGCCAACAATTGGTGGGATGAGCGAAGTCATGAGGGTAATCAAAAGCGATGGAGAGTTCAGAGGTATTGCAGAGCTGGGAGAGGTTCCAGAGATAGGGAGAGGCAAAGCCATGAAACTTCAGGATGAGAATTTTAAGAGCAGGAGTAGGCCACCTGGCCCTTCGAGCCTGCTCCGCCATTTAATGGGATCATGGCTGATCTGATCATGGACTCAGGTCCACTTCCCTGCCCGCTCCCCATAACCCTTTATTCCCTTATCGCTCAAAAATCTCTCTATCTCCGCCTTAAATATATTCAATGACCCAGCCTCCACAGCTCTCTGGGCAGAGAATTCCATAGATTTACAACCCTCTGAGAGAAGAAATTCTTCCTCATCTCAATTTTAAATGGGTGGCCCCTTATTCTGAGACTATATCCTCTGGTTTTAGTTTCCCCGATGAGTGGAAATATCCTCTCTGCATCCACCTTGTCTAGCCCCTTCATTATCTTATATGTTTCGATAAGATCACCTCGCATTCTTCTGAACTCTAATGAGTATAGGCCCAACCTACTCAACCTATCTTCATAAGTCAACCCCTTCATCTCTGGAATCAACCTAGTGAACCTTCTCTGAACAGCCTCCAAATCCAGTATATCCTTTCTTAAATATGGAGACCAAAACTGTACGCAGTAGTCTAGGTGTGGCCTCACCAATACCCTGTACAGTTCTCTGCTTTTCTACTCTATCCCCCTTGCAATAAAGGCCAACATTCCATTTGCCTTCCTGATTACTTGCTGTACCTGCACACTAACGTTTTGTGTGTCATGCACAAGTTGGGAGACAGGGGGAATGGGGCAGAAGCAGCTGAATGGATGGTCTCAATCTTGGCAACAAAGAAGTCTGTAACCTCCTCACACATGTTGGAGGTGAAGTTGAGCCCCATACCGAAAAGTTTAGAAACCTCTGCGACAAGGCAGCAGAGTTACGCTCTCACAGTGGCAGCGTGCTTGCTCCTGAGTCAGAAGGTTGTGAGTTCAAGTCCCATTCTAGAGACTTCATTATGTAATCGAAGCTGACACTCCAGGGTAGTAGATGAGACGTTAAACCAGGGTGAGGTCTGCTCTCTCAGGGTGGGTGTAAAAGTAGTAAGCACATGAGTGAGAAAGGAATAGAAGGATGTGCTGATAGTTAGATGACCCCTCCACAGTCTCTAGATTGTCAAACTGCTTGTCCAACATCCAGTTCTGGATGAGCAGAAATTTTCTCCTGTTAAATATTGGGGAGACTGAAGCCGTTGTTTTCTGTCCCAGCCACAAACTCAGTTCCCTAGCCACTGACTCCATCCATCTCCCTAACACTGTTCGCAACCCTTGGTGTCATATTTGACCCCGAAATGAGCTCCCGACCACATATCCGCAGCATAAGACCTCCTATTTCCACCTCTGTAACATTGCCCGTCTCTGCCCTTGCCTCAGCTCATCCGCTGCTGAAACCCTCATCCATGCCTTTGTTACCTCTCGACTTGACTATTCCAACGCACTCCTGGCTGGCCTCCCACATTCTACCCTACATACACTAGAGGTAATCTCGGCTGCCCATGTCCTAACTCGCACCAAGTCGCATTCACCCGTCACGCCTGTGCTCGCTGACCTCCATTGGTTCCCGGTTAAACAATGCCTCGATTTCAAAATTCTCATCCTTGTTTTCAAATCCGTCCAATGTCCTCACCCCTCCCTGTCTCTGTAATCTCCTACAGCCCCACAGCCCCCGGAGATATCTGTGCTCCTCTAATTCTGGCCTCTTGAGCAGCCCTGATTATAATCGCTCAACCATTGGTGGCCGTGCCTTCCGTTGCCTGGGCCCCAAGCTCTGGAACTCCCTGCCTAAACCTCTCTGCCTCTCTACCTTTCTTTTCTCCTTAAAACCTACCTCTTTGACCAAGAGTTTGGTCATCTGCTCTAATTTCTCCTTATGTAGCTTGGTGTCAAATCTTTGTTTTATA
This sequence comes from Pristiophorus japonicus, assembly GCF_044704955.1. Classification (NCBI taxonomy): domain Eukaryota; kingdom Metazoa; phylum Chordata; class Chondrichthyes; family Pristiophoridae; genus Pristiophorus; species Pristiophorus japonicus. The sequence goes on from NC_091979.1 coordinate 240,885,272, forward strand.
ATACTCCTGTGAAGTGCCTTGGGATGCTTTAATACGTTAAAGGCGCTATTTAAATACAAGGGGGTAATATATATATATAATGGATAGAAAATTGGCTATTTAACAGAAAACAGAGAGTTGGGATAAATGGTTAATTCTCTGGTTGGCAACCAGTAACTAGTGGGGTGCTGCAGAGATCAGTGCTGGGCCCTCAACTATTTACAATCTCTATAAACGACTTGGAAGAAGGGACTGAGTGTAAGGTAGCCAAGTTTGCTGACGATACAAAGATGGGAGGAAAAGCAATGTGTGAGGAGGACACAAAAATCTGTAAAAGGACATAGACAGGCTAAGTGAGTGGGCAAAAATTTGGCAGATGGAGTATAATGTTGGAAAGTGTGAGGTCATGCACTTTGGCAGAAAAAAAATCAAAGAGCAAGTTATTACTTAAATGGAGAAAGATTGCAAAGTGCCGCAGTACAGCAGGATCTGGGGTACTTGTGCATGAAACACAAAAGGATAGTATGCAGGTACTGCAAGCGATCAGGAAGGCCAATGGTACCTTGGCCTTTATTGCAAAGGGGATGGAGTATAAAAGCAGGGAAGTCTTGCTACAGCTATATAAGGTATTGGTGAGGTCACACCTGGAATACTGCGTGTAGATTTGGTTTCCATATTTACGAAAGGATATACTTGCTTTGGAGGCAGTTCAGAGAAGGTTCACTGGGTTGATTCCGGGGATGAGGGGGTTGACTTATGAGGAAAGGTTGAGTAGGTTGGGCCTCTACTCATTGAAATTTAGAAGAATGAGAGGTGATCTTATCGAAACGTATAAGATTATGAGGGGGCTTGACAAGGTGGATGCAGAGAGGATGTTTCCACTGATAGGGAAGATTAGAACTAGAGGGCAAAATCTTACAAAAAGGGGCCGCACATTTAAGACAGAGATGAGGAGAAATTTCTTCTCTCAGAGGGTTGTTAATCTGTGATATTCGCTGTCTCAGAGAGATGTGGAAGCTGGGACATTGAATAAATTTAAGACAAAAATAGATAGTTTCTTAAACGATAAGGGGATAAGGGGTTATGGGGAGTGGGCGGGGAAATGGAGCTGAGTCCATGATCAGATCAGCCATGATCGTATTAAATGGCAGAGCAGGCTCGAGAGGCCGTACGGCCCACTCCTGCTCCTACTTCTTATGTTCTTATGTAAGTTGTTGTTGTTGAAGAGTGGTAGGAGGAGGCTCATATGGAGCATAAATATCAGCATCGGCCTGTTGGGCTGAATGGCCTGTTTTTGTGCTGTAAACTCCATGTAGTCTATGTAAACCAAAGTCCCTTTAAGGCAAGCATTTTTGACAAACTTTCTGCTGTTAAAAAAAAATGTTTTTCTTAGAAAGAGATAAAGTATAAAATAGCACATTGAGAGCAAACCTCCCAGCATTTCTTTCCACCCCTCAGTTTTATCTACTAATGATAGGGCCAGCACTTAAGCCTCTTTGGAGAGACTACAGGAGCTGATTGGCACTCATTGTCCAGCACTTACCGTGCTTGCCTCGCCTGAGCTGTTGGCCTTGTCCATTTGGAACATTTAGTACTGAACGCGGAGAGGAATGCGACTCCCTTTTGTTGGAGTGTGTGGCTGCTTCCCCTGCAACCCCACCCAGCTCGGTGGGAACTTGCAGGTACAATGTGGCACTTTCATTGTTTGTCAAGGTCACGGGGATGATCGGAGAAGGGGTTGGCGAGCGAGGAGAATGTTCAGCGCACATTCCGCGGCAATCACTCAAGAGTCTGGCAGCAGAACCACCTCAACGTGTTGTTCAACAGTGTTTCCCTTGGCGTGGATTCTGGCAGAGTGCGTGACTCCGAGTTGCAGAAAGGAGGAGGAGGGGAGAAAAAAAAAAGGTTACACGTCCAAATCTATCTCCGTACCGAGTGCGATAATATTGAACGTCTACGCTGGCTTCAAGCTAGGACAGAGATACTTGTTAAAAGTTCGAGATATAATCGAGTGCTTTAATCAGTGGGTGAGAGCCTATTCCAGTCGGAAATCAACTAAGACATTCACAATAAATGTTTTTATTTATTTTCCAGTTTCTCCCTCCTCTCGTGAATGAGCTGACCCGTACCCGAATACAGACCCACAACAGCAATCCAGTGCGTTACCCTAAAGACCATTCTTCCCCTCGTGAGCCCAGACATCAAAGCCTAGGCTTCCCGATTGGCGATAGTTTAACTCCAGCGTCAAAGGATCGGGGTTAAAATAACGCCAATCTGAAAATCTAGGCCCGATGTGTTGGAAGCTAATTTGATCGTGGAGACAGCTCGAATAGGCCCAAGCCTGTCCTACCCGGCAACCACCTGCTCACACATTCCAGCGAAAATCACTGGACAGCGATGAGGGGCTGATCAGAGCCCGGCTGATCGGGCAAAGAAAAAAAATATAAAGATTTGCATTTATATAGCGCCTTTTACGACCACTGGACGTCTCAAATGCTTTACAGCCAATGAAGTAATTTTTGGTGTAGTCACTGTTATAATGGAGGAAATGCAGCAACCAATTTGCGCACAGCAAGCTCCCACAAATAGAAATGTTAATGACCAGATAATCTGTATTTTTGTTATGTTGATTGAGGGATAAATATTGGCCCAGGACACTGGGGATAACTCCCCTGCTCTTCTTTGCAATAGTGCCATGGGATCTTTTATGCCCACCTGAGAGAGCAGACGGGGCCTTGTTTTAATGTCGCATCTGAAAGACGGCACCTCCGACAGTGCAGCGCTCCCTCAGCTCTGCACTGGGAGTGTCAGCCTAGATTTATGTGGTCAAGTCCCTGGCATGGGACTTGAACCCAAGACCTTCTGACTCAGAGGCGAGGGTGCTGCTCACTGAGCCACAGCTCACGATAGTGTGATTGTAGACAAAGGAGGAGGGCGGCCAAAAGGAATGGTTAGCCTTGACATTGGCCTGGCTGACCTTTGCCCCCTGTCTCACATCATGGACAATTAGAGGGCCGATCACTGCTGCCCCAGGCCGACCAGCAATTGAAACTGAGACCTTGACAATCTGTGTGGCTGAACCACACAGAGTACTTCATAACTGAGCCACTAGGGGTCAGCCATTATTTCTCAGAAAGAAAGCACTTGCATTTATGTAGCAACCTCAGGGCATCCTCAAAACGCTGTACAATCAATGAAATATTTTTGAAGAGCAGTCGGCAGAACACTAATCATTGTTACTTTCGGTGTAAGGGTGCTTACTACATGTTGATGCTATTAACTTCAACCAATCAAATTACTCTTTACCATGACCTGTCTATAAAATAATTCTAACTGATGCATTAATTTTTATGCCATTTACAATTTTCAGCAGCTTTTAGCTCACCGTGTGAAGCGTGTTCAGGCACTTTACTGCTGTAGCAAGCCACTAGATTACTTTCTTTTTATATTCAAGGCTTCTGAGACAGCACTGGAGTATAATGGAAGACAGCATACATGCCTCTGACACCTGTAATGTATTTGCTTCATGGATTCTTTGCTTAAGAATTCATAGCAACGCATTGCTATTCAGAACTAGATTTATTGGTTTATTAGCAAAGGTTTAACAATCACACTACACATTACCAGTTCATTCACTAGACTCACAATTGCATACCTCATCGTGGATGACCTAGACCCGACTGACTGGAGTTTTGAGTCTTGTGAACCTCGCATGACTGGCTAAGCCACTCCCAACTCAACAGCTCTCCAACTATTTTAGTTGAACCAGTAAATCAAATGCCCCTTTATTAAAGGGGCACCAAAACCGACAAACAAACAAATGAAACTTTAGACACAATTGAGGAACAGTGGAGGACTTTTAAGGAGCTCTTTCATAGTGCGCAACAAAAATGTATTCCAGTGAAAAAGAAGGGCAGCAACAGAAGGGATAACCAGCCGTGGATAACCAAGGAAATAAAGGAAAGTATCAAATCAAAGACCAATGCGTATAAGGTGGCCAAGGTTAGTGGGAAACGAGAGGATTGGGAAAATTTTAAGCAACAGCAAAGAATGACTAAAAAAGCAATAAAGAAAGGGAAGATAGATTACGAAGGTAAACTTGCGCAAAACATAAAAACAGATAGTAAAAGCTTTTACAGATATATAAAATGGAAAAGAGTGACTAAAGTAAATGTTGGTCCCTTAGAAGATGAAAAGGGGGATTTAATAATGGGAAATGTGGAAATGGCTGTAACCTTAAACAATTATTTTGCTTCCGTCTTCACAGTGGAAGACACAAAAACCATGCCAAAATTTGCAGGCCACAGGAATGTGGGAAGGGAGGACCTGGAGACAATCACTATCACTAGGGGGGTAGTGCTGGACAGGCTAATGGGACTGAAGGTAGACAAGTCCCCTGGTTTTGATGAATTGCATCCCAGGGTATTAAAAGAGATGGCGGAAGTTATAGCAGATGCATTCGTTATAATCTACCAAAATTCTCTGGACTCTGGGGAGGTACCAGCGGATTGGAAAGCAGCTAATGTAACGCCTCTGTTTAAAAAAGGGGGCAGGCAAAAGGCAGGTAATTATAGGCCAGTTAGTTTAACATCTGTAGTGGGGAAAATGCTTGAAACTATCATTAAGAAAGAAATAGCGGGACATCTAGATAGGAATAGTGCAATCAAGCAGACGCAGCCATGGATTCATGAAAGGGAAATCATGTTTAACTAACTTACTGGAATTCTTTGAGGATATAACAAGCATGGTGGATAGAGGTGTACCGATGGATGTGGTGTATTTAGATTTCCAAAAGGCATTCGATAAGGTGCCACACAAAAGATTACTGCAGAAGATAAAGGTACGTGGAGTCAGAGGAAATGTATTAGCATGGATAGAGAATTGGCTGACGAACAGAAAGCAGAGAGTCGGGATAAATGGGTCCTTTTCTGGTTGGAAATCAGTGGTTAGTGGTGTGCCACAGGGATCAGTGCTGGGATCACAACTGTTTACAATATACATAGATGACCTGGAAGAGGGGACAGAGTGCAGTGCAACAAAATTTGCAGATGACACTAAAATTAGTGGGAAAGCAGGTTGTGTAGAGGACTCAGAGAGGCTGCAAGGAGATTTGGATAGGTTAAGCTAATGGGCTAAGGTTTGGCAGATGGAATACAATGTCGGAAAGTGTGAGGTCATCCACCTTGGGAAAAAAAACAGTAAAAGGGAATATTATTTGAATGGGGAGAAATTACAACATGCTGTGGTGCAGAGGGACCTGGGGGTCCTTGTGCATGAATCCCAAAAGGTGAGTTTGCAGGTGCAGCAGGTAATCAGGAAGGCAAATGGAATGTTGGCCTTCATTGCGAGAGGGATGGAGTACAAAAGCAGGGAGGTCCTGCTGCAACTGTATAGGGTATTGGTAAGGCCGCACCTGGAGTACTATGTGCAGTTTTGGTCACCTTACTTAAGGAAGGATATACTAGCTTTGGAAGGGGTACAGAGACGATTCACTTGGCTGATTCCAGAAATGAGGGGGTTACCTTATGATGATAGATTGAGTAGACTGGGTCTTTACTCGTTGGAGTTCAGAAGGATGAGGGGTGATCTTATAGAAACATTTAAAATCATGAAAGGGATAGACAAGATAGAGGCAGAGAGGTTGTTTCCATTGGTAGGGGAGACTAGAACTAGGGGGCACATCCTCAAAATACGGAGGAGCCAATTTAAAACCGAGTTGAGAAAGAATTTCTTCTCCCAGAGGGTTGTGAATCTGTGGAATTCTCTGCCCAAGGAAGCAGTTGAGGCTAGCTCATTGAATGTTTTCAAGTCAAAGATAGATAGATTTTTAACCAATAAAGGAATTCAGGGTTACGGGGAGAGGGCGGGCAAGTGGAGCTGAGTCCACGACCAGATCAGCCATGATCTTATTGAATGGCGGAGCAGGCTCGAGGGGCTAGATGGCCTACTCCTGTTCCTAATTCTTATGTTCTTATGTTCTTAAACAAATCAAATTAAAATTTTGTTCCCTGCTGAAATTATGCACTCCAGTTCCTCCGGTGCCCACCTCTCGCAGAAGGCCGCGAGCATACTGGTGGACACCGCGTGCTCCATCTCCAGGGACACCCTGGCTCGGATGTAACTGCAGAAGAGAGGCAGGCAGTTGGGCTGAACGACCCCCTTGACTGCCCGCTGCCTGGACCGGCTGATGGCCCCCTTGGCCATGCCCAGGAGCAGTCCTACGAAGAGGCCTTCCAATCTGCCCGCTCCCCTTCATCAACAGCTCTACAAACCTGTGAGCATACTCATGGGTGCATGCGTTACAGACACTCACCTCGATCCCTGGTCTGGGCTGAGATAACTGTTTTTCGCTGGTGTGGCAGGAAGGATGCTCCGGCAGATTCCAAAACCCCTGGGCTAGGAAGCGGGGGGAGGGGGGAGGAAAGCAAGCCAGAGTTTCCAGTAACTTCAGCTGAAAAGAATGAATGGACGAATACAGCACAGAAGGAGGCCATTCGGCCCGTCGTGCCTATACCGGTTCTTTGAAGGAGCTATCCAATTAGTCCCACTTCCAAGCTCTTTCCCCAAAACCCTGCAGATTTTTCTTTTTCAAGTATATCTCCAATTCTCATTTGAAAGTTACTATTGAATCTGATTCCACCACCCTTTCAGGTAGTGCCTTCCAGATCATAGACATTTGCTGCGTAAAAAAGCATTCTCCTCATCTCCCCTCTGGTTCTTTTGCCAATTAAGTCTGTGTCCCTCGTTCCCGACTCTCCCGACAATGGAAACAATTTCTCCCTATTTACTTTATCAAAACCCCGCATCCCTGACAGAGGAGGCTCGAGTGGAGCATAAATGCCGGCATGGACTGGTTGGGCCGAATGGCCTGTTTCTGTGCTGTATATCCTGTGTAATCCTATGTAATTTTGAACACCTCTATTAAATCTCCCATTAGCCTTCTCTGCTCTAAGGAGAACGGGGGAGGGAGGGGGAGGGAGGAAGGGGCAGAGAGAGAGAGGGAGGGAAAAGAGAAGGTGGGAGGGAGAGGCTGGGAGGGGGAGGGAGAGAGAGGGTGGGAGGGAGTGAGAGTTTTAAGGGGAGGGAGAGGAAGGATGGGAGGGAGATGGAGGGAGAGGGTGAGTGGGAGGGAGGGAAGGGGAGGGGAGGGCGATGGAGAGAGGGACAGAGAGAGAGAGGGTGGGAGGCAGGAGAGAGGGTGGGAGGGAGAGGGAGAGAGAGAGAGAGTGGGAGGGAGAGAGAGTTTTAAGGGGAGGGAGAGGAAGGGTGGGAGGGAGGGAGAGTGAGGGGGAGGGGGTGGAGAGTGAGAGAGAGAAAGGGAGAGGGGGAGAGAGAGAGGGTGGGAGAGAGAGGAGTGGGAGGGAGGAGAGAGGGTGGGAGGGAGGGAGAGAGAGATAGGGTGGGAGAGCGAGAGAGGAGTGGGGGGGAGGAGAGAGGGGGGGAGGGAAGGGGAGAAAGAGAGAGAGAGGGTGGGAGAGAGAAGAGTGGGAGGGAGGAGAGAGGGTGGGAGGGAGGGGGGAGAGAGAGGGTGGGAGGGAGGGGGAGAGAGAGGGTGGGAGAGAGAGGAGTGGGAGGGAGGGGGAGAGAAAGAGTAGGAGAGAGAGGAGTGGGAGGGAGGAGAGAGGGTGGGAGGGAGGAGAGAGGGTGGGAGGGAGGGGGAAAGAGAGAGGGAGAGAGAGGGGGAGGGGGGTGGAGAGTGAAAGAGAGAGATGGAGGGAGAGGGTGGGATGGAGGAGAGAGGGTGGGAGGGAGGGGAGAGAGAGAGAGAGAGGGTGGGAGAGAGAGAAGAGTGGAAGGAAGGATATCAGGGCTGATTCTATAGACGAAGAAGATGATAACAGTCTAAACAAGTGCTGTTGCAATAAAGATACTAATTTGACAGCAAATGTTTTGCGGGTTTCTGCTAATTCTCGTAAATCTCCTCTCCAACGTCTTGACATCCTGACTAAAATGTGATGCCCAGAATTGGGCACAATACTCTGATTGAGCACAACCGCGCTGTTCCTCTATGGGTCAAATAAGGTCACCTTCTGGGCTCACGTGTGAAGGATGGTAACTTGGGGGAGGTGCTGTCTCTGGGGTTCTTGCCCTGATATGATCCAATGACTGTTGCCGAAAAGTGAACACATGTGGAGATCAGGTGAGGACAGGGCGGTGCTTGGCTATGATACTCTGGAGTTGTAGAGCTCTCAGTCTGGGCTCGTTACTGGGTGAAGGAGGGAAGGGCTGCTAGTGCCTGTGAAGCTATAGCCCAGCAAGGGGTTAGCAGATTTGGGAAAGGAACAGAGAAACAATTAGACGGGGAATATGTCAAAGAAAGAAAGACTTGCATTTATATAGTTCCTTTCACAACCTGAGGATGCTCTAAAGCATGGTCGGACACTGAGAAGTGTAGAGGAATAAAGGGTCCACAGATTACTGAAGGTGGCAGGACAGTTGGTAAGGTGGTCAAGAAGGCATATCGAATACTTGCCTTTATTAGCCGAGGCATGGAATACAAGAGCAGGGAGATTATGCTTGAACTGCATAAAACACTAGTTAGGCCACAGCTGGAGTACTGCGTGCAGTTCTTATCACCATGTTACAAAAAAGATGTGATTGCACTGGAAAGGATACAGAGGAGATTTACTAGGATGTTGCCTGGACTGGAGAATTTTAACTATGAGCAAAGATTGGATAGACTGGGTTTGTTTTCTTTGGAACAGAGGAGGCTGAAAGGAGACCTTATTGAGGTGTATACAATTATGAGGGGCCTGGATAGAGTGCATAGGAAGGATCTATTTCCCTTAGCAGCGGGTCAACAACCAGGGAGCATAGATTTAAAGTAATTGGTAGGAGCTTTAGAAGGGATATGAGGGGAAATTTCTCCACCTGGAGAGTGTTGGGGGTCTGGAACTCACTGCCTGAAAGGGTGGTAGATGCAGAAACCCTCACCACTTTTAAAAAGTACTTGGATGTGCACTTAAGTGCCATAATCTACAGGGCTAGGGACCAAGAGCTGGAAAGTGGGATTAGGCTGGATAGCACTTTGTCAGCCGGCGCGGACACGATGGGCCGAAATTGCCTCTTTCCGTGTTGTAAATTTCTATGATTCGAAACAGCCAATGCAGTAATTTTGAAGCGTAGTCAATGTAGGAAACACAGCAGCCACTTTGCGCATAGCAAGCCCCCACAAAAAGCAATGTGAGAATGACCAGATAATTTGTTTTAGTGATGTTGATTGAGGGATAAATATTGACCAGAAATTCCCTGCACTTCTGTGAAATAGTGCCGTGGGATCTTTTATGTCTGCCTGAGAGAGCAACCGGGGCCTCAGTTTTTTATCTCATCCGAAAGATAGCATCTCCGACAATGCAGCATTGGGAGTGTCAGCCTAGATTTTGTGCTCAAGTCAAGGGCATGTCCAATGTCAGGTTGGTCTAACGTTTTGATCCATTATTAATGTATGCACCATGAGTATGCTCACAGGTTAGTAGAGCTGTTGAGTTGGGAGTGGCTTAGCCAGTCACGTGATGTTCACAAGACTCAATAAAACCCCAGCCAGTTGGGTTCGGGGGATCCACAATGAGTCAGGTGGTTGTGAGCCTGGTGGATGAGAGCCTGGTGGATGAACTGGTAATGTGTAGTGTGATTGTTAAACCTTTTGCTGATAAACCAACTAGTTCTTAACAGCAATGTGTTGCTATGAATTCTGAAGCAAAGATCCCATGAAGCAAATACATTATACATTCCAACGTGAAAATTAAAAAAGGCAGGTCCTCCAACCACCCAGCAGTACACCCCATGGTCGCATGCCCTGCTGAATCAATGTTGAATCTCGTACATGAAGAATGATCACAGCGTGAGCATGCGGTTCCACGGAACCACATTCCAGCTCTCAGGAGAGGGGGCGGGGGCTGATAATTGTTAGGAATAGAAGGCCGAGAGGGCGAGAGAGGAACTCTCGTCCGCAGGTATATTTGTAAATCATGAACACATTGCGTGCAATGCGGGGATTTGGCTCGTTATCAGGTAGAGCAGGAGTAGGAAGGTAGTACAGGGGTCCCCCGCGGTCATCTCCCTCCAAAACAGATATACCACTTTGGATAATGTTGGGAGAGTTGGCTCATCAGGGGAAGGCAGCAGCAGCCAAGTTCATGGCACCATGGGTGGTTCTGCTGCACAGGAGGACAGGAAAAAGAGTGGGAGAGCTATAGTGGTAGGGGATTTTATTGTACAGCGAATAGATAGGCATTTCTGCGGCCGAAATCGAGACTCCAGGATGGTATGTTGCCTTCCTGGTGCAAGGGTCAAGGATGTCTCGGAGCAGCTGCAGGGCATTCTGGAGGGGAGGGTGAACATCCAGTTGTCGTGGTGCATATAGGTACTAACGATATAGGTACAAGCTGAATTTAGGGAACTCGGAGTTAAATTAAAAAGTAGGACCTTAAAGGTAGTAATCCCAGGATTGCCACCAGTGCCACGTGCTAGTCAGAGTAGAAATAGCAGGATAGCTAAGATGAATATGTGGCTTGAGGAATGGTGCAAGAGGGAGGGATTCAAATTCCTGGGACATTGGCGCCGGTTCTGGGGGAGGTGGGACCAGTACAAACCGGACGGTCTGCACCTGGACAGGACAGGAACCAATGTCCTAGGCGGTATGTTTGCTTGTGCTTTTGGGGAGGGTTTAAAATGGCAGGGAGATGGGAATCTATGCAGGGAGACAGAGGGAAGTAAAATGGGGGCAGAAGCAAAAGGTAGAAAGGAGATAAGGAAAAGTGGAGGGCAGAGAAATCAAAGGCAAAAATCAAAAAGGGCCACATTACAACATAATTCTAAAAGGACAAAGAGTGTTAAAAAAAACAAGCCTGAAGGCTCTGAGTCTCAATGCGAGGAGCATTCGTAATAAGATGGATGAATTAACTGCACAGATAGCTGTTAACGGATATGATGTAATTGCGATTACGGAGACATGGCTCCAGGGTGACCAAGTCTGGGAACTCAACATCCAAGGGTATTCAATATTCAGGAAGGATAGACAGAAAGGAAAAGGAGGTGGGGTAGCGTTGCTGGTTAAAGAGGAGATTAACGCAATAGTAAGGAAGGACATCAGCTTGGATGATGTGGCATCTGCATGGGTAGAGCTGCGGAACACCAAAGGGCAGAAAACGTTAGTGTACAGACCACCAAACAGAAGTAGTGAAGTTGGGGATGGCATCAAACAGGAAATTAGGGATGGTGCAATAAAGGTACAGCAGTTATCATGGGTGACTTTAATCGACATATAGATTGGGCTAACCAAACTGGTAGCAAAATGGTGGAGGAGGATTTCCTGGAGTGTATAAGGGATGGTATTCTAGACCAATATGTCGAGGAACCAACTAGAGAGCTGGCCACCCTAGACTGTGTGTTGTGTAATGAGATAGGATTAATTAGCAATCTTGTTGTGCGAGGCCCCTTGGGGAAGAGTGACCATAATATGGTAGAATTCTCTATTAAGATGGAGAGTGACACAGTTAATTCAGAGACTAGGCTCCTGAACTTAAGGAAAGGTAACTTCGATGGTATGAGACGTGAATTGGCTAGAATAGACTGGCGAGTGATACTTAAAGGGTTGACAGTGAATAGGCAATGGCAAACATTCAAAGATCACATGGATGAACTTCAACAATTGTACATCCCTGTCTGGAGTAAAAGTAAAACGGGGAAGGTGGCTCAACCGTGGCTAACAAGGGAAATTAAGAATGAGAGGTGATCTTATCGAAATTATGATTATGAGGGGGCTTGACAAGGTGGATGCAGAGAAGATGTTTCCACGGATGGGGGGGGACTAGAACTAGAGGCCATGATCTTAGAATAAGGGGCCGCCCATTTAAAACAGTGGTGAGGAGAAATTTATTCTCTCAGAGGGTTGTAAATCTGTGGAATTCGCTGCCTCAGAGAAGCTGGCACATTGAATAAATTTAAGACAGAAATAGACAGTTTCTTAAAAGATAAGGTGATAAGGAGTTATGGGGTGCGGGGGGGGGGGGAAGTGAAGCTGAGTCCATGATCAGATCAGCCATGATCTTATTGAATGGCGGAGCAGGCTCGAGAGGCCGTATGGCCTACTCCTGCTCCTATTTCTTATGTTCTTCTGTGACCTCAGTGTGTGCCGTGGTACAGAGAGAGGCCTGGGCAAGATATCCTCTTGAGGAAGAAGATACATCGGGGACAAGAAAGGGTTAAAAGAAAGAGGGACAACATCGAGAACAATACAGATTATGAAATGGTTCACTAAGTGACCCAATGAATTTATCATATGTACTTTTATCACACAATTACACACCGCACTTTCGGATGGATTTGAAGGCCTTAGAGAGGGTGCAGATAAGATTTACAAGAATGGTTCCAGGGATGAGGGACTTCAGTTACATGGAAAGGTAACTTCGATGGTATGAGTCGTGAATTGACTAGAATAGACTGGCGAATGATACTTAAAGGGTTGACGGTGGATAGGCAATGGCAGACATTTAAAGATCACATGGATGAACTTCAACAATTGTACATCCCTGTCTGGCGTGAAAATAAAATGGGGAAGGTGGCTCAACTGTGGCTAACAAGGGAAATTAGAGTTGGTGTTAAATCCAAGGAAGAGGCATATAAATTGGCCAGAAAAAGCAGCAAACCTGAGGACTGGGAGAAATTTAGAATTCAGCAGAGGAGGACAAAGGGTTAAATTAGGAGGGGGAAAATAGAGTATGAGAGTAAGCTTGCAGGGAACATAAAAACTGACTGCAAAAGCTTCTATAGCTATGTGAAGAGAAAAAGATTAGTGAAGACAAATGTAGGTCCCCTGCAGTCAGAATTGGGTGAATTTAAAAGGGGAAAAAACAAGTTGAACAAATACTTTGGTTCTGTCTTCACTAAGGAAGACACAAATAACCTTCCGGACAAACTAGGGGACCGAGGGTCTTGCAAGAAGGAGGAACTGAAGGAAATACTTATTCGTCAGGAAATTGTGTTTGGGAAATTGATTGGATTGAAGGCCGATAAGTCCCCAGGGCCTGATAGTCTGCATCCCAGAGTACTTAAGGAAGTAGCCCTAGAAATAGTGGATGCATTGGTGGTCATTTTCCAACATTCTATAGACTCTGGATCAGTTCCTAAATATTGGAGGATAGCTAATGTAACCCCACTTTTTAAAAAAGGAGGGAGAGCGAAAACAGGGAATTATAGACCGGTTAGCCTGACATCAGTAGTGGGGAAAATGTTGGAATCAATTATTAAAGATGTATTAGCAGCACAGTTGGAAAGCAGTGACAGGATCGGTCCAAGTCAGCATGGATTTATGAAAGGGAAATCATGCTTGACAAATCTTCTAGAATTTTTTTGAAGATGTAACTAGTAGAGTGGACAAGGGAGAACCAGTGGATGTGGTGTATTTGGACTTTCAAAAGGCTTTTGACAAGGTCCCACACAAGAGATTAGTGTGCAAAATTAAAGCACATGGTATTGGGGGGTAATGTATTGACGTGGATAGAGAACTAGTTGGCAGACAGGAAGCAAAGAGTAGGAATAAATGGGTCCTTTTCAGAATGGCAGGCAGTGCCTAGCGGGGTACCGCAAGGTTCAGTGCTGGGACCCCAGCTATTTACATTAATGATTTAGACAAAGGAATTGAATGTAATATCTCCAAGTTTGCAGATGACACTAAGCTGGGTGGCAGTGTGAGCTGTGAGGAGGATGCTAAGAGGCTGCAGGGTGACTTGGACAGGTTCGGTGACTGGGCAAATGCATGGCAGATGCAGTATAATGTAGATAAATGTGAGATTATCCACTTTGGTGGCAAAAACAGGAAGGCAGAATATTATCTGAATGGTGACTGATTAGGAAAAGGGGAGGTGCGACGAGACCTGGGTGTCATGGTACATCAGTCATTGAAAGTAGGCATGCAGGTACAGCAGGCAGTGAAGAAAGCAAATGGCATGTTGGCCTTCATAGCGAGAGGATTTGAGTATAGGAGCGGGGAGGTTTTACTGCAGTTGTACAGGGCCTTGGTCAGGCCACACCTTGAATATTGTGTGCAGTTTTGGTCTCCTAATCTGAGGGAGGACGTTCTTGCTATTGAGGGAATGCAGCGAAGGTTCGCCAGATTGATTCTCGGGATGGCAGGACTGACATCTGAATAAAGACTGGATTGACTAGGCTTATATTCACTGGAATATAGAAAAATGAGAGGGGATCTCATAGAAACATGTAAAATTCTGACGGGATTGGACAGATTAAATGCAGGAAGAATGTTCCCAATGTTGGGGATGTCCAGAATCAGGGGTCATGGACTAAGGATTAGGGGTAAGCCAATTAGGGCCGAGATGAGGAGAAACTTCTTTACTCAGAGAATTGTGAACCTGTGGAATTCTCTACCACAGAAAGTTGTTGAGGCCAGTTCGTTAGATATATTCAAAAGGGAGTTAGATATGGCTCTTACGGCTAAAAGGATCAAGGGGTATGGAGAGAAAGCAGGAATGGGGTACTAAAGTTGCATGATCAGCCATGATCATATTGAATGGTGGTGTTCGAAGGGCTGAATGGCCTACTCTTGCACCTATTCTCTATGTTTCTATGTTTCTATTTTAAGCAGGGTAAGGTCAGCTGGGGTGGAATTTTCCCCACATTCCAATGCCCGAGAAGGGAAATGTCCCATTGTAAAGTGAGCTTTAACTCTCCACAACGTAGCTGCACTGTGATTCCCCTCCCCGTCTGCTGCTGGACGAGACAAGGAGACATTTATAGAATAGAGAGATGTAGATGTGATTGCTGCAAGCTATGTATTGTGCTCGGTTCAGTCATGGAAAATGATCTTTGGCTCGTGACTGCCGGCAGGATTAATTGTGCGTGTGCTGCATTGCAGTAAATCACTGTAATTGGCGACTAATAGCCTCGTCCCGCAAAATGAAGAGAGAAAAAAAAACCCTGCAGCTTATCAACGGGGCCCAGTCAACTATTCCTTGAAATATGAAATAAAATACGCTGTGTGAAAAAGTGAAGGAACAAACTGATGATGTGAACTGAACAGAGGCGGCAGCAGCAACAACAGCCCTCTGTCCCAGATCCTTGGCCAATTGGTCAGGAGGGCCAAAAAATTTGTAGGCCGGCGCTGCAAAGTGCTGCAGTACAGCGGGACCTGGGGATACTTGTGCATGAAACACAAACGGTTAGTATGCAGGTACACCAAATGATCAGGAAGGCCAATGGAATCTTAGCCTTTATTGCAAAGGGGATGGAGTATAAAATCAGGGAAGTTTTGCTGCAGTTGTACAGGGTATTGGTGAGGCCACACCTCGATCGCTGCTGGAGGGGGCCTGGTTGTCGTTCAGAATGGCCCGATTGCCGTTGGAGGAGTGGATTCACGATCGCCGCTGGAGGGGGTCCGATCACCGCTGGAGGGTGTCCGATTACCGCTGGATGGGGTCCGATCGCCGTTGGAGGTCTCTAGTGGAGATCGGGCCTCCTCCAGCGACGACGGCTGGCCTCTTCTCCTCCTTCAACAGCGGCTGGACCTCTCCTCCTCAACGGTGATTGGGCCTCCTCCCCTTCAGCGACGACTGGGCCTCTCCTTCCCCGCTGATGACCTGGCCTCTTCTCCCCCAGCACGTGGTGAGCACAATGACAGTGACCAACGTGACCTTCCACACTGAACTCCCGGGGACCGCTGAAGCTCTCAATGCCTGCCCCCAATCAAGCAGCAGACCACCTACCATCAAGGGTGCTGCTCAGCACTGAGCTTGCGGCCAACATCTCGCCGGAGGCAACTAGGCTCATACAGCAGTGCCTGGTCTCCAGTCGTCTTGGACCCCCTTGCCACTGGACCAAGGCCTTGCTCAGCTAAGCCCGTGAAGTAGTCGGTGTGCAACGACCACCCCACGTTAAAAGAACTCACGCACAGGCATCTTCCACTCATCTAATATGAAGTTTGGGACCTGGAATGTCAGCACCCTAATGGACAACTCCAACAGCGGCAGGCCAGAATGCCATAGTTGCCTGGGAACTTAGACGCTTTGACATCAACATCGCTGCCCTAAGCGAGACCCGGCGGGCAGGGGAAGGCCAGCTCAAGGAACATGGTGGAGGTTATACCGTTTTCTGGAAAGGAAAACCAGAGGAAGAACGCCGCCTTCACGGAGTCGGCTTCGCCATCAAAAATGAACTCGTCGGCCGCCTCAAAGACTTCCCCTGCAGGGTTAACAAACGCCTCATGACCCTTCACCTTACCCTATCCCGGAACCGATGCAACGGATGAGGCTAAAGAGGGTTTTTATTCCAACCTCAAGACATCCCTGTCTCGCGTCCCCACCTGCTTGGTGACTTTAATGCCAGGGTCGGCAAAGACACAGCCCTCTGGGGAGGTGATTGGCAGAGAGGGGGTAGGGAAATCCAACTCCAACAGCACCCTACTCCTGACAAAATGTCTAGAACACAAACTCCTCACCACCAATACCCTGTTCTGCCAGAGGGACAAATACAAGGCATCGTGGCAACACCCTCGCACCAAACACTGGGCACCTGCTGGACCATGTCATCGTCCGAGCCAGGGATCACAAGGATGTGCACATCACCGCGCCATGACAGGAGCTGACGACTGCTGGACGGACCATCGTCTAATCCGATCCATCATCAATATTAACACAGCCCCAAAGCAGAAGGGACAGCAGAAGCAGTGCCGCAAAAAAGTTCATACCGGGGTACTTAAAGACCCAGCTAAGAAAGCCCTATGCAGCCAGCGTCTCACAGCCAATCTGACGCACCTTGATGATCCTGAGATGCTCAATGCCCACAGCGCTTGGTCTACCCTCCAGACCTCCATAATCAGTGCCTGTGAAGAGACACTTGGTTACTCAACCAGAAAACACCAGGACTGGTTTGATGAAAACGATCAGGAGATCCAAGAACTAATAGATTGTAAGCACATAGCATTTCTGAGCCTCAAGCAACAACCCAATGCGGGAGCTACAAAGCAACGTTACAGACGGCTCAAGGCTCAGGTCCAACAACCCGGGACCTAAAGAACAGGTGTTGGATGGAGAAAGCGCAGGTGATACAACAACTAGATGACAGCCACGACATGCGAGGATTTTTCATTGCAGTCAAGGCCACCTACAGTCCAAACTCCCAAGGCCCCACCCCACTCCTGGCCAAGAACGGGGAAACATTCATCAAGGACACCGAGGCTGTCAGGGCCTGCTGGAAGGAGCACTTTGAAGATCTCCTCAATCGAGACTCTGCCTTTGACTCGAGTGTTCGCAACTCCATCCCGCAGCATGCAACCCGCCACCACCTCAGTGAAACCCCATCACTGCCTGAGGTAGGCAAAGCCATAAAACAGCTCAAGAATAACAAGACTACGGGTGCAGATGGAATTCCTGCTGAGGCACTAAAATATGGCAGAGAGGCGCTGTTGGCGCAGATACATGACCTCATCTCTCTCATTTGGAGGGAGGAGAGCATGCCGGGAGATCTCAGAGATGCAGTGATCGTGTCCATTTTTAAAAAGGGGAACAAATCTGACTGTGGCAACTACAGGGGAATCGCCCTGCTATCAACCACTGGGAAGGTTGTTGCTAGAGTTATCCTCAATCGTCTTCTCCCTGTGGCCGAGGAGCTCCTCCCGGAGTCACAGTACGGATTTCGTCCACTACGGGGAACAACGGACATGATCTTTGCAGCACGACAACTGCAAGAAAAATGCAGGGAGCAGCGCCAGCCCTTATACATGGCCTTTTTCGATCTTACAAAGGCCTTTGACACTGTCAACCGTGAGGGTCTATGGAGTGTCCTCCTCCATTTTGGATGCCCCCAAAAGTTTGTCAACATCCTTTGCCTGTTCCACGACGACATGGAGGTCGTAATCCTTACCAACGGATCCATTACAGACCCATTCCACGTCCGGACCGGGGTCAAACAGGGCTGCGTCATTGCTCCAACCCTCTTCTCAATCTTCCTCGCTGCCATGCTCCACCTCACTGTTAACAAGCATCTCGCTGGAGTGGAACTAAACTACAGAACCTGTGGGAAGCTGTTTAACCTACGCCGCTTCCAGGTCAGGTCCAAGATCACGCAAACCTCTGTCGTTGAACTGCAGTACGCGGACGACGCCTGCGTCTGTGCACATTCTGAGGCTGAACTCCAGGATATAGTCGATGTATTCACCGAGGCATATGAAAGCATGGGCCTTACACTTAACATCCATAAGACAAAGGTCCTCCACCAGCATGTCCTCGCCACACAGCACTGCCCCCCACCCCAGTCATCAAGATTCACGGCGCAGCCCTCGACAACGTGCTCCACTTCCCATACCTCGGGAGCCTCTTATCAACAAAGGCAAACATTGATGCGGAGATTCAACATCGCCTCCAGTGCGCCAGTGCAGCCTTCGGCCGTCTGAGGAAAAGAGTGTTTGAAGACCAGGCCCTCAAATCTACCACCAAGCTCATGGTCTACAGGGCTGTAGTAATACCCGCCCTCCTGTATGGATCTGAGGCATAGATGATGTACAGTAGATACCTTAAGTCGCTGGAGATATATCACCAACGATGTCTCCGCAAGATCCTGCAAATCCCCTGGGAGGACAGACGCACCAACATCAGTGTCCTCGACCAGGCAAACATCCCCAGCATTGAAGCACTGACCACACTCGATCAGCTTCGCTGGGAAGGCCACTTAGTTTCGCATGCCAGACATGAGACTCCCAAAGCAATTGCTCTACTCAGAACTCCTTCATGGCAAACGAGCCAAAGGTGGGCAGCGGAAACGTTACAAGGACACCCTCAAAGCCTCCCTAGTGAAGTGCGACATCACCACTGACACCTGGGAGACCCTGGCCGAAGACCGTCCTAGTGGAGAAAGTGCATCTGGCAGGGCATTGAGCTCCTCGAATCTCAACGCTGCGAGCATGAAGAGTTCAGGCGCAGGCAGCGGAAGGAGCGTGTGATAAATCAGTGCCACCCCCCCTTCCCCCGACGAATATCTGTCCCACCTGTGACAGGGTCTGTGGCTCTTGTGTTGGACTGTTCAGCCACCAAAGTACTCACTTTAGGAGTGGAAGCAAGTCTTCCTCGATTCCGAGGGACTGCCTATGATGATGATGAGGCCACACCTGGATTACTGTGTACAGTTTTGGTTTCCATATTTACGAAAGCATATACTTGCTTTCGAGGCAGTTCAGAGAAGGTTCACTAGGTTGATTCTGGAGATGAGGGGGTTGACTTATGAGGAAAGGTTGAGTAGGTTGGGCCTCTACTCATTGGAGTTTAGAAGAATGAGAGGTGATCTTATCGAAACTTATAAGATTATGAGGGGGCTTGACAAGGTGGATGCAGAGAGGATGTTTCCACTGATAGGGGAGACTAGAACTAGGGGGCAAAATCTTACAAAAAGGGGCCACCCATTTAAGACAGAGATGAGGAGAAATTTCTTCTCTCAGAGGGTTGTGAATCTGTGGAATTTGCTGCCTCAGAGAGCTGTGGAAGCTGGGACATTGAATAAATTTAAGACAGAAATAGAGAGTTTCTAGAATGATAAGGGAATAAGGGGTTATGGAGAGCGGGCAGGGAAGTGGACCTGAGTCCATGATCGGATCAGCCATGATCGTATTAAATGGCGGAGCAGGCTCGAGGGGCCGTATGGCCTTCTCCTACTCCTATTTCTTATGTTCTTATGTATGTTCTTATGTTCTTACCTTGGCGCAGGGAACGAGACTAGGCTTCGGCCTCCGTTTACAAGAGACCGGCGAGCTGTAGATGACGGCTGGGCAACCCCAGGCTGCTTGGCGGTGAAGAGTGGGTGGAGGCCAATCCAGCACCTAATGTCTGCACGAGGCCTGCCCGCCATATTGGATGCATAGGCGCCCATTTTGCTCCTGAAAAATGACCGTGGCTCAATCAAATTTCCAGGCCGACCATTAATGTAATATAGAGCTCCATGATATAGAGCTCCATGATACAGAGCTCCATGATATAGAGCTCCATGATACAGAGCACCATGCTATAGAGCTCCATAGTTTTGCCAGGCGAGCCCAATAAGGGAATCAATCCATATATAAAAACTTTGGGATCAAAATTGCCTAGTTTTGTGAAGTTCGTTAGCGTCTCTGGGATACTGTTTTCACAGGGGGGGGGGGGGGGGCGTGCGTACCGGCTCCCGGCAAATCGCATGGGAGTTAGTGGATGCGCTGCCATGGTAGCACGTACTCTGCCGGTAGCACCCTGGGCCACCGCACAACCGGCAGCGGAAATTGCCCAGCGCCCCATGAGGCTGCTGCGAGCGGTCTCAGCGCCAGCCTCCCGGGTCGTGGACTGGGCCAGCATCCGTTCGCGGGGCGGAAGTTAAAGGGGATGTGGGGAGTGCCCCGCGCCACCATCTTGCCTGTTCGACCGATCAGTTGGCCCCAACTTCTTCCACCATCGTGCGGCCCTCCTTTTTCACCAAAGGGGAAGGGCGTTGAAACGTGTCAGGGCTACGCCCCAACAGGAACAAGAGCGTGCGGGATTGTGCTTCACTTCCTGTGAGGGGTGGTAACCGCAATTTTGCGGCCGGGATGGGACCTCCGTGCCAGGCACATGAAGTCTCGCCCCTAGCCGGTTACCGCCCCGAAACGCTGGGGAATTTTGCCCCGTTTGTATTTGGCTGCACTGCTTACCTCTATCCATTTCTTTCTCCTCCTAATCTCTTCTAAAACTCCAGCTTGGTGTCATGTAATCGCGACTTTCTGATTTACCTTGTTGGTTTATTTAATCTTTTCAACTCTGTACAATGGGCCTTGGTCCTTTACGTTGACTTCTCAACAAGAAGCTTCCATGGAGCCCACTGGGCCATCAGGGAGGGGTTCGGCTGGCACCCAAGACGGGGTACCAGCCTGCCTGTTGGCGGCCCGGCCGAACCGGCAGCTGCCTTTGTCAAGCCGACTCAGGAATTGGCTGACAATTAAAACAAAATGGCGACCGCGGCGGGGCATCCTCCCCTTTAAGGACGGCCACACCGCTCAGCTATGGGCAGCTTCGCAACCCATGAAGCTGTCGGGGGGCATCGGCCGGCGGCGACCCACCTGCTGGGCAATTTCTCCCACGGGCCGGAAAAAGGGTCGGCGTGCAGCTGACAACGGGTCTGACAACGCAGAAACACGGGGCGCGAAGGAAACCTGTTTACCTCCCGCCCCCGGCTCGGAGGGCAATTGGCGGATGTGTCTGCCCCGCCCCCTGCCCCGGGGTGGAAAGGGCTTACCGCCCCGTTACCGCCCCTTATTGGCGCTAATGGACCTTTTTCTGAAGTGCAACTTCCACTCCAATTACTGAGAAGTATATTATGAACGGCAAGGATCCAAAGAGTGACACCTGTAGAATTTCACTGATGGTCGCTTTCCAATTGGAACTGTTACCAGCTCTCAGTTATGTGGTCAGGTAACAAATGTAAAGGGGAGAAGCCAATCCAAACCATCAGGACCAATTAAGTATATCATTGTAAGGAATAACAGATGTATCTTAATATAGATAGGTGTCTTATTTTGCGATGGCCATGTCCATCTGGGATTGGGTGAAGCCAAAAGGGAAATGTCAACAGGAGGAGGCCACTAATATTCTTTCTCAACCTTTAAAAATGGAGAAACTGTTAATAATCCAGGAAGGTTTTCCCACAGAAACTGATATCTGTAAAGTTGAAGTTAGCGAGTGTCAGCTTGGCTCATTTGGGAGAACTCTTACAGTGTAGTCATAAGGTTGTGGATTGTGCTCGCTGACCTACATTGGCTCCCGGTTAAGCAATGCCTCGATTTCAAAATTCTCATCCTTATTTTCAAATCCCTCCATGTCCTCGCTCCCTCCCTATTTCTGTAATCTCCTCCAGCCCCACAACCCCCCCCCCCCCCCCGAGATGTCTGCACTCCTCTAATTCTGCCCTCTTGAGCATCCCTGATTATAATCGCTCAACCATCGGTGGCCGTGCCTTCTGTTGCCTGGGCCCCAAGCTCTGGAACTCCCAGCCTAAACCTCTCTGCCTCTCTACCTCTCTTTCCTCCTTCAAGACGCTCCTTAAAACCTATCTCTTTGACCAAGCTTTTGGTCACCTGCGTTAATTTCTACCTATGCAGCTCAGTGTCAAAAATTTTTATCTCGTGATACTCCTGTGAAGCGCCTTGGGATGTTTCACTTTGTTAAAGGCGTTATATAAATAAATACAAGTTGTTGTTGTTGTTGATTGCAAACCACTCCAGGGCTTGAGTGTGTAACCCTGTCGAACTCTTCAGTGCAGTACTGAGGGAGTAGGAATATAGGAACATAAACCGCAATTTCCCCAACATCAGCGGGTCCGTGGTGGGCGACGTCAGTGGTGGGGCACGGCCCTGCTCCTGTCTCCATCCCAGCCTCCGACATGACTTTCTGTTGATTGGGTGTGTTAAGCTCGCCCAGCGAGTTTCCAAGCCAATTGAAGGAAGTGAGTCTGATGATGTCATTTGATGACCCATCATCAGCTGGTTTCCTTAAAGGGACCATGCGCAAATTTACTTTGACAGTTGCGCTGTCGGTGTTCGGCAGCATTGAGGTGCTGCAAACACAGACAAACACTGCACAAAGGTGCACGGCTGCACCCAGGTTCTCCCATTACTCCCTGAGTCACAGCAGGAGTCACAGCATGCAGGGAGATCCTCGTCCCTTCTCATAGGCGGAAGAGACCTCCCCAGGAGACCAACGCAGCCTGGTTGCACATTGCACAGGGGAACACAGGCAGGGATATGGTCAGGAGGACCTAGCTGCAATGGCTCAAACCCTTCAATGATCTCAATAGATCACGAAATGTTACTACAAAGCCACACTCAACCATATCCTGCTGTGCCACACATCACGTCCCCATCACTCTGCCTTCTCTAGCCTACTCCTGCACATCCTTACTCACCAACTTACCTTGCACCTCCACCTATCCCCCTTTATCTACATTATCACATCCCCATCTCACTAGCCACCACTCACACTCACCCTCATCCGAGTTCAATCATGCCACCTAACAATACACAAGGGTAGACACTTTTGTGTTTTAGCCAATGTTTATGTGAAGTTTCTGTTAATGTGATGAAATCTTTATTTTTAACACTTTTGGAAGTGGCTTAGTGAGTTGCAGTGAATGGTGAGGCATAACGGTACCCTCCGCAATGCTGATGAGTGTGAAAGGAATGGCTTGGGCATTGTAGGTGTCATGTTTGTAACTACAATGTAACACCACTGTATTACTGTATACAATCAACTCAGATGCACACCTTGACCACAGGGGGTGAACTTGTGGGAGACACTCCTTATCTGATCACACAGGTATGTAAAGGGAGGTCCCACGCAGGATCATCACTTCTGGAGTCCTGTAATAAAGAGTCAAGGTCACAGAGTGGCCTTGTCCCTGGAATGTGCCTCATGTGGTTTCATGCTGTAGAGTAAGGACTTTACATTGGCGACGAGGAACAGAAATTCACGACCCACGAGAATGGCCAGCGGTAGCACAGAGGAATGGTACTGTGTTGGGGAAGACTGGGACGATTTTGTCGAGAGGCTTCAGCAAAGCTTCGTTACTAAAGACTGGCTGGGGGTGCAGCGACCGACAAGCGAAGGGCTCATCTCCTGACCATCTGCGGGCCAAAGACTTATGCACTCATGAAGGACTTACTGACACCCGAAAAGCCATCGGACAAAACCTTTGAAGAGCTTAGCAAATTAATCGGGGAGCACCTCAAACCGGCGAGCAGCATACACATGGCTCGACACAGATTCTACACCCACCGACGTCGTGAAGGATAGAGCATACCGGACTTTTTAATGGATCTCCGGCGTTTGGCCAGCCTCTGTAAGTTCACAGATGCCTGCAGGGGGGAGATGCTAAGGGACTTCTTTATCGAGGGTATCGGTCATGCGGAAATTTTTCGCAAGTTAATTGAGATCAAGGACTTGACCTTGGAAGCGGCAGCATTGTTAGCTCAAACTTTCATGGCGGGGGAGGAAGAGACGAAAATGATTTACGCGTGCAATTCTGCCTCTAATGCGGCGATGGATCAGGGAGTCAACATCATTAATGCCACTCAGAGCCCCGCAGGCAGGCAGGGGCAGTCCGACATTTACCAGGCAGCAATAGGCCCCAGAGCAGGACTTCAACAGAGACAATGGCAGGCTGAACGGACGTTCATGCCATCACAGTGGACAATGCGGCCCGGGATGGGGCCATTGACACCCACTAATAGGGTACTTAAGAGCAGTCAAAGGGACAGTTAGCGCAGAATTCCTGGCCATAGTCCCTTTGTTCCTAACAATGGAAACTTTAACTCATGCTGGAGGTGTGGGGAAAACACTCAGCCAGATCTTGCAGATTCCAACAGTTTGTCTGCAGGAACTGCAATCTCAGTAGCCATTTAGCTAGAATGTGCAGAAAACCTGCAACCAGACTAATATATGAGGCAGATGGACCAGAAGAGGGTTCTGTGAGGCAGAATGACTTTTGGGGCAAAACGATGGATGCCGAGGTTCAGCGGATCCATGCAGTGCAAGGAAGGTAGTGCAGGAGTCCCCTGTGGTCATCCCCCTGCAAAACAGATACACTGCTTTGGGTACTGTTGAGGGGGATGACTCATCAGGGGAGGGCAGCAGCAGCCAAGTTCATGGCACCGTGGCTGGCTCTGCTGCACAGGAGGGCAGGAAAAAGAGTGGGAGAGCAATAGTGATTGGGGATTCAATGGTGAGGGGAATAGATAGGCGTTTCTGCGGCCGCAACCGAGACTCCAGGATGGTATGTTGCCTCCCTGGTGCAAGGGTCAAGGATGTCTCGGAGCGGGTGCAGGACATTCTAAAAAGGGAGGGAGAACAGCCAGTTGTCGTGGTGCACATTGGTACCAACGACATAGGTAAAAAGAGGGATGAGGTCCTACGAAACGAATTTAAGGAGCTAGGAGCTAAATTAAAAAGTGGGACCTCAAAAGTAGTAATCTCGGGATTGCTACCAGTGCCACGTGATAGTCAGAGTAGGAATCGCAGAATAGCGCAGATGAATACGTGGCTTGAGCAGTGATGCAACAGGGAGGGATTCAAATTCCTGGGGCATTGGAACCGGTTCTAGGGGAGGTGGGACCAGTACAAACCGGACGGTCTGCACCTGGGCAGGACCGGAACCAATGTCCTAGGGGGAGTGTTTGCTAGTGCTGTTGGGGAGGATTTAAACTGATATGGCAGGGGGATGGGAACCAATGCAGGGAGAGAGAGGGAAACAAAAAGGAGGCAAAAGCAAAAGACAGAAAGGAGATGAGGAAAAGTGGAGTGCAGAGAAACCCAAGGCAAAGAACAAAAAGGGCCACTGTACAGCAAAATTCTAAAAGGACAAAGGGTGTTAAAAGAACAAGCCTGAAGGCTTTGTGTCTTAATGCAAGGAGTATCCGCAATAAAGTGGATGAATTAACTGTGCAAATAGATGTTAACAAATATGATGTGATTGGGATTACGGAGACGTGGCTCCAGGATGATCAGGGCTGGGAACTCAACATCCAGGGGTATTCAACATTCAGGAAAGATAGAATAAAAGGAAAAGGAGGTGGGGTAGCATTGCTGGTTAAGGAGCAAATTAAGGCAATAGTTCGGAAGGACATTAGCTTGGATGATGTGGAATCTATATGGGTAGAGCTGCAGAATACCAAAGGACAAAAAACGTTAGTGGGAGTTGTGTACAGACCTCCAAACAGTAGTAGTGATGTTGGGGAGGGCATCAAACATGAAATTAGGGGTGCGTGCAATAAAGGTGCAGCAGTTATAATGGGTGACTTTAATATGCACATAGATTGGGTTAACCAAACTGGAAGCAATACGGTAGAGGAGGATTTCCTGGAGTGCATAAGGGATGGTTTTTTAGACCAATATGTCGAGGAACCAACTAGGGGGGAGGCCATCTTAGACTGGGTGTTGTGTAATGAGAGAGGATTAATTAGCAATCTCGTTATGCGAGGCCCCTTGGGGAAGAGTGACCATAATATGGTGGAATTCTGCATTAGGATGGAGAATGAAACAGTTAATTCAGAGACCATGGTCCAGAACTTAAAGAAGGGTAACTTTGAAGGTATGAGGCGTGAATTGGCTAGGATAGATTGGCGAATGATACTGAAGGGGTTGACTGTGGATGGGCAATGGCAGACATTTAGAGACCGCATGGATGAACTACAACAATTGTACATTCCTGTCTGTCGTAAAAATAAAAAAGGGAAGGTGGCTCAACCGTGGCTATCAAGGGAAATCAGGGATAGCATTAAAGCCAAGGAAGTGGCATACAAATTGGCCAGAAATAGCAGAGAACCCGGGGACTGGGAGAAATTTAGAACTCAGCAGAGGAGGACAAAGGGTTTGATTAGGGCAGGGAAAATGGAGTACGAGAAGAAGCTTGCAGGGAACATTAAGACGGATTGCAAAAGTTTCTATAGATATGTAAAGAGAAAAAGGTTAGTAAAGACAAACGTAGGTCCCCTGCAGTCAGAATCAGGGGAAGTCATAACGGGGAACAAAGAAATGGCAGACCAATTGAACAAGTACTTTGGTTCGGTATTCACTGAGGAGGACACAAACAACCTTCCGGATATAAAAGGGGTCGGAGGGTCTAGTAAGGAGGAGGAACTGAGGGAAATCCTTATTAGTCGGGAAATTGTGTTGGGGAAATTGATGGGATTGAAGGCCGATAAATCCCCAGGGCCTGATGGACTGCATCCCAGAGTACTTAAGGAGGTGGCCTTGGAAATAGTGGATGCATTGACAGTCATTTTCCAACATTCCATTGACTCTGGATCAGTTCCTATGGAGTGGAGGGTAGCCAATGTAACCCCACTTTTTAAAAAAGGAGGGAGAGAGAAAACAGGGAATTACAGACCGGTCAGCCTGACATCGGTAGTGGGTAAAATGATGGAATCAATTATTAAGGATGTCATCGCAGTGCATTTGGAAAGAGGTAATATGATAGGTCCAAGTCAGCATGGATTTGTGAAAGGGAAATCATGCTTGACAAATTTTCTGGAATTTTTTGAGGATGTTTCCAGTAGAGTGGACAAGGGAGAACCAGTCGATGTGGTATATTTGGACTTTCAGAAGGCTTTCGACAAGGTCCCACACAAGAGATTAATGTGCAAAGTTAAAGCATATGGGATTGGGGGTAGTGTGCTGACATGGATTGAGAACTGGTTGTCAGACAGGAAGCAAAGAGTAGGAGTAAATGGGTACTTTTCAGAATGGCGGGCAGTGACTAGTGGGGTACCGCAAGGTTCTGTGCTGGGGCCCCAGCTGTTTACACTGTACATTAATGATTTAGACGAGGGGATTAAATGTAGTATCTCCAAATTTGCGGATGACACTAAGTTGGGTGGCAGTGTGAGCTGCAAGGAGGATTCTATGAGGCTGCAGAGCGACTTGGATAGGTTAGGTGAGTGGGCAAATGCATGGCAGATGAAGTATAATGTGGATAAATGTGAGGTTATCCACTTTGGTGGTAAAAACAGAGAGACAGACTATTATCTGAATGGTGACAGATTAGGAAAAGGAGAGGTGCAATGAGACCTGGGTGTCATGGTACATCAGTCATTGAAGGTTGGCATGCAGGTACAGCAGACGGTTAAGAAAGCAAATGGCATGTTGGCCTTCATAGCGAGGGGATTTGAGTACAAGGGCAGGGAGGTGTTGCTACAATTGTACAGGGCCTTGGTGAGGCCACACCTGGAGTATTGTGTACAGTTTTGGTCTCCTAACCTGAGGAAGGACATTCTTGCTATTGAGGGAGTGCAGCGAAGGTTCACCAGACTGATTCCCGGGATGGCGGGACTGACCTATCAAGAAAGACTGGATCAACTGGGCTTGTATTCACTGGAGTTCAGAAGAATGAGAGGGGACCTCATAGAAACGTTTAAAATTCTGACGGGGTTAGACAGGTTAGATGCAGGAAGAATGTTCCCAATGTTGGGGAAGTCCAGAACCAGGGGACACAGTCTAAGGATAAGGGGGAAGCCATTTAGGACTGAGATGAGGAGGAATTTCTTCACCCAGAGAGTGGTGAACCTGTGGAATTCTCTACCACAGAAAGTTGTTGAGGCCAATTCACTAAATATATTCAAAAAGGAGTTAGATGAAGTCCTTACTACTAGGGGAATCAAGGGGTATGGTGAGAAAGCAGGAATGGGGTACTGAAGTTGCATGTTCAGCCATGAACTCATTGAATGGCGGTGCAGGCTAGAAGGGCCGAATGGCCTACTCCTGCACCTATTTTCTATGTTTCTATGTTTCTATGCGGCAAATATTCACAGTTCATACACCAAAACGCCACCAATGATGATGAGGGTTTTGTTGAATGGTATCCCAGTGCGCATGGAGTTGGACACTGGGGCCAGCCAGTCATTCATGGGCATTCAGCAATTTGAGAAGCTTTGGCCACTCAAAGCCAGTAGACCCAAATTAGAACATATTGAGACACAAGTACGGACTTACACCAAAGAAATAATTCCGGTGCTAGGCAGTGCAATGATGGCTGTCACACACAATGGGTTAGTGAACCGGCTGCCACTCTGGATTGTCCCGGGCAATGGTCCTGCACTGTTGGGGAGGAGCTGCTTAGCTGAGATGAATTGGAAATGGGGGGATGTTCATGCAATGTCCTCAGTGGAGCCAAGTTCGTGCTCACAAGTCCTACAACAATTCGAATCACTATTCCAACCAGGCATCGGGACTTGCAAAGGCACTAAAGTAGTGATACACATCATCCCGGACGCCAGGCCAGTGCACCACAAAGCCAGAGCGGTGCCGTATGTAATGCGGGAAAAAATTGAGAGTGAATTGGACCGGCTGTTGCGAGAGAGCATGATCTCGCCTGTTGAATTCAGCGACAGGGCGAGCCCCATCGTCCCCGTTCTAAAAGTGGATGGCTCTGTCAGGATCTGTGGCGACTACAAGGCCACCATCAATCGGGTGTCCCTACAAGACCAATACCCGCTCCCAAGAGCGGAGAACCTCTTCGCCACGCTGGCAAGCGGCAAACTGTTCACCAAGTTGGACCTCACTTCAGCCTATATAACCCAGGAACTGGCCGACGAATCCAAACCACTGACCACCATCACCAGGCACAAGGGGCTGTTTGCGTATAACAGGTGCCCGTTTGGCATTCGATCAGCGGCTGCGATTTTTCAATGTAACATGGAAAGCCTGCTTAAATCCATTCCAGGAACGATCGTATTCCAGGACGACATCCTCTTCATCCTCTTCATGGGAACACCTCCACAACCTGGAGGAGGTGCTACGCCAACTGGACTGGATAGGCCTGCGACTCAAGAAGTCCAAATGCATGTTCTTTGTTCCTGAGGTTGAGTTTCTGGGCAGGAGGGTTGCTGCAGATGGGATTCGGTTCACCGAATCTAAAACAGAGGCGATTCGACGAGCACCCAGGCCCTGCAACACATCGGAGTTGCGTTCATTCCTGGGACTGTTGAACTATTTCGGGAACTTCTGCGGAACTTGAGCACGTTGTTGGAGCCGCTACACGTGCTCCTGCGTAAGGGTTGCAATTGGTTTTGGGGGGTCTGTCAGGAACGGGCTTTTGATCGGGCGCGAAACCTACTTTGTACAAACAAGTTGATGACCCTGTACGACCCCTGAACGTTTAGTTCTGACATGTGATGCATCGTCCTATGGGGTTGGGTGCGCGTTGCAGCAGGGTAATGCTGAGGGTCAGCTACAACCTGTGGCTTATGCCTCCAGGTCGCTCTCTCAAGCAGAACGGGGATATGGGATGGTCGAGAAGGAAGCGCTTGCATGTGTCTATGGTGTAAAAAAAATGCATCAGTACCTCTTCGGTAGGAAGTTTGAATTAGAGACGGACCACAAGCCATTCACATCCCTGTTGTCAGACAGCAAGGCTGTCAATGCCAACGCATCAGCTCGCATACAGCGGTGGGCTCTCACGCTAGCTGCATATGACTACTCCATCTGGCACCGGCCCGGCACTGAAAACTGCGCTGCCGCGTTCAGCAGGCTCCCACTGGCCACCACCGAGGGAGCAGCTGAGCAAAGTGCTGAGATGGTCATGACTGTCGATGCCTTTGACAGCGCAGGCTCCCCCATCACAGCCTGCCAGATCAAAATCTGGACAAACAGAGATCCCCTCCTATCCTTGATTAAGAAATGTGTCTTGACTGGGGATTTGGCGCCCGCACACGGAGCATGCCCTGAGGAGGTCAGACCGTTCCACAGGCGGATGGATGAGCTCTCCATCCAAGCCGACTGCCTACTATGGGGCAGCTGGGTAGTCATGCCCCAGAAGGGCAGGGAGGCATTCATCAGGGAACTCCACAGCGAGCACCCTGGCATTGTGCTGATGAAGGCCATTGCCCGGTTACACGCTTGGTGGCCTGGAATTGATTCAGCTGGAACACTGTGTTCACAGGTGCATGACCTTTGCCCAGCTGGGTAACACCCCCAGGGAGGCCCCGCTCAGCCCATGGCCCTGACCCACCAAGCCATGGTTACGCATTCACGTTGACTACGCGGGCCCGTTCATGGGGAAGATGTTCCTCATTGTAGTAGATGCATACTCAAAATGGATTGAGTGCATCATCCTGAATTCATGCACGTCATCCACCACCGTGGAAAGCCTACATGCGATCTTTGCAACCCATGGCTTGCCGGACATCCTGGTTAGTGATAATGGCCCGTGTTTCACGAGCTATGAATTCCGGGAGTTTATGTCGGGCAATGGCATCAACCACGTCAGGACTGCGCCGTTCAAACCGGCCTCCAATGGCCAGGTGGAACGGGCAGTCCAAATCATTAAGCAAGGTATGCTCAGGATTCAAGGACCCTCCCTACAATGCCGCCTATCGCGCCTCCTGCTGGCCTATGGATCCCACCCGCACTCGCTGACGGGAGTCCCGCCCGCAGAGCTACTCATGAAATGGACACTCAAAACTCGGTTGTCCCTCATCCACCCAGTCCTGACCGACATAGTTGAGGGCAAGCGCAAGTCACAAAACGAGTACCATGACCGTAATTCAAGGGGGAAATAAATGATCCTGTATTCGTCCTCAATCACGCCATGGGGCCCAAATGGCTTGAGGGTACTGTAATTGGCAAAGAGGGGAATAGGGTCATCGTGGTAAAACTCAACAATGGCCAGATATGCTGTAAGCATCTGGACCAAGTAAAAAAAAGGTTCAGCATGGACACGGAGGAACCTGAAGAAGACCATGAGATGGAGCTCACACTACCACCAGCGAACGTGCAACAAGAGCAATCAGAAGAATGCACAGTCCCTGAGGTC